>NC_058095.1:60251034-60558620 GCF_020171115.1 Neogale vison
GACGTTTTGAGACCAGGCCAACTCGAGGCCCTGCCCTTGGTCTGGGCTCGAGCAGTGGGTATTAGTTTGTTCTGTATTTTACTTGTACCTCTGTCTTCCTGAGGTCCTGTCTCTGCAATAAAGATTGCTCTTTTGCTTGGTCTGACATCTCTGTGCTCCTTCTGAGGGTTGGAGGCTAGCTCAGTGGTCCTCATCTTCCTCCCAATTTGGCTTAGAGGCTGTGGGAATGCAACATTGTTTCCCACTTTGGAAAACAGTTTAGCAGTTTTTCACGAGGGGTTATCCAAGTGAAAAGAAGATGTCTCTTTAAGGACCTGTACTAAGATGTCCACAGCAGCTTTATTCGTAAGAGTCAAAAAATACGAATAATCCAAGTGTTCTTATGTGAGCAGATGAACAAATTGTGTTCTAGCCATACCACGGAATACCACTCAGCAATAAAAATGAACAGGCTTCAGAAATATACAAGAATGTGGTTGAATCTCAAAACCGGGGCACCTGCGTGGCTCAGTTGGTTAAGCCACTGCCTTTGGCTCAAGTCATGATCCCGGAGTCCCAGGATCAAGTCCTGCATTGGGCTCCTGGCCCTGCAGGGAGCCTGCTTCTCCCTCTGACCTTCTCCCCTCTCATGCTTTCTCTCTCTCTCATTCAATTTAAAAACAAAACAAAACTACCAAAACAACACAACAACAAAAAATGTTATGCTAAGCAAAGGAGCCAGATACAAAAAGGTCAACTAAATGTTGTGTGATTCCACTTTATGCACATTCTTAAAAAGAGGCAAAACTACAATGACAGAAGCAGGCAGATGACTGATTTTCAAGGATATGGGGAGGCATGGAGGGAGAGGGCTGGCTGCAAAGGAGGGTGTAGGATCATTTTAGGATGAAGTCTTGTAATTTTAGCTTACATTTAGGTCTGTGGTCTGTTGTGAGGTAAATTTTGTATATGGTGTGAGGTAAGGATCAAGGTGGGTTTCTGATTTTTGTTTGTTTGTTTTTTTGTTTTTTTGGCACATGTGTATCCAGTTTTTCCAGCACTATTTGTTGAAAAGATCCCCACTTTGCCATCAAATTCTTTTTGCATCTTTATTGAAAACCAAAATGGCCATATATGTATATATATGTTGATTGGTTGTAGTTATTCTTTTTAAAATTTTTATTTATTTATTTATTTATTTGACAGAGAGAGAGGGAGAGATCACAAGTAGGCAGAGAGAGAGGGGAAAGCAGCCCCCTCCCCCCACTGAGCAGAGAGCCCAATGTGGGGCTCGATCCTAAGACCCTGAGGCCATGACCCGAGGCGAAGGCAGGGGCTCAACCCACTGAGCCAGCCAGGCACCCCAGTTATATTTATTCTTAAAATCACAGAGTTTAGTTTAAATTCGTAATTTAAAAAAAAACGGAGTTTCTATCTTGTTGGAGACTCTGCTCTCCGCATCGTAGATTCCTACTGGGGATAATGGTGAGTCTAACGTTTATTGAGCCATTCCCATTGCCCTGGCAGCATCCTGAAACTTTTATATGCGGCAACTAATGTAATCCTCACAACTATCCTGGAAGTGTGTTTTATTTGTCTGCATCCTACAGAGGAGGAAACTGAAACTCCGACCTGAAATAATTAGCCAAAGCTAAAGTAGGAGAGCAGGGAGGGATTGGACTCCAAATGCTCAGGCTCCCAGGCATGGCTTAAATTCCGCACTGTATCTTCTCTTGTCTCTTTCACGCTCCTGGCATATAATAAGTGCTCAACAAATACTCCTCTGATCAACATAATGATAACACTGTATTTTGATTGTTTCCCTGTTTATCATTACAAACTGATGGTGTGCTTCTAAAATAGTTAGTGAGGCTTACTCTTACATTAAATGGTGTTTCAAATGGGACAAGTACGAAGACTAACAAATGGAAAATAATTAAACAGATGAATAAGGACATGGGTTTTATTTAACTTGTAGCTTTTGTTCCCCAAAGGCGGACTTCACATGCAGAAACTGGCCATATGATTCTGACCCTGAGTGGGAATCCCATGGCTCGCTTGCTGCATCTTCAGCCTTCTGACCTTCTCTTTGATCACTCACAGCATGGTGCTAATAAAACCTGCCCCCATGTACCTCTTTGGGTTACTGTGAGATCATAGCAATGCTGCCGGCCTGTGAAAGAATTCAGGAAAATATGCAGAGTTAAGCAGAGCTAAGGGAGTGTCAGAGGCTATTCCCTTGACTTTAAACTTGTTACAGGTGGTTTGAGGCTAACTGTGTCATTTGCTTATACATGTGGTTTGAAGCCATTGTCGGGTGGGTGGGTGGGTGGGGTGGTCAGGTTGGCAGCGAGCAAATCTTGGGATGGTGTGAAAGCAACCACAAGGGTAGAACAGGAATCTGGCCTTAAAAATGATGTGTTGATTCCTTACCAGGCACCAGGACCGTGATAGTCCTTCTGCACAGCCCAGTTTGTGGCCTGAATAGAATTCCTTCCCCCAGGGTGAAGTACTAGATGAAGACGTGTTTGCAAGATGGTACAACAGTGGGTGAAGCTGGGCAGAGAAAAGCCTCCAGAGAAGACTGAGAGAATACTGGACAGAGGCTTTAAAGTCCTTTGGTTTGGGGAAGAGCATTAACTCTGTCAACACAGTAGGCTGTTGACTTACCTCTGGATTAGAAAAATGTTAAAAAAAAATGCATCTTGAGCCAAGAACACTCAGTGGAGAAAGGATAGTCTCTTTAAACAAGTGGTGTTTGGAAGACTGGACAGCAACATTCATAAACCTGGAATTGGACTCATATCCCTCACATCACTCTCACATCACTCAGAAAAACGGACTCAGGATGGATTAAAGACTTAAACTTAAGACCTGATAGCATAAAAACTCCTAGAAGCAAACAAGCTCCTTGACATTGATCTTGGCCATGATTTTCTTGGATGTGACACCAAAAGCATAAACAACAAAAGGGAAAATGAACAAGCGGGACTAGATCAAACTAAAGACGTCTGCAAGAGCTAAAGAAATAAGCAACAGGAGGAAAAGGAAATCTGCAGAATGGTAGAAAATATTTGCAAGCCATGATTTTGATAAGGGATTGATATCCAAAACATATAAAGAACACATTCAATTCAATAACAAGAAAACAAATAATCTAATTAAAAATGGGCAGAGGGGCGCCTGGGTGGCTCAATGGGTTAAAGCCTCTGTCTTTGGCTCAGGTCATGATCCCAGGGTCCTGGGATCAAGCCCCACATTGGGCTCTCTGCTAGGTGGGGAGCCTGCTTCCCTTCCTTTCTCTCTCTGCGTGCCTCTCTGCCTACTTGTCTATCAAATAAATTAAAAAAAACAATGGGCAGACAAGCTGAATAGACATTTTTCCAAAGAACACACCCAAATGACCCAACAGGCACATGAACAGATGCTCACCATCACTCATCGTCAGGGAAATCCAAATCAAAACCACCATGAGAAGTCACCTCACCTGTCAGAATGGCTATCATCAAAAAGACAAGAAACAAGTATTGGTGAGGATGTAGAGAAAAGGGAACCCCATGCCCTGTTGGTGGGAAGGCAAATTGGTGCAGCCACTATGGAAAAAAATATGGAAATTGCTCAAAAAATAAAACTATATCTACTATAGGACCCAGAAATCCCACTTTTGGGTGTACACCCAAAGGGAATAAAAATAGGATTTTGAGAAGGTATCTACACTCCCATGTTCATTGCACCATTATTTTACAGTAACGAAAACCTGGAAACCACCTGTATCTGTTCATGGATGAATGGGTTAAAAGGGTGCATTTACAATAGCATAACATTATTCAGCCATGGAGAAGAAGGACATCCTGCCATTTGCAGCAGGATGGATGGGCATTATGATAAGTGAGATAAATCAGACCAAGGAGGACAAATTCTGTGTGCATTGTCCACTAATATGTGGAATCGAAAAAAGTTGAACTCACAGCAACAGAGGGTAGAATGGTGGTCGCTGAGGGGTATGGAGGGAATTGGGAGGTGTTGGTTAAAGGTACAAACTTGCAGATAGAAGATGAATACGTTCAGAAACTATAGTGCACAGCATAGTGATGACATTTTTTTTAAAGATTTTATGTATTTATTTGACAGAGAGAAATCACAAGTAGATGGAGAGGCGGGCAGAGAGAAGGGGAAGCAGGCTCCCCGCTGAGCAGAGAGCCCGATGCGGGACTCGATCCCAGGACCCTGAGATCATGACCTGAGCCGAAGGCAGCAGCTTAACCCACTGAGCCACCCAGGCGCCCCTAGTGATGACATTTTACCTTAAAAATTGCCAAGAGACCGGATTAAATGTTCTCACCACAGAAAAAAAGATGTACTTGTGTGTTGTGATAGAGATAGTTGGTGCTATGTTGGTAATCGCATTGCAATACACAAATGTATCAAAATGATACATAAATGTATAAAATCAATACATAAATATACCAAATCAATAGATAACTGTACCAAATCCATATATAAATGTATCGATTTGATACATAAATGTATCTACCGGTGCACAAATGTATTGACTTGATATACACAGGTATCAAACTGATACATACATAAATCTAATCAATACATAAATATATCCAATCAATACCTAAATGTATCAAATCAACAGGAAATGTATCAAATTGATACACAAATGTATCGAATTGGTACATAAATTTATCAAGTCGATGCATAAATGTATTGAATCCATACATGGCACACCTAAACTTATATAATGCCATGTCAATTTTCTCTCAATTGAAAGTCTCCACGTTAATCCCATCAATGCTTATTAAATGCTCAGGATATGCCTGCCATTGTATTGAGTCCTGCAACCACCACAAAGATGGACAAGACCCCAACCTTGTCCTCATGGGAGAGACGTTCCCCTGGGTAAAGGAAGCGCAGAGGAACAGGACTTCAAAGAAGTGTAACCCACTGAAGCTTATCCTTCACTCGTTTTGGCTTCACCTTGATCTTGATTCAAGCCTTGTGTCTTCCTTGGTTTCCACAAGAAAACAACACGGGATCAGTCAACCTGTTTGATGCTTTACTAGAAAGCACACTAGAGGGACGACGTTCTTCAGTGCTTAGAGTCCCCCCCCCCCAACTTCCTGTTTGACACGTCCCTGATCCCCCCTCCCAGCGACTGGGAGGCCTGCCCACCCTCTCCTTTCTTTTCCCCTTGGAGAGAGTCTGTCCCTTCCACGACAACCCTGGGGTCCCGGAAGGTCCCAGAGCCCCTGCTCCACATACAGTCAACACCAAATGTCTTCTTTACCTGAAGGAATTCGGAGAGCAGTGCTTTCAAAATGATGCACATACATAGGGTTTCTGAGTTATTTTCTTTTTGAGATAAAATACACAGAGCATGAAATCCCCTCTTCAGTCATTTAAAAGGGGACAGCGTGGTGGCTTTTAGTATCTTCCCGATGTTAAGGGACCACCATCAATGCATAATTCCAGAATATTTTCATCATCCCTCCTCCCCCCAAAAGAAAACCTATACCCAAAAAGCCCTCATTCCCCATTTCCTCCTCTAGGACTTGCTCTTCTCACTTAATCAGACACCAGGAAAATCCTTCTGGTTCCAAGGACTCCATGTTCTTAAGGGATTGCAGTAGGATTTTGTAATATGCCTGTTTTGCAGTTAGCCCACAATTTCCCTGACGTGGGGCACTGCCCTGGGGAAGACCTGCATTGGGATGTTCCCATGGCCCTGCTGCGATTTGGTTTTAAAGGCTGAGTCACCAAGCAGGCTGTGTGCATCCTCCTCAATGTGATGGGGAGGGCGTGAGGGAAGCCGGGCGGGAGGATCGTGCTGTGCGTGCGCAGGGGCTGTTGGTCCAGCAAGGGGAGGCGCGTGGGTGAGGGGACGCTCTAATGCAGTCCGCGCATCCTTCAGGGCCCCTGGGCATGGCTCTTTTGGAAAGGGCTCTCATCTAGGAGGATGTCTTCTTGTCTCTCTTTCAGGCCTGGCAAAGGAAATGGTTTATCAGGAAGAGCACAGACACTCTCTCTGAGTCCAGGATTTTGTGGGAGGGACTTCTGACAGGGCTATCCCCCCTCTTGCCGTTCTCAAGAAATAATCGCATCCATCTGCTTCTCCCACACCTATTGCAGAGGGCTGTGGCCTCGATGGGGTTAATAAGGGACCTAACTTTTAGACTATATCAGAGATTACTTTAAAGTCGTAAAAAATGCACAGTCCTACCGACATTATATTACTGTTGCTAAAAATATCCCAGGACCATTGGTGAGCTCAGAGCAATAGATGTCCCACAGACTAATTTAACCATTGGCAGGAAGCCAGGCAGCCTCCAGACAGGATCAGAATCAAACTGGGGGCTGCTAAATATAGAAATATAAATTTGGGTTTGTTTAGAATCATTTGAAAATTGAGAGAACACATAAGCCAGTATGCAAGCATGGTAGAATATTCCAAAGGCATCCCTTGTGTGGTTTCCCGTCGTCACCTGGGTCTGCCCTACAGCCCCCACCCTCGCTGTTGGCTTTTTAGTGGGAATATTAGATAGGTCTTCCGGGTCCGAGAGTCCCTGCAGACTGGAGAGGTCGTCTGGGTGGGAAGGAGGTTTCTCTTCTAGATACCATACCATTCTCAGACATGTACGGATCGCCGGGATGACCGCGGCCATCCTTCCATCCCTCAGGCTCCTTAACGCCATGTCTTTGCTGCTTTTCCAGATGTGGGAATGAGAGTCTCTGGCTTCCTCATGATTTTCATCCCAGGCCAGGGGAACAAGAAGTCCCCGAGGGCACGGTTGCATGGGGAGAAGGGGACAAAGAAAAAAAATCTTCGTAATCCTTGTGCCCTGCGTGTCCTTCTTGTTCAATGTTTATTGCAAGAGGGTGCCTCCAAGCACAAACCTGCTAATCCCTGAGGACCTTTGGGTAGGTAGGAAAGGAGAGCAGGGAGACCCACTCATGTAACTACTGGGGACAGCACCCCTAAGCTACCCCCTCCCCTGCCACAGGAAGCTGTCACAGTGGAGGTAAAGGGCTCTTGGGTACACTTCAGGACACCTGGCCAGTTTAACCAGTCCAAAATGCTGGTCAGGTGCCTTATCAGGATCCTACAAATCTACCCTCTGGCTAGCTGCTCACGTGGTTCATGACTACTCCCCTCTTGGCCACGCTTTCCCCTCACACCAGTCGGACACACCAGATCCTTCCAGCCTGAGGCTCCCGTCTTTCCGCCCTGCCTGGGACGCGCTTCCGCCAAGGATTTTCATGGCCTTCCTCTCCCTTCTTTTAGGGGTTATTTCAAATATCATCCACCGAGAAGCCTTTTTGAGGCCACATCTAAAGCCACTTTTTTTTTTTTTTAATAATTCTAACCCCTCCACCTGCTTTACCTCCTTTGACAGAAATTGTTACTACCTATTATATATGCTATCAATCTTTGTTTATTATCTGTCTCCCCCACTCAAATGCACACTGTATAAAGGGACCCCGACATATATGCTGATGAATAAAGGAGTCATGGTTGTGTTCATTCCCTGTACCTGGTGGATAAAACCGGACTACGCTTTATACCTCTGCGTGCAAATCCCAATAGCAATTCCCAGACTCGTTCTTTTAATACGTGATTTATTCCTCCTGTGGTACGGCAACCACACCTGTAAACGTGTAGCTAACAGACTGAGAAACACCAGTTCTGAAGCCAGGCAGTGTGGACTGCGAGCAGAAGGCCACCCGGAGAAAGAGACCCTTGAGCTGGGGTTGGAGATCGAGCGGGGCTGGAGAGAACATTCAAAGAATATTCAGAGAAAACAGTGTGTACACCGTGGTTTCTCATTGCTGGGACACACACGCTCCCACTTCTGAATTTGGGACAAGTCTCAGCGTGGAGGGCATCTCACGGTCGCTTCTGGCCAGGTGGCCGTCCCTGACACAGAGTCATTGCCCACCCACGTGAGCATTCCACTGTTGCTTATGAAGGCGCGGCTGGACAGTTTAAGAGCCGTTTTGAGAAAGGAACGTGTCTCGATCATCTTCTGCAAACCTCCATCAACACCTGGCTTTGCCGAGAAAGTGCCAACATCAAAAATTGCAGAATGCGTGTCCGTGGCCACAAGGCCATCTCAAAGGCCAGCGGGGACTCTCGAGGGTGTGGAGGATGGAGCATATGAAGGAACGTGGACACTGGGGACTCAGAGTTGGACAGATTCCCCAGCGCTGGACTCTCCATAAGAAGGGACTTCAGAAATTGCATGATCAGTTAATCTAGTATATAGTTTCCTTTTTACATAGGTGCAGGGCAGTAAATCCTTTAGCTCTCTAAGTATACATTAGTCTTGAAAGAACTTTCGAGAGAGAGAGAGTGGGGGGGTGGGGAGGGTCAAAGGGGAAGAGAAAATCCCAAGCCAACCCCCCACCACCCCACAGAGCACAGAACCCAAAGGTGGACTTGAACCCACCACCCCTGAGATCATGACCTGAGCTCAGACCAAGAGCTGAAAGCTTCCCCTCACAGACTGAACCACTCAGATGCACCAAGAACTCTTTCCAGCAAGTATAAACAAGCACATCTGAAATTTAGGAAAATGCAGAGTCAGTCTTTCCTGGGCAGGGTTTTTTCCCTCAAAGTCGGGTACAGTAGTGGTGCTCTGAGAATGAGTGAGATCCTGGATTTGAGTAGGAGCCGTGAGCATGGAAATCAGAGTGGAGAACAGCACAGGTGACAGGGACAGGGGATGAGAGGCACCCCGTGTGGCCGGAGGTGGGGGAGGGGGATGGGCTCCGTCAGGGGATCCAGGCACTCTGGGAAGGGACTGTGCCTCCGAGGTGGAACTGGGGGGCTGGTCCCTGCTGCATCTGTCTGTGCAAATCTGTTTAGCTGTCCCTGCAGGTTACTCAGTGTCCTAACAGCTCTCCATGTCCCTTCAGTGTAAGAATTACTTTGCTACTGACATCGAGGAAAAACACACACAGCACAGAGACGCAATACTCACCCCCCAAATTACCCCCAAATAAATAAATAGGAGACATCCTAGGCACCCCTTAGGGAAAGAGGAAAAGACAGGGAGGAGCCAACTTCTGTGGGTCTGGGGCGAGGAGGGGAGCCGTCTGTGCAAATCCCTTTTAGCTGTCCCTCCAGGTCATTCAGTGTTTGCAAGCAGTAAATGAAATCACCCAAATTTGTTTTCTCATGAAAATGTCAGCTTGAGGGCTTCGAGTGAGTAATTCTTTTCTTAGGGCCCGAAAAAAATAAAAAAATAAAAAAGAAACAGCCCTTTTTATTTTGTTGCCCTCAGGACAAAAGAGGCTTTCTGTTCTTGTTCCATGTTTCCATTTCCTGGGATTCTTCAGATGTGCTTACCCAGAGGGCTGAGATAAATTTCCAGGTGGAAGAAACGAGATGCTGACATGTTTGTCTGGTCTGAGCCAGAGCTGTGACCCCAACCTGCCTCAGAGGGATGGGGCTCTTGGCTTCCCCCGCGCCTGTTCCCCAGGCGACACCTGCCGCCCCTGAACTGCTTCTTTCTTTGCAAGACATTTTAATAGGATGGGGCATAAAAGGGAGATGGCGACATAATTCTTGTTAATGAATGTCTTGTTTAGTTACCTCATGTTAATTATTCACTAAGCCAAGGCTGCTGTCAGATCTTGTTTGGGCTCAAGCCTGAAAATGACTTGTAGCTTTTGTTGGAGAGCTCCCTTTGCTGTTTCTTCCTCCCTCCCCTTCCCCCCTCCTCCCCTTCCTCCTTTCCCTCCTCCCTCCCCTTCCCCCCTCCTCCCCTTCCTCTTTTCCCTTCTCCTCCTCCCCTTCCTCCTTTCCCTCCTCCCTCCCCTTCTCTCCTCCTCCCCTTCCTCTTTTCCCTCCTCCTCCCCTTCTCTCCTCCTCCTCTTCCTCTTTTCCCTCCTCCCTCCCCTTCTCTCCTCCTCCCCTTCCTCCTTTCCCTCTTCCCTCCCCTTCTCTCCTCCTCCCCTTCCTCCTTTCCCTCCTCCTCCCCTTCTCTCCTCCTCCCCTTCCTCCTTTCCCTCCTCCTCCCTCCCCTCCTCCATTTCCTCTCCTTCCCCTCCCCCTTCTGTCCCTCGTTCCCCTCCCCCTCTCCAATCTCCTTGCATTCTTTTTTCCAAAGAGTAGAGCAGAGACCAGTATGTATTGTGTGGCTTCTGAGGGAATATTCTCATCAGCTATTACAGCTGGAAAGGAGGTCAGAAATCACAGAAACAGGGTTTTCAAACTGCTCTGAGGAGTCAGAATTGTCAGCAGTTCTATGGGAAGGGACAGAAAGGCCAGGTGGGCAGGATTTGGCCCCAACCCCCTGATTCAGCCACAGAGGCTGATTCTCTTCTCCCCGTCTGGGTGCCATCTGGAATCCGGGTGTGTAAGGACAGAAAGATCTGAAAACGGCCCCTGCAGATTAGGCCTCTCATTTACAGAGAGATAGAGCACTGAGGTTCAGAGAGGTACAGAATTTGCCTGGGGTTGCCCAGCTTCTTGGTTAGAGTTTGGACTGGGAGCCTTGCCCTTATCCTGCCACCTGGCTCTTGTAGAGTGGGGAGCTGCCCTGAGAAGCAGCGAGAACAGGGGAACTAGGGTGTTTCCATCTCTCTGGTATGCGGAAGTGTCTTGAAACACCTTTTGGGCCACAGAAAATGGTATTTTCCTGTGGTATTTTCACGTGGTATAGCACACATGTGGCCTGGCCCGTGGTCTCCCTTACAGCTGGATGAGAACATGTAGTATCCAGAGTCCGCGGTGTGGGACTAAGCCACTAACCAGTTTCACTGTAAAGAAAGGGTTTTCTCCCTCTTTTTCTTGTTTATTATCATTTTCGGGGTGGATTTTGGCGGGGTAGAGGGAGGAGTATTCTGGAAATAAACATCAATTCTACCATATTTCCAGGTAGTGTGAATTTAATATTCAGGTTGGAGTCTTTTAGGTCGATTGACCTAGAGAAACTTTTTAAATTATTAAATATAAATCAAACAGTTTAACGTGTTTACTTTTTAAATTGTTGCCTTTGTGGTTGTAATTAAAACAGGACAGATATTCTGGGGGATAATGTTAGGAGAGTATTGTGATAAGAGGCTGGAAACCTAGCTCTGGTCTGTGCTCTCTGTGTGACATCGGGCAAGTCACTTGCCCTCTCTGTGCCTCCTGTCTCCTTCTCTGTAAAAGGGTGATGATGACCATGCCTTCCATATGGGCATGTGTTGCTAAAGAAAGCCTTCACGGGGCACCTGGGTGGCTCAGTGGGTTAAAGCCTCTGCCTTCAGCTCAGGTCATGATCCTAGAGTCCTGGGATGGAGGCCCGCATCGGGCTCTCTGCTCTGCGGGGAGCCTGCTTCCCCCTCTCTCTCTGCAAACTTGTGATCTCTGCCTGTCAAATAAATAAATAAAATCTTAAAAAAGAAAGAAAGAAAGAAAAGCCTTCACAACAGGGCCCAACGCAGGGTCCTGCATCGTGATTCACCCCTCTGAGCACTGGTGACTGTCAACAATTCTAGAAAATTCTTGGTCTCCATTGTTTCAAATATTCTCTCTTTCCTATTCTATTGGACCTTCTCAGGACTCAGAGCACATCTTTTATTTTCCCATTTCTTTGTCTCTGGAGGGTCTCCTGAGTGATTTCTTTGGTTTTCCTTTTCAGTTCACCGAGATCGGATGCACACCGTCCTGGTGCTTTGTAATTCATTCGGGATGGAGGTGAGCGGCGGGGCACATCGGGACATTCATTCTCTCCTTCTGTATTAGTAGGATTGTAGAGGGACTCAGGGCTCTTCAGCCATATGGCCTTTCCCGATCTCCTTTGTGGTTGGACATGGCCGTGGGACCAAGTCTTCAGTAGATGTGAGTGAAGGTGGTGGGCATCACTCCCCACACAGTGTGTTCCATACTTCTTCTCCCTCTTGGCAGCTGGGATGAGGGATGGGCAGGATAAGGGCAAGGCTCCCAGTCCAACTCTTCAAAGAGTTGTCTGTGTGGAACACAGCAGGTGCATAAACTGTGGCTGCTTTGGAGTGGGATTAGTTAAAAAATCGAAAAGCACTTAGATATTTAGAACAATCCAGCCCTCTCACAATACCCGAGCATTCTGGTCCTTCTTCTTTTTCTTCTCCCTCTCCTTCCTCCTCCTCCTTCTCTTTCCTCCAGTTCCTCCTCCCACTCCTCCTCCTCCCTCTCCTTTTCTTATATTTTACAAAAGCAATGCTCTAGAAAGAATCAAGGGGGAACAAACCCAGCCTGTCACTTGTGCTTGTGGCCCGATAAGGGTAATGGCCTGGGGAGGTGGCAGTGGGCTGAGCAACAAGATGGAAGGAACCTGTGTCCCTGAATGACAACCACCTCCAGCCCACTGCTTGCCCTGGGAGCAGAACTGCCCCAGACCATTACATCAGAGAGAAATAAAGCATCCTCTCTTTTGACCTACAGAATTGTTGTCAGATCCCTTCCTGAGACATCCAAGCCTTACCCCGTTGCATGTTCGTCACATTTTAAATTCCAATTATTATACATCTACTTCCAGAAGTCATGTTTGGTTCTTTTTCAAATCTCTTTGTTGTTGTTGTTTTAACAGATTCTCATCCCTTGATCATATCTGCAAGCTTCTGTTGTTTTAAAATTGTACCTTTAAAAAAAAATAAAGTCTTGTTGAAGCACCAAGATAGAGCAGACACAAACTTTCAAACGGAGGTGACAAATCGCCCTCGGTGGGTATTCATCAGGAATTTCTGAGAATGTGTTCTGCAACATTAGAGTCTTTTCATGACTTTGAGAGTATGAAAGGATTAAGAGAGCAGAGGAGAGAAGAGATTTGAGCAGGAGAGACCTCTTCAGGGAAATCGATATTGTGAGCTCCATCCTCTCTCCCCACCCAAAGGCTCTGGCATCAGAACTGGCGGAGGGCAGAGCCGTTTGGGGACAGGGGATGTCTGGGTAGATGTTGGCCCATTAGTTAAAAAGCCAGTTCCAAACATCTTGCTTCTGTTTCTCTCTCCTTTAACTGGTGGAGACGGCAAATCATAGAAGCTGCGTGCATTCATTTCTCAGGGCTTTCCTAACAGAGTATGAGAAGCTGGGACCTTGAAATGACAGAAATAAATTGTGTCACACCTCTGGAGCCCGGGAGTCCAAATTCAGGGCATCAGCAGGGCTGTGCTCCCTCTGAAGCCTCAAGCAAAAGATCTTTCTTGTCTCTTCCAGCTTTTGGTGGCCCCAGGCTTGCCTTGACATGAGACGGTATTACTCCAACCTCTGCCTGTGTCTTCACACATTGTCTTCCCTCTGTGTCTGTGTCTTCCCCTGTTGTTCTCTGTGCGAGTCCGTGTCCACACTCCCCTCTTCTCATATGGACCCCAGTGATCCTGGATTAAGGGTCCTTAACCTTACTTTAGACCGACCTCGTCTTTGCCCATTACACCTGCAACAGCCCCATTTCTAGATAAGGTCACTTCAGTGGTCCTGGAGGTTAAGACTTCAAAATATCTTTTTTTAGGAGGGGCACAATTCATCCATAATGTAGGGAAACATGGTCAAAGACGTGGGGAGTCACAAAAGATGGGAAATTCATCTCTCAGCTTTTGCTTCCTATGATCCTTGCGTTGGCCTAGGTCCTGAAGACTGCCTCCCCCTCCCTCATCTCCACCACAGGTCCCTGGTCTCCAGGGACAATCCTGCTCCCCTCCCTGCCCAGCCCCACACGTTGGCTGGGTACACAGACAAAGTCACAGCCCTGACCCTCCTTCCACTCCCAACAGGATACATATCCTGCCTCTTTGGCTTCCTTCCCAGCACAGAGTGAGCCCTCACATGTCCGGAAGGCTTGCCCTCATGTGCCCTTCTTCCCTGACCTCCCTGATCAAACGATCTGCCAGACGCTGGGCCCCAGCCATCTGCTCCAGGCCCGCTTCCGTGTCCCTGAACTCGTGATCCCTGAGGACACGGCAGGGGTGACAGTGTTCTTGCTGTGGATCCTGGGACCACCGAAGACTTTCCATCCTGGCTGGCCTGGCAACCATATGTCTTCACCAAAAGCCCAGGGACCAGTGCCTGTGAAGGGGGAAGGTAGAACCATAAGAGGAACATTTTTTTTTTTTAAGATTTTATTTATTTATTTGACAGAGAGAAATCACAAGTAGGCAGAGAGGCAGGCAGAGAGAGAGAGGGAAGCAGGCTCCCCGCTGAGCAGAGAGCCCGATGCGGGACTCGATCCCAGGACCCTGAGATCATGACCTGAGCTGAAGGCAGTGGCTCAACCCACTGAGCCACCCAGGCGCCCCCATTAGAGGAACATTTAATGTTAGAAAATCTCTGTGTGGCAATTCCGGACTTCAAGCTTTATTACAAAGCTGTCATCATCAAGACAGCATGGTACTGGCACAAAAACAGACACATAGGTCAATGGAACAGAATAGAGAGCCCAGAAATAGACCCTCAACTCTATGGTCAACTAATCTTTGACAAAGCAGGAAAGAATGTCCGATGGAAAAAAGACAGCCTCTTTAATAAATGGTGTTGGGAAAATTGGACAGCCACGTGCAGAAAAATGAAATTGGACCATTTCCTTACACCACACACAAAAATAGACTCAAAATGGATTAAGGACCTCTATGTGAGAAAGGAATCCATCAAAATCCTTGAGGAGAACACAGGCAGCAACCTCTTTGACCTCAGCCGCAGCAACATCTTCCTAGGAACATCGCCAAAGGCAAGGGAAGCAAAGGCAAAAATGAACTGTTGGGATTTCATCAAGATCAAAAGATTTTGCACAGCAAAGGAAACAGTTAACAAAATCAAAAGACAACTGTCAGAATGGGAGAAGATATTTGCAAACGACATATCAGATAAAGGACTAGTGTCCAAAACTGTAAAGAACTTAACAAACTCAACACCCAAAGAACAAATAATCCAATCAAGAAATGGGCAGAGGACATGAACAGACGTTTCTGCAAAGAAGACATCCAGATGGCCAACAGACACATGAAAAAGTGCTCCATATCACTCGGCATCAGGGAAATACAAATCAAAACCACAATGAGATATCACCTCACACCAGTCAGAATGGCTAAAATCAACAAGTCAGGAAATGACAGATGCTGGCGAGGATGCGGAGAAAGGGGAACCCTCCTACACTGTTGGTGGGAATGCAAGCTGGTGCAACCCCTCTGGAAAACAGCATGGAGGTTCCTCAAAATGTTGAAAATAGAACTGCCCTATGACCCAGGAATTGCACTACTGGGCATTTACCCTAAAGATACAAACGTAGTGATCCAAAGGGGCACGTGCACCCGAATGTTTATAGCAGCAATGTCCACAATAGCCAAACTATGGAAAGAACCTAGATGTCCATCAACAGATGAATGGATCAAGAAGATGTGGTATATATACACAATGGAATACTATGCAGCCATCAAAAGAAACGAAATCTTGCCATTTGCGACAACATGGATGGAACTAGAGCGTATCATGCTTAGCGAAATAAGTCAAGCGGAGAAAGACAACTATCATATGATCTCCCTGATATGAGGGAGTGGTGATGCAACATGGGGGCTTAAGTGGGTAGGAGAAGAATCCATGAAACAAGATGGGATAGGGAGGGAGACAAACCATAAGTGACTCTTAATCTCACGAAACAAACTGTGGGTTGCTGGGGGGAGGGGGGTTGGGAGAAGGGGGGTAGGGTTATGGACATTGGGGATGGTATGTGCTTTTGGGTAAATTGGAAGGGGAGATGAACCATGAGAGACTATGGACTCTGAAAAACAATCTGAGGGGTTTGCAGTGGCGGGGGGGTGGGAGGTTGGGGTACCAGGTGGTGGGTATTATAGAGGGCACAGCTTGCATGGAGCACTGGGTGTGGTGAAAAAATAATGAATACTGTTTTTCTGAAAATAAATAAATTGGAAAAAAAAAAAGAAAAAGAAAATCTCTGTGTGGAATGTCTGAGATTCCACTGGGGACCAGAGTTCAGATGTCCTGTCTGATGACTCCTTTGTGTTTCTACAAAGTCACTGGTAGGAGATGTGCTCAGTGTGTTAGAGAAAAACTACATCAAGCTTTTAGCTCAGGTTATCCCGGGAGTGAGGACTGACTTTCTTACGGATGTTTAACCAACTGTGCTACCCAGGCATCCCCTGACTTCCTCATGATGGTGTTTCCCAGAGAAGATGCCTCCCAGAGGAGGGAAGGCATATATTAGGATGGCGAGAGCTTTGGGCCAAGTATTGGGGAGTTCTCCCTTCATTTCGGACTTCTCATTTGCAATACAAAAAGATGAACCTGTTCACAGAGTCCTTTTAGTCCTAACATTCTAACTTAAAAAAAAAATCAAAATTTTTATCTTTTATTTTTAAAGCATAAATGACAGTATTTAACAGCACTCTAAAATCAAAACCTTTCAAAGTGCATTACACCTCCAACCTTTTAACCATCTGTGCCTCAATTCCATATTTACACACTTTTGTTGCTAAAATCCAGTGGCTTTTTATGTCTGTCCTAATACTCCAAATCCAGGAGAGAAACACATGTACAAATTAGTTATGGAAATTTTAAAAAAGAAACAAAAACAAAAACAAAACAAAACTCTATGAACCTGGAAAACTTAAAACCCTCAAACTTGATAAAATTCATTTTTGTTACTCCCCGCCCCCCAAATCTACAGGCAGTCTAAAAACGGTTTCATCCAAACCCATTGTCGGGATGTATCTTGACCCGTCCCTCTTGCGGCCAATTCTAATTCTAAATCAAAACAATTCTAGAAGCACTTCTAAATCAAAACCAACTTTGTTAATGCTTCAAAGGTGAGAGAAGCATTTCTAAATGCTGCCAAAAGCCATTTGGACCCGCGACTGCCCTTCTCTTTTGCCCTAATGAATTTAGGGTTAAAATCTGGGAAAAGTTCTTAGAAGATCGTGCAGCCCTCTGGGTCTATAGGGATAGGGCTATTCTAAGTGGTTTTTGTAACAGGAGTTTTGGTGCATTTGGAGGTCTCTCAAAAATCAATTCTGCGCTTAAAAAAATAAAAGTTATATTATTGAAGATACAATATATGGTTGCATAGACTCGTCATTTGGCCAGGAACTTGCGTAGCCCATTTAGGCCCCGGGGGTACAGTGGTCGTTGGGAGGCAGGTGGGGCTGGTTGGCTGCTGTGGATATGCAACACGCTTGGCTTCTATTTCTCTTCCTCTCCCTGACTTTATGCAGCGGGAAGTTCCTTTGGGAAACGGGCTTTTTTTCAGAGCTCCAAGGCTGAGCTCCGCTGGGAGTTAGCAAGTCTGGGAAGCTCCGCCCCCTCGCGCACTCATTGGCCGATCGCTTTCCTGCGGCCGCAGCGATTGGTTCGGAAGGCTCAGGGCCTGCAAACACCTGTCCTGGCCTGCGTCGGCGCTCTCTGTGGCTGTGACCGAGGAAACACGACAGAAAGGTCTCCCGACTCCCCCTCAGACTGTGTCTGCGTGGAAGGAGAAGGAGAGGGACGTTCACCTTCCGGCTTCCCCGCCTCACACGCTTGCCAAGGAATGTGGTCTGGGTTGGAGGAATTTCACAGCTGGGTGCAGGGCGGGGCTCGGCGGGCCAGGCATCCGCCAGGGTCGCCAGGGTCGCAGCTAGCCGGTGTGGAAGGCTTGGCCTTTGCAAACAGGGCAGGGAAACTTAGGGGAAAACATTACCAAAGGGTTGAGGGCGAGAATGGTGGTGGAGGTGGGGGGGAATAGAGGAACGGGATTTGGACTATATCTCCTGGAGGAGGGGATTTTAAAAGCAGAAGACTCACTTAGTAGCTTGGTGTTGGGGAAGACCCCCTCTCTGCGTGCGTTTCCATTTGCTCCTCTGGGACACGAAACTGATTAACTGTACGAGCCATACGGTGGCTTCCAGCCCTAAACGCTGTGATTCTTTGCATCACTCTTCCATGTCAGAAAAATGCTGATACATACGGGGGTGGTGGCTGTTTTCCAATTCCACTGCAGGGACAGAGGAAAATAGGAGATCTGGGGTGACAAGTGTCTTGACCTTGAGAACTATTTTTTTAAATAAAGATTTTATTTATTTATTTGATAGACAGAAATCACAAGTAGGCAGAGAGGCAGGTAGAGAGAGAGAGGAGGAAGCAGGCTCTCACTAAGCAGAGAGCCCGATGCGGGGCTCAATCCCAGGACCCTGAGATCATGACCTGCGCTGAAGGCAGAGGCTTAACCCTCTGAGCCACCTAGGCACCCCATTGACCTTGAGAGCTATTTTGACCACAGGAGAGCACTGGGAAAATGAGGAAATCTCATTTCCTGGAAAACAGATAAAGGAATAATACATCGTTATTTTTCTGGGATAGGATAATCCCCAGAAGCCGCTCCCTTAAAAGATGAATCTGAATGACATGACGATTAATATGATATCCCTACTGTGTTCTAAGCTCTTAGAAGAAGGTACTTGCACACCAACAGGGAGGTCTGGTGACTTCTGACTTGTTGGCTGTGCATTATCAGCTCCTTCAATCCCTCATAAAGTGGAGGTGTTCTCTAAGCCCAGCAGTGGGGTTGCTGATGCAGAGATGGGCAAAGAGCAAAATTTGGGAGAAACAGGTTTTATTGTTGTTGTTGTTGTCATTTTAAAATTAAAACAATGCTCTTAGTTTAAAGTGCGTGGCAGGGAGTACAATGACCTCCTTCAAGATGTCCAAGACCAAGTCTCAGGAATATGGGACTTCCTGTGGTTAAAGAGATTTTGCAGCTGGGATTAGGGATTTTGAGCTCCATTTATCTTGGCGTATTCGGATATGCCCCATGTAATCACAAGGGTCCTTAAAGAAGGAAGAAGAGTGAGAGGCAGGGAGAAGGAAATAGGAGGGCCAGGAAAGATGTGACAACAGAAGCAGAGGTTGGGGGTGTTATTATGGATGCAAGGGACATTAGCTCAGGACTTCAGAACCTTCTAGAAGCTGGAGATGGCAAGGACATGGATTCTCCCTTAGAGTCCTTGGAAGCAATGTGGTTCTGCTGAGGCTTTTTTTTTTTTTAAGATTTTATTTATTTATTTGACAGACAGAGATCACAAGTTGGCAGAGAGGCAGGCAGAGAGAGAGAGGAGGAAGCAGGCTCCCTGCTGAGCAGAGAGCCCGATGTGGGGCTTGATCCCAGGACCCTGGGATCATGACCTAAGCCGAAGGCAGAAGCTTAACCCACTGAGCCACCCAGAAGCCCCTCTGCTGAGGCTTTTATTTTGGTCCAGGGAAACCATCCTGGACTTGTGACTTCTGCAGCCCTAAGATAGTCCTTTCTGGTTGTTCTGAGCCCCTGGAGCTGGTAGTCATTTATTACAACATCAATGAGAAGCTACTACACACGGAGAGAAGGCAGACTGGATTGAACAGAAGAAAAATCGCTTTGGGAAGAGAAGTAGTAGTAGCCAGAGTAGAGATATCATCCCTGCAAGGAAAACAGCCCCGAAGGGTTATTACTTTTTCATGGGACTGTCCATGCTGGAGGGCCTGGGGTGTGTGTATCAGGTGCTCCAAGGAGCAGGATACAGATGTGGGTCAGATAGAGCTGCCGAGAGTGATGTCTGGGGCAGGGTACGTTTGCACGGCAGAAAGGGCATTCCTGGTCACCGTGAACTTCTTTCTTTTTAGTAGTTGCTCTGCTCCTACTCAGCCTAAAACAGAAAAGAGCACTTAACTCACAGGCAGCCCGTGTCTCCAGAGCCCGGGGCAGCGGGGTGGATCTGGCCTGGACTAGAGAGAGAAGGGGAGGAAAAATCCACTGGTGGATATGGGACATAGTGTTCACATTGGTTCAGGCTTCCAAGTTCAAGTTGCTGTACCTGGGGGACCCACTTTTCCTCTGGCCATCGGGCCTCCTCACTCTGACCTTCCGAGACATGACCTTCCTGTCCCTCTCTATGTTGGAGGTGGTCCTCTGCTGTGATGGCTCCTTCCTTCCTGGATGCCCCTGGTACTCCTGGGCCCGGCCTCCCGGATTGCCCCCTGTGCTCCAGCAGGTCTCTCCCGAGAGCCCCGATCACCGCTTGCCTATCTCTGTGTCATGTTCTGATGGTGAAAGGCAGCTCTTTGCCTTCCAAGTTGGCAGCTAACCTGTCTGCTCCCGCATCTCCATCACCATGGATGCTTAGGTTGTGGGCTGATTTCACAGGGCTGGGGCGGAATCAAGGGGCCGAGGACACTGGGATGACAAGACAGACCAACCCCCTTCCAGCTCCGTTCTAGTTGAGGGATGAGGATAGACAGTAAATAAGCAATGCAATAAAATAAATGACCAGAATAATTTCAGATAGCGAAGCACACTGTGGATAAAAGTGGGGGGTGGGGGTGGAGAGACTGAGGGTGTTTTGGTGCCTTAATATAGATGCTTCTGGAAGGCTCGTCGAGGAGGCCACAGTGGCAGTGATGCTCCAAGGACTAGAGGTAAATGTGCTGAACTATCTGGGCCAGAGTGTTCAAGGCCGAGGGAACAGCTGTCTCTGGGCAGCAAATTCATCTGGCATATTCCAGGGATGGAAAACAAGGCCACTACGGCTGGCGGGATAAACTAGGTGCACAAAACTCAACCTGGGGGGCTGGGAAGGATGGAAACAGAGGGATCTTGGTGGGGGTGTAGCCTTGCTGGGAGAATGTTGTTTGCTTTCAGGGCCCCGATTTGCTAACCTGGAAAGCAGGCACCCTCCCTCCCCACCCCCAACCTACTCGTGCATTCAGAAGCCGCTGGGTCCACTAGCTGGCTCCTCTCACGACCCCCCCTCCCCAACCTCCTCCTGTTTCCAGGCTCTCCCAGGACCCCTGTGTGGGTGGGACACAGCGTGCTCCATCCTGCTTTCCGAAGCACTTGGAGAAGCCTGGGGCTTCTCTCCCCCTTCAGCAGGGCCTGAACTGTGGATGGGGAGGGTGGGGGGTGGAGGGTATATACTGCTTCAGGATGTCCAGTGCACCCTGTAGGAGGGCGTCCTGAGGAGGCAGGAGGATGCCTCAGACAAATCATGCCCAGGACGTGCTCAGCGAAGGTGGGTTTCCTCGCCTCCCCGCGAGGGGCAGGCAGAGACAAGATGCTGTCCCATCTCCACCTGGCTTTTGAATGAGGGTAACAGAATTCGGTCTGGACGCCACCGAATCAAGGGAGAAACAATGGGTGAGTACGAGGGCTTTCCAACCTGGGGCCCGGCTTCTGCTCACACTGAGAAAATGGAAAATCCTGTCCTTATCAGACGCCCAGAATAGCTCACTCCTCCCAGCTTGGCTCTCAGAGTTAATCTCGGCCCCAAGGTGGGCCTCCTCCCTCGGGAGCTCTCTGTGCGTCCTTATCAGACAGAGAGATAACCCCGCTCCACGGGCCAACCTCAGCGGCCCTTCCTGGAAGCGAGGGGGTGCACTTGGGCCACGAAACCCCAAGAAGGGCGATGCAGGTGTCTACACACCTGGGTGTGTAGACACACACATGGGTCCAGAGCTGGGTTCTGCATTCTGCTTCCTGGGGTGAATAACGCTCTCCAGGGCACCCTCATTTCCTAACAGGAGGAACGTGTGGGGCACGAACAATTGAGTGTTTTCCTGGCTGTAGGTGGATTGCAAGAAGTTAGAATTATTTGGGGTGGGGGGGAAGCAGTTGCCCAGAGCCCGCTTGGGTGCACTGCGGTCCTTGGGTACACCTGCTGGGGCCCTCGTCGCTGGCTCAGTGACTGAGATGAGGTGCGTCCCACGTACCTACTGGTTCGTTCTCACGACTCTGTTGCAGATGCCTCTTGTGTACCCGTTTGCCTGTACAGATACTAGCCACCGTCTGGGGTCAATGCTCACGGCATTACTTGCCCCGCAGGGGAGTGAACAGAAATGAGGTTGGAGGGGGTTCAGCCCCGGGCATGGACTGTAAATATCCCAGTTGGAAGCTGGGGCTGTACCCCTGTCTAGCCATGTTTCCTCCACGGAGCGAGGACCTGACCAACCTCATGGGGGAACCCAGGCCGTGCTGAACATCACGACCCCTGAACTGCCTTGTTCCTTTTGTCTTCTCATAGAAAGTCATTGACGCTGAAGTAGGATTGAGACTGTTGGGTTGTCTCAGCTGTGTGCATCTGGCTTTCTGCCTTTGAAAAAAAAAAAAAAAAGGAAAGAAGGAAGGAATGTATTTGGGGACATACTTCTAAACATTCATTCACTGTTAATCTGACATTCAAATTCACCTGGGCATCATGGGTTTCCATTTACTAAGCCTGGCCACCCCTTCAGGAGAAGAAATTCACCGCATGTTCATTTGTATGTATCAAACTGAACCACGGGGCCCTGGGTCTCCATTTCCAGGCAGCGTCTGAGTGTTTTCTGGGAGTTCTCAGGAAGACTGCGGTACATCTGCCGCCAGGCCAAGTCTCCCCATGAAACCAGAGCAATTCAATCACTTCTTCCCAGTCGGGATGTTCGCCCCGGCTAGACAAAATATCGAGATGTTTGGCAGGATTGCTCGGTAGCTTCTGAGTTCGCTCTGTGCCGGGACAGTATCTGCAAACTCGGGTTCTCTGATCTCGGCTGACCCTGCGTTCCCCTCTTCCCTCCTTTTCCAGCGGGACCCTGGGACACGCTACTAGAACATTCAAGGATTCAGCTGAAGTCAGGACGTGCTTTGCATTTCGTTCATTTTTTGGCCCGCGGCACGCACGTATGTACGGTTTTTTACTCCAGTCTGCTGATAAAGCTCAGACTTCTGCAGGCTTCTTCTTGCCTCATTTCTGTTGTGCAGGAAACCCAGCAAGAAGAGTCAAGATTTTTTTTGTTCTCCCCCACCCGGAGCACAATGAACTGACATAAATCCTCTTCGTGTAATAACACTCTGACCCCGTTAAGAAGACGGATAGAGAGCAGGGACTTCAAACAGCATGGGAAGCCCCTCACAGCTGAGAGCTTCTTCTGGGAAAAGGATTCATTCGTCATTCACTTATTCATTCATTCATTCATTCATTCAACTGGCTTTATGGGTCCCTCTGCCCTCTGCCACCTAGCGGAGAGTTGGGGGGACGAAGCTGATAGAAACACCACCTCTCCAGTCACTTGGCCTGGGTTCTGTTCTTGGTTCTGTGGCCCATGGGGTCGGTAGGCTTGAGAATTTGCTCTTTTGTGTACCTCCATTTCTGTCTTCTCTAAGACGGGATTAATCATAGCGTTGACCTGCAGAGAGTCATCATGAGGGTGACACGGGAACTTGTGTAACGGCTTGAGAACCATGGCTGATATTCAGTAAGCTGTTAATGTTAGCTGTCACACTGGACGCATAGCTGTGGGGATAATTTGATCTCAGAACAGGCGGGCTCCTGTCCCCAGAGGTAAAATTCAGAGTTATACTTTGACAAAACCGATTCCAAGTCATGGTAGAAGAAGCCTGTCTGGGGTCTCAAAATGACCCATGATCTTGATCCTCTTGGCTAACAGTTGGTCTAGCGATGGCCCTGACGCAGTGCTCTGCCTAATGAAATACAACTGGATACCTTCTGCTTGAACCTTTGGAGGATCTTTTGCTTTCCTGGTTAGGAGAGAAACTGTTGACCTGGGACACAGTTCTGATGGTTGGAGGTACAGCAGCCCTTTGGTGACCCTGAGGTCACAATATGAGGACAAAGGTCAAGATGCTAAGGTTGATAAGAAACAAAGATAGAAAGAACCCAGGTTGTAGTCAAATAACTCCCCCAGGTCATCTACCTCCAGACATCCTGTTACATGAAGAAAATTAACATCTATTTCTCAAACTGCCAAACATCTATTTCTCAAACTCCCTTTTCTATCACTCACAGCTAAGTAGATTTTTCATTGATGGGGCCAAAGAAGCAAAAACGTAGTCTCTTTCTTCACAGAATCCTAGCTAGATGAAGGAAAAAACACAGTGTATCCTGTGTTATTCCCTAGCAGAATAACCAAAGTGCTCGGTGTACATGGAAAAGGAACATTTAGTGGGTGATGGGGTATCTCACTGGATTGTAAAGACAGAGCTCTGCCCCCTCTGAAGTAGACTCTTGACCCCAACGCACAGACCTGCCGTCCATCACCCAGTTCTCAACCAGAACACATTCCATAGAAAGGAGAGTTCCTCACCTTAATGACCGATGACGACAACATGATCTGTGTTCCCAGGGTTAGCGCTGAAATGGCTGGTGTCCCCCTCTTGGCCGCAGCTCCCAGGCTGTTGATTCTAACACTGCATAGCTCAATCTGCTGCTTTGCTCTTTTTCCACTTACACTGAAAACCTGCCTTAGTTGCTGACCCTCTGTGACCTAATAAGAAATTTGTATTTGGACTCTGCTCCTTGGACACAGAGCTCCTAAAACCCTAGCAATTTCCAGAGTGATGGGGTGGTTAGGGAGCATCTCTGGCTCTAATACTTGGTCTTTGACCCTGGCTCTGGACACAGAGCTCCTAAACCCCTTGGAATGTCCTGGGAGTGTCCTTTGTTCTAAGGAGGTGACTCCTGGTGGGAGGTGGGGGGTCGGGGGATGTCCTGGATGCCTTCAGGGTAGGGGCTGGTCATCAGAGAGAACAAGCCATGACTAGAAGAATGGGACTTTCCTCCCCACCCTCATCATCCCTGAAAGGAAAAGGCAATGTTGATTGAGTCAATAACCAATCTTGACTCAATAACCTACATGATGAAGTCTCCATTTAAAAAAAAAAAATCCTAAACTCCAGGCTCCAGAGAGCTTGTGGTCAGTGGACGCCTCCATGTGCTGCACCCCAAAAGCATGAGACAGAGGCTTCTGCTCTTGGGACCCTTCCACACCTTTCACCCTTTACATCTGGATGTTCCTTAAATGTGTTTCCCTGAGTTCTGTGAGCTGCTCTAGCAAGTTATCAGACTTGAGGACGGGGTCAAGGGAATGCTGATTTTATAGCCAGTTGGTCATTCAGTACAGGTGACAGCCTGGGATGTAGGCTAACATCCAAAGTTGGGGGGCGGGGCACCATTTTGCGAGACCGTGCCCTGGACTTGTGGTGTCCTTGCTCACCCTGGGTAGTTAGTGTCAGAAATGAGTTGACTCCTTGGGCACCTAGTTGGTGTCTGGAGAGTGGGAGACTGGGTTGGCGTGGGGCTATCTCCCATGCGGTTGGTGCCAGAAGTGTTGCGAGTAGAGAAGATAAAAGCATGATTGTAGGGGCACCTGGGTGGCTCAGTGGGTTAAGCCTCTGCCTTCGGCTCAGGTCATGATCCCAGGGTCCTGGGATCAAGCCCCGCATCGGGCTCTCTGCTCAGCAGGAAGCCTGCTTCCCTCTCTGTCTCTGCCTGCCTCTCTGCCTACTTGTGATTTTTGTCAAATAAATAAATAAAATCTTAAAAAAAATTAAAAAAAAAAGTATGATTGTACCATCGAACTGTTCCTCCTGCCTACCTCTGGCTCACTGTCTTTTCTGGGAGAGCTGTCTGTGTTTGGTTTGGGTTAAAGATGGGAGACACAGGATTGTTAGAAAGGAAGGGGATGGCCTGGGGCCTGGAGACAGCACCACAAGCATCCACAGAGGCAGGGGTGAGCAGAGAAGTTGGTGAGGGAGGGTGGGCTGAGGAGAGAAGGATGACAGGCATGTGGAGAGGCACGTGGCAGGACAGGCTTGGGCTACGGAAAGCCGTGACCCACAGTGCCAGCCTGCAGTTCAGCAACAGTGTACCTGGCATCAGGGTGCTCCCTGAGGTTCTGAAATGAGAGAGTGATGATTTGGGCAGATGGAGATAGGATGGCTGGAAACATGTAATATCGACTAAAAAGTCAGGGGAAACAGTCAAAGATTTGTAGTTTGTTTTTTTTTTTTTTAATTTTTAAAATTTTTTAAAATTTTTTATTTTTTTAAAATTTTTAAAATTTTATTTATTTCTTTGACAGAGACAGATCACAAGTAGGATTTTACTTATTTATTTGAGACAGAGAGAGACAGAACACAAATGGGGGGGAATCCAGATGGAAAGGGAGAAGCAGACTCCCCACTGAGCAGGGAGCCCAGACCCAGGGCTCGATCCCAGGACCCTGAGATCATGACCTGAACCAAAGGCAGATGTTTAACCAACTGAGACACTCAGGCACCCCCAGATCTGCAGTTATTAAACAAAAGAAGAATCTTCCAGAAAAAATGTCAGAGGCGTAATTGGCCACTTCTGGGTCAATGTGGACACTGGACACCTGACTGAGTTACCTTGGGGTTGCGTTTTGCCATCTTCAACATAAGCTTTGCCCAGAGAATTCATCATTCAGTTTCTGCTAAAAATAATTGACTGAAAAGCAGAAGCCTCAGTCAGGAGATGTCTTAGCTACACAGTTTATTTATTTCTTACTCAACCAGGAAGCAGTTTCTGTCTTAGAGACAACCTATGGGAAGATTTCCCCTTGCTGCAATGACCTGTCTCTCTAGTAAGAGAAAATCAACTCAAATGGGAAAGTTAGAGGTATGGTATCATATGGTCGTTCCTATGAGAATGTTTAACCTTTTTTTTTTTTTTAACATGTCACGAATATTTTTTTAAAAGATTTTATTTATTTATTTGACACAGAGGAGAATGTTTAACCTTTTATTCAAGAGTTAGCTCTGTACTGAGTCATTTAAACATCACACAACTTCTGTGAGGTTGGTACTATTGTTAGCCCCATTTTACAGGTGAGGGGACTGAGGCTCAGGGAAGCGAGAGGTCACAGGATAAGGGAGTGTCCTTCGCTGTTCAATGGTGGGGCAGCATTTGAATCCGTGCTGCATGGTCTGTGATCTCAACCATGTTGCCTCTAATTTTTTAGGTGAAATGGCCAGAGAGGATGGCCAGGATCCCTAGGGTGTTCGATGGCCACTTTGGAGTCTGGATGTTGCCCGGAGAGTCACTGGAGCACCAAATGGGAAAGGGTTCATGCTGCCTCCTGTTATTACTGGTGCAGTGCTGGGTTGCAACTCGGAATTTCAGGGCAGCATGAGCCCTACTGATGAGCAGAGACCTGGGAGCCTGGTGGGGTGATCCCATCCCTGGGGGAGAGATTACTCCCTAGACATTGACGGATGCTCTAAAGAAGAAATGTGTATCTTTCCTTAAAAACAAAACAAAACAAAACCTGTTGGGGGGGGAGGCCTAAATCCAAAAGGGACATCATATGAAATTTATGAGAGTTTTCTAAAATAGTGAAAAGGCATGTTAAGATCTGATGGACATTGATTTTTTTTTTTTTTTTTTTTTTGAGAGAGAGAGTAAGAGAGAGTGTATGTTCATGAGTGGAGGGGAGGGGGAGCAGAGGGCTAGGAAGAGGCAGAAAAACTCAGGCAGACTCTCCACGGAGCACAGAGCTCCAGGCTGAGCTTGATCTCACCACCCTGAGATCATGACCTGAGCCCAAATCAAGAGTCTTACGCTTAACCAGCTGAGTCACCCAGGCACCCCCCCTCAAGTGTATCTTTAGCAGACAAAATTCATTTGTGTTTCTGTGGTCATGGATCACTCGCTGTTCTGACAGAGGGGTAACATAGCTCAGTGACCATGCATGGCACAGACCCTTGCAGAGACAAGGGGGCAGAAGGGCGTACTTGGTGTTAGATTGAAAGGACACTCACAAAACTTGTTGGCTTGTTTCAAGTTCTTTCACAATTTTTCCTGACAGTAGAATGGATGCACTGGATCAATTTTTCCTGACCGTAGTAGTAGGAATGTGGGTTTCAGGCAGAAATCAAGCAACTATATTCTTAGTGGTGGAAGATTAGGGTGAAAACGAGTTGGCTGTAATTAGCGGGATCGCATGGCTAGTGGGAGAGGATAAAGCCTATCGTGTGAAAGCCGCCTTCTGCTAGCAGGTGTGTGCGTAGGAGCCAACGGGTTGGCGCTGACAGTTGGGGAGTTGTGGCAGGGGTGCATTCGGTGTCAGTGGGCGTGGAGGAGTACCGCAGTCCTCCCCCTGGGGACCCGTAAGATGTCAGTTTTGATATGAGCGTGCCAGAAATCCTACACTTTTCGTAAGTGATTTGGCATTGGCCTTGATGAAAATTGGCAGAGGAAGAAAATGAAAGAAGAAAACACTGATTAGAACGAGTTAGGTGTTTGGTTGCTAAATTGGGACTGATTTTGGTCTGATGTTCCTAAGTTTTCATTCTTTAATAGGGGAAGCCCAAATGGAGCTTTTATGCTCCTAAGCCTCGCCAGGTGTGTAAAGCTACGCACCTTCATCTCTAGTCCCTACCTTTAAGTCATGGATCAGAGTTCCGTAAAGCACAGTCACACCTCCCAATCTCAGGAGCACCTAAGCCACAGCCCTAAATCTCTAAGAACTTCTTGCCTTAAATCTCCCCTGTATCCGTGGGTATAATCATAATCATTTCCCCCTTTAACCTTTCCTTTACACTTTTAATTTTAGAAAAATTTCAGGTTGCATAGCAGTTGTAAAAATACAGAGAGTTCCTGTATGCCTCTCACCCGGTTTCTTGCATTACCATGGTGCATTTGTCAAAATTAAGAAACCTTACCGCTAGGGCACCTGGGTGACTCAGTCAATTTGAGCGTCTGACTCTTGGTTTCAGTTCAGGTCTTGATTTCAAGGTTGTGAGTTCAAGGCCTGTGTTGGGCTCCACAAAAGGAGAAACCTCACTGTTAACTAAACTTCAGTCATTATGTAGATTTCCACTTTTTTTCCATTAATGTTCTCTATTTCAGGATCTCTTTCTGATTCCTTGTAACACACAGCAGTGAGTTTTCATGTCTCCCATAAAAAGTGTGGTCTGTGATAATTTCTCAGTCATTTCTTGCTTTTAATGGCCTTGAGAGTTTGGAAGGGTTCTGGGTGCTATCCTGAAGAATTTCCCCCAATCGGGATACCCGATCGCCTGGGAATGGGACCCCTCATCACTTGAAGGACATGTGTTTGCAAGTTCCTCTGTTGTAATGTCTCTGTTTCCCCTTTCTCTTCACTGTTCATTGGAATTAAATCACTATGCGATTTGTAATTCCTACCTCCATTCTCTAGAAGGGTTTGAACAATTCTTTTTTTCTTTCTTCCAGAAAAGTTCCAAAAAATCCATTCAAAAAATCCATCTGGGCCTAAAATATTTTGGGAGATTGAAAAAATTTTTTTTAAATTTTAAGTTTATTTATTTAAGAAATCTCTACACCCAGGATGCCTGGGTGGCTCAGTTGGTTAAGTGTCTACCTTCAGCTCAGGTCGTGATCCCAGGGTCCTGAGATCAAGTCCTGCATCAGGCTCCCTGCTCAGCAGGGATCCTGCTTCTCCCTCTGCCCATTGGTCCCCCTACTTGTGTGTGCGCGCGCTCTCTCTCTCTCTCTCTCTGACAAATAAATAAATAAATAAAGTCTTTAAAAAAAAAAAAAGAGTAATCACTACACCCAACCTAACTCACAACCCGGAGATCAAGATCTGCACGCCCGGCCAACTGAGCCAGCCAGGCATCCCTGAATATCTATTTTAAAAGAATTTTCCAAAACCTTTTCCTGATTACTTGTCTGTGAGTGTCCTACATCTTCTGTTGTCAGAATTCTGGGTAATGCAAAGAAGGAAAATGATCCATTTCATCGTGATTTTGACATTTGTTTGATAGTGTTTTGCCTTGTGTTTTCTACTCTTGTAAGTTTGCTACCTTTTTTTTTTTTTGGTGCATGTTTTCTTTTCAGAAATAGTCGTGTCTATTTCTGTTGTTTCATTGGTGGAGGAAATGGTAGGGCACTTCAGATTTTTGAAGTCTTATGCATGAAAGCCCAGAAACAGGAATCAGTAGGTATATATCTGGAAAGAGTGAACTGTACAGGCTTCATTGGAACAAATCATGCGGGATCCCAGGAGTGAATCCGTGGCTACTTAGAGTTGGTCTAGATGACAGGTGAGCCATTATCACTCAAGACTAAGTTGACCCTCACTTCTCTTAGAAGCTCTCTTTGGCAGGTACTCTAGTTTGAGAATGGAGAGGGAACGTAGCACCCGGGGAGAGGGAACAGATTGTGCTTCCCACACCCATCGCCTACCACCCAGAGGATTTTCTGCTCGCTGTTGTCACGCAAGGTCTGGGGATGCCACCCTCCGTGGACTTCCCACCAATTTGAGGGGTAGTGCCATCTTGAGTGCATTTCACCCTCTACGGGGAGTGTCCGAGCTTGGATCTTTGAGACAGGAAAACACCGCAGGCTGTCACATTTGTGGGGGACCTCTCGTTCAGAGCGATCCCCTTCCCCCCTTGTTTTAAGGATAGGAGAACTGAGTTTAAGCAGGACAAAATACACTCTCCAAGCACCCAGAGAATCCCAATTTCTTCACTCTTGGTGGAGTGTTCTTGCCATAGGCCACGCTGACTTCCCTTTCAACTGAGCAGATCTAGAGGTCATACAAATGGCCAGAGACAAACTTAAACACAGGCACTCCAGGGACATCCCCCCAGCCTGAGTGTCTCTGCACTCGTCATGGTGGATATACGGTTGCCCTGGGACCCGTCCTGGTCCAACAGCTCATCAAGGGATTGACCTGAGAATCTCCCTCCACTGCACTTGACAAATCCCCATGGAAAACAAAGGCATATTTGGAAGAGTTGTTTTATCTCTTTCATCTCCTTCTGAAGTAATCCTGAACTTTTAGTTTGAGGCCAAGGGCTGGGCTCCTTGCCAGTCCGTATACACACTGTCCATCTGTAGGGGATATACCAGAATGCAGGCTCAATGGAGATTCTCTCTTTTGGCTGCTCGTGTAGCTGTCTCAGACTGTGTATCTTGAAGCAGGATCCACATTCTTGGCAGGTCAGCTGTGAAACGTGTTTGACGTTGGTGGAAAAGAGCCGTTCTTGGATCCAGGGGCCTTGCCGCTGTGTCTGTCTGTGCTCCTGAGGAGCAGGCCTGATTATAGCCCTTCGCGGAGCCAAGTGTTGGAGAGTCTGTTCAGCTCTCTCTTGGACACTGATGGAATGGAGCAGGCCAACTCCTGGCTTGGAAAGGTCCCTTTCCTCTACTTTGCGCAGAACACAAACAGACTGGCCCGTGACCAGTCAAATGGGGATGTTCACTGCCCATTTTAATTCACTCTTCACAAAAAGTCTTATTATGGGAAACACAAAGGCAAATGGAGGTTATGCTCTCCTGTTATGGGATAAAAATTTAATGAGGGGAAGACTATTTGGTCATTTCTCGACCTCTAAGACCCAAGAGCGTGTTGATTTGTTTATACCACGTTCCTTCTGTCTGTGGACCACACTGTAGAGTAACACATTTTAGACCCCAAATTCTGGGCTCCTGGCATGAAGCCCGAACTAGAACTAGATGTGGATTTTTCCCTCTAACACCAACTGCTTGAATGACTTCTGATGGCCCATTTGGAGTCCTCTTAAACTTCTGTTCCCAAGGTAACAGAATGCTTCCCCTTCAAGGGAAGCATCTGTTTTCACACATATGCAAACCTAGAGTAAACAAGGAAAGGTAAAAGGATGTAGTCCTCTGAGAATGAGCTCTTGTGCTTTATAAAATCTTTTCCAAGTGGCCCTTTGGTAGCTTTCTAAACCAATGCTCCTTGTCCTCCTGTTGTCCTTGCTAAGACACATTGACGGATGGGGGTCGCTGCTGTGCCCCAGGTATACAAGACAGGGCAGAGGCTGCATTGCATTTGCTAAAGGACCTGCATTAGCAAAATATGGGCCAATTCTAATGAGGAAAGGGAAAGGCACTCCATTAAGCACATGTTTCTCTTGTTAGACACTGAGTGTGATTCAGACTAGCTGTACCAAGCAAACCAGCTCTGAAAGCCATCCTCCTCCTAGACCCAGGAGCCACATGTACAAGATCAGATGATCTAGTCTGTGGCTTCCAGAAGACATGAGGGTGACGGTGGGGCAAGGTGGGTCGAGAACGCAAGAAAATGCAGAGAACCGAGGGTTTTTCCCACGCCGACATTCGGCCAAGCTCTGTGGATGTTTTCACCTGCTGTGAAAGTACAGGAAATTTTTCCTGCTCAGGGAACTTGTCTAGCAGCTTACTTATTTAACCCATATCTAAACAGGAAAAAAAAAAATCATCAAGGTTTTAAAGGTTTTGTTTTTGACCCTAGTAACGTCTTATCGCTTGTCCCATCTCTTATGTTCCTCCTGTCTGTGAGTTCAAATCTGCCCAGATGTATATTTTCATGCTCCCATCGTTGAGTCTCCTTTGATCTCTTCATGACTTCCTAGGTAAATTCAGGCAGGTGTAAAATCTTTCACATTAGAGGTGAGCTAGATCCTTGTCCTGTATTCAAAAGTCTATCACCCTTGCCATCCCAATGGAAAAACAAAACTACGAGAGAGAGAGAGAGAGGAGAGAGAATTCAGGGAAAAGCATGAAAAAAAGCTTTTAAAAGACACAAATGAAGACAAAAGTTACTTAACACTAATTTTGGAAAGTTTAGAAAACACAGGATGGAAGTTTAACAAATTAAGCTATCATGCTACCATCTTGACTTTAACCAGGAGATGGGTAAGCAGTGGCCTTTTTGAAGTCATTGTTGCATCGCTTATTATATGCTTTTTCTTTTCTTAATGTTTTCTTCCATAATAGCTCCACTGGTAAACATTATTCCATCGTATAGATATACTGTAACTTACTGAATCGGTCCTCTATGTTAGAAATTTAGGCTGTTTCCAGTAATTCACCATGATAACTAGGACCATGATACCATGATGACCATCATTGTAGCTATATATTTCTACATGATCATGATGATTTCCTCACGATAAATTCCTAGAAGTTGGGGTTGCTGCATCAAAAGGTATGCAAAAATTCTAAAATACATAAATGTATTGTCTGTTTGCCTGCAGTCCATGTAGATTTATCTTCCTGCCGCCAATCTATGAGAAGGCTAATTTCCCCCTATATCTGATAAAAGCTGATGAATTATTTAATCTTTTGCTAATTTTCTGCATAACAAACACTATATGATTTCAGTAAGCACCTACCTGATAAGTAATGGGGATATATTTTTTAATGTTTATTGTTAATTTAACTCATAGGTTTTTAGTTACATTTTCATCTTTTTCAATTTTTTATTTTTTAATCCATTTTCTGAATAGTGAACTTACTGAATCTCCTTATTAGTTGAAACATTCTTTAGCCATTGCTTTTAGCTTTTCTGGGAAGACAAGTACAGAATCTTCAAATTATGGTAATTTTTATTTCTCCTTTCCAATATTTATACTTTTTTAAAAAATTTTCTGAGTCCATTAATTAGAACTTCTCTTTGTCCTTTTTGTTAAGTCCTGGGAGGATTTCTTGAGCTGGCTTTAATTCCCTGCTTGGATTTCTTCAGCATGTAATATGTTGCTCATTACTCCATTATGTTTTAAATTTGATGTTTATATCTTTTATTGTCAAGTATTTTTTCCTGATTTGAGATATTTTTTCTGTTTCTCCATTTTTTAAAAAGTTTTACTTATTTATTTGACAGACAGAGATCACAAATAGGCAGAAGTGTAGGCAGAGAGAGAGGAGGAAGCAAGCTCCCTGATAAGCAGAGAGCCCTATGAGGCTCGATCCCCGGACCCTGGGATCATGACATGAGCCGAAGGCAGAGGCTTTAACCCACTGAGCCACCCCAATGCCCCTCCAATGGTTTTATACATGCAATGTGCTTTTGAATTTCATTGAGATGACATACGAGAGGTTTTCCTGAACTTTTCTCTTATTTTCTGAATAACACATGCATTTAACTTATCAGTTCTTGACACAGAAGAGAATTGATAAATTCTCTACATAATATAGATATTGTTTACTATATTTAGGGATTTTTCTTTGTTTATTCTTTTTTTTAAAAGACTTTATTTATTTATTTGACAGACAGAGAGCACAAGTAGGCAGAGAGGCAGGCAGAGAGAGAGGGAAGCAGGCTGCCCGCTGAGCAGAGAGCCCTATGTGAGGCTCGATCCCAGGACCCTGGGATCATGACATGAGCCAAAGGCAGAGGCTTTAACCCACTGAGCCACCCAGGTGCCCCTTTTGTTTATTCTTATAGTGAGCTCTATGCATTTCCAGAATGAAGAGGGAAGATAGTCTTTGTCCAACATAGAGTGGGTGTTTGTTCAAACACTCAACATTTTCGTCCAGATGTTGGAAGCCACCTGCCTTCATTACTGGGCACTTTGTGTTCACTGGAAGTTGTAGGGTCTGGTTGTTTCTAATACTTGCTTGGTTTATCGGAGAAGCTGATTAACGCTTACCTTTCATTGATTGCCTCATGACTTGCCCACCCTCTGAGTTGCTATAACTCAGACTTACGGGCCATTCATGGTTTGTGTGTATGTGGGTTTGTTTTTGCTTCTGGCATTCCTTTTTTGGCTCGTCTCTTAAATGTCAGTGCTCCATGGACCTTACCTTTAGTCTCCTTTTTCCTCCTCCTCTTCATCGTCTCTATTGCCCCCATACTCAGCTTCAACTACCTCCTGTAGACTTCCTACTCCCCAAATCAATGTTTCCCGCCCAGACGTCTCTCTTGAATATAAAACTCAACATCTTGTGGATGTTCCTCCGATGATTCAAACAGAACACGCACAAACATGATTTTCCAGCAGGAGACTCCTGGGATGGACCATGAGCCCTCACCCTCTCTAGAAGTCACAGCGACAACCACAACAGAACAGTCATGAGCTCGGGTGCCACCTGCGTTTTTCTGCTCTTACCAGAGTCGATCACTTCCTCTCACACTTGGTTATGTCGCCAGTACTTACGTGCAAAACAATGAAATAGGAGCAAGAAGGGTTGTTGGTGCTATGAAAACCCCGTGAAGGAGCTTCACAAAGAATCTCAGCTTCAAGCTTGACAGAGCTGAGAGACCAAGGAGGGTGAACAGGACATGGGGGAAGTGAGTCATGCAGTACTCCTCCTTGGTCAGAGCAGATTTTCTGGGTGTCCCACGTTTTGTTTTTTGGTGTGTTTTCTTGAAAGCAGATGTTTAACTGGAGAAACACGTACATATAGAAATGGGTGCCCGCTGTAATGTGTTCATTGAGTTTTCACGAACACACTGTGTAAACCAGATCAAGAAAGGGAAAGCTCCCAGAAGCTCCTTTTTTGCTGCACCCAGCCCCCTCACCCCCTCAGCCCTCGTTTTCCTCCGCTGGACCCGTTTACAGTCTTCTCTAGGCGGCCGCTGCTGCTTCTCTGGTGGATACTGACCAACGAGTTATGAACTCTGTGTGGCGTGGCAGAGGTCCAAACGCTGGCTGTCTTGGGGGTGTTGCTTGAAGTCTTTGGAACACCCTGTGGGGCCTCCCCTACTGCCCGTTTCCCTGACACAGGCATTCTGGCTCTGGACTGATGTCCATTCTTCGTCAGCTCCATTATTAAAGTCCGCTCGGCTGGCAGGCAGCCTTCTTGGTGGGGTACCGGAAAGATGGCCCAAGCCCAGCTACATTCCACAGCGTCCCTTCGACCCATGGGAAACGTGTGTCCTGGCCATGCCCAGCGGTGGCTAAGGCCTGCTCTGTGCTCTCTTTCCTACATTTGCCTCCAAGTCTCTTTTATCCTGTCCAGATAGACACATGGGCACCACCTTAACAAGTCTGTTAAGAGTGGGGATCTCCAGTTGGAGAATGCAATGGTAGACACCCCCTTTCTGGGGGTCCCTGTCATCCCTGTCGGAGGTTGTCCTTGATTCTCTCCCCTGCCTTGTTTAGTAAATGGCTAACGACACCTACCCCCACTTCTCTCCCGTCTCTCTTCTCCTGTTCTTTTTAAAGCGGGGGAGGGTCTCTGGGGAGCAAGGCCAAAGTTTTAAGGGTACCAAAGACTTGTTTTAATCAGGGACAGTGAGGCATGCAGGCCCAGAAGGGACTGTCATGAAGTAGGAAGCTTATTATGCTTACAAAATCCCTAGAAAGGAGCCACGGCACACAGGGTCATGTGGGGAGCTCCAGGGTCAGTCAGGAGCTAGAGGGGGGAAGGAGGAGCTGTAGACAAGAGCATTTCTCCTGGTTTCTGTGGGAAGGAATAGGTAAGGCAGGGTGAGCAGCTTCAAAATTGGCCAGTTTGAACCATTTCAGCTGCCTCTGGGGCACTGGGGTTCTCCCTAGTTGTCTGGTACCTGGCCCTGGGGTGATTAGGGTAGGTGAACATGGCCCGGAGTGTGAAACTCTAAAAGAGGGAGCAGTTAGGAGTGTGGCCTTGGGTTGGTTGGTTTGTATTTGAATGATAATTTCAGGGGCACTGTGTTTGCCATCACTAGGAATCGAGTGCCTCTTGGCCAGCAAAGCCCCTTGATGACAAAGCATCAGAATACAGAAAATCAAAGACATGGCTGATACAACGAGTTTGTCCCATAATGAGCTTTGAGGGAGGTTTCTGGTTGTTTTGGGTTCTTTTGGGATTGCATGATATTTTCTACCTCCTTGACTCCAGTTTGGGGTCCCGGCTGTTAATTCTCAGGCAACAGGAAATATCCCATCAAACATCATGTTACATAATCATCAGCAAAAAACACAAGATATTTCATGTTATCTAACTTTCACATTGGAACTGAAGAAATTAGAAATGAAAGTAGCATATGCTGAAATGGACTTTTGACGAGGTCCCTACGGCTGAATTCTTGAGTTGCAAGAAGCAGTACCAGGCATCTGATGCAAACAAACACACAAAAATTACACATTGATTGAATACAGAGTAGCTCTGGTGGAAGGAGAGGCACCCTCAGGTTTCTGAAAGCACAGAGTGCCATCGTTGGCTTAGATCTGCTCTAGCATTTTCAATATCCAAGAGCCAGTCCAATGAGAGGAATCCTTGCCTGGAGGTAGGAAGATGGGGGGACCTTGACTGCCATTCTTATCAAGACTACATGAAGGGAAGTGCTGGCTCCCCAGAGGAGAACAAGGTACGCTAGAAGAAGAAGGCATGACTTCTGGGTAGGCAGAGGTGAGAAGTGTTCACAATAGGTAGTCAGGTGAACCTCAAGAACACAGATCTGGCTTCAGAAAAGCTGCATCTGGAATCTCCGCCACGTATTACCTCGGTCATAATTTCTGTGGGCTCCTGTTTTCTCACTTGGGAGGGAGGGAAACAGTAACTACTTTGATACAATGTTGAAACAGGGAACTGGAAGTGCAACAAAAATGACACCCACCTGGGTGATTCATGGGCTCCTAGCACCAGCTTCGTGACTCTCTTCGTGGATTTCTGTAATCCTATAGATGGGATGCGTCTCCGTTACGGCATCCTGAGGGCCTCCCGGTGAACACACACGCTGACTTGATAGTCAAGCATGAAAACTTAAGAGACCCATATAAGAGAGGCCAGGATGTTCTAATCTAGTAAGCGGTTAGGCCCCCAGGTCCCCCCGAGTGAACTTAATACACGGTTGCCAACCTCCGCATCACCAACTCTAAGTGACTGTAAAAGATCTTATTTACCCAGATCCCCTATTTATCTTGAAATGGACAGGAATTGAAGCAAGAGGACTTCATGCTTCTCTGCATGCAGAATGCATGCCAGACAGATCTTATCTGACCTGTTACCGCCCCCGTGCACAGCCCTGAGCGGCTCCGGAATCTGTGTTGACAATATTCCAACGTGTTCAGCTGATGTGCCAAAACCTATTGAAAACCCTCGGCCTGGACTGTGCTAGCAGCACCCTTTAAAGTCCTTGAAATCCAGGCCCATCTCGGGAGGAAAGAGGGCCAGGAGGAGCCTCATTTTTCTTACAAGAGACATGGCGAGAGCCTCCCTGGATCCAGAGAAAGCTTTGGGCATTGTGAGGACATCCCCCTTCGCTAGTGGACAGGACAAGTACGGGTAGCAAAGCTTTGGATTTACCTCTGAGCTGTGGGATCTCCTGTCACGTGGGCTGTACCCATGTGAGCCTTTGCGTGAGAGTCTGAGGAGTCTCTGGTGAGAAAGAAAATCGATCCCGAGGGAGTGCAAGGGTCGGGCACACTCTTTGTGGCCTCGATTCTCAGTTGTTGGAGGAATGGGGTGATTCTGAGAACAGGATTTCTTGACCCACTCGCCCCGCATTTGGAGTGTTGCGGGGGCTAAGTGTAAGGTTTCTGATAGGGATTGTGGTTATAAAATAAATTTTAGGTACCAAAAATCAAGTTGTAAGTCAGGACACAAACAACATCCCTTCGCTGTTGGTGTAAAACAGAATAACACAGCAGGGAGAGACATGGGTTTGATTATCCCTTGCCACCTGACAAAGATGATCCCAAAACTCCGTGGTTTACCAAAAGGCCATTTTATTAGATCTCAGGGTTTATGTGGGTCCAGAAGCTGGGCAGGGCTTGGCTGGGAGTGGGATGGGTCTACTGGACCTCCTGAAGATGTTGATTTGGCCCAAGATGGCCCAAGATGGCTTCATTCACATCCTGGCATGTCGGCAGGTGTGTCTGGATGGTTTGGCTCAGCTGAGCCCCCTCTTTCTCTGTGTGGTCTCTTCAGCAGGGTTGTCATGCTGTAACAAGGCAGCTCAGGACCCCCAGAGACCATGGCAGAAGCTGCTAGTCCTATCACAGGCTGGAATGGTATCACATTCACATTGTCCAAGTAGTAATCCTCTAGCCCACGTTCCAGGGGAGGGTCAGGAGGAGGGTCAAAGGATATACAGTCCTGTTTCACTTCCCATAGAGGCGTTCTCCCTAGGGTGGGCTCTGGGAAAAGCACCTGTCACGTGTTTGCACGATGTAGCCAGCGCCCTGAAGGAAGCTGGCCTATGTGTGATACAGCGGGTAGAGATGGGGTCCTCCGATGCAGCCCCCCGACACCCACCCTGGGGAAGGGAAGAAGAGCCAGCCGGTGATAGATGACAACCTGGGCGCACCAAATGGCAGACATTCTTTGGTGGCCCCCAGAAGTACTTGGCAGGGTGGCATGAGGGGGTCCCCTGCAAGGATCTTGAGGTCCAAAGGCAGATAAGGGGCAGTAGAATCTGGGATATTACTATCAATGGTACACCCCACAGATGCTTCTTCCCTGACCTTACACACACGGCATGGGGGGATATAGTTTGTGGAAAAGTCCATTATATGTATCAAAAACTGATCCTAGCCTGGTGGGTTCCTCAATGTCTGCCACTGTTAGAGCAGCCAGGCAGCAGGCATGGCCCACCCACCCCAGTCCACCTCCAAAGTGTTGTCCCTTAAATGAAATGGAGCTCTAGTGAACACCACCAGCCTCTGTTGAGGGGGTCACCAGTATCTCCTGTGAGACCTTCTTGTCCCGTCCTCACAGCTCCATGAGCTGTCATGTCCTTGCACTCAATTTAACAGGTGGGGAAACTGAGCCCGAGAGGTCATGCAGCTCAGGCGGCTCATTTGACTCCCAGCAGCCATCTCTACCTAGAAACCCATCCAGGGACCCACACATGATCACCCTAAAAGGCATGCATCATCCATCTTTCCTCCTCCACCAGGACGCCTTCAGCTGAGTTCATAGAGCCTGGTTTTCTTCAGCATAGGGTTTTGTGTGGCTCTTGGGAGAAGACAGTACAGGACCAAGGCTTGGTGCTTCCCAGTAGGGATGGTCCTGCTTGGTTTCAGCAGGTCTTACCATGGTGAGGTTGCACTACAGGAAATGGGAAGAGGGTCCTCTGGTTTCAAGACTTTTCTGTTACCAACAATAGCCTCATCCAAGCTCTCCCATGGGGGATTCCCAGGAAACAATATTGACTTTTCTGGCTGTTGACCGAGCCTAAGATTGTGGGTCCTGCTGCATGTGGGACTTGGGAGTGGGAGCCGACATCCAGATTCTGTCTGGTGTCTTTGCCCCGTGGAGGCTCCATCCTCCCTGTGTAGGGCATCCAGCCTCCATCTGGAGATCACACTCCCTTCGTCCATGGTGGGCATCTGTTGGGAAGCAAAGGGAGACATGGATAATGTCGATGAGAACAATGTTTTTCTCCATTTTCTTTAAAAAACAAAAACAAATACCTGTCAGCCCTATGAGGTGACATCCATTGTCATTTTTGCAATGCCGGTTACGAAAGCCGGTCTCAAAATCCATTTAAAGGAGTAGTTAAAATTGTGCTACTGTGTGTTCCGGCTTTGGTATCTTGCAGTAATTGGTTCTGAGGACTCCAACCCGAGGCAGGTTTGAGCTCAAACTTTCCCCTGGCCTCATGGAATCAATGGCTACAGGATGTTAACCAGGCAGCAGACAGCTGGGGTCAGGGAAAGGGCTCCTCAGACTTCCCTGGTCTTTTCCTGGTTTTCTCACTTCCATATGCATCTCACGGCACCCAGAAAAATAAGACAAATAAGATTCTGCAAAAGTGTAGGGTCCTAAAATTAGAACGTGCTCCTCTCTCATGTTCTCTAAGCAGACAGATGTGAGCCCCTCTATCTCCCCAACCATTAGCTGATGATTCTTGCTGGTGCACTCCATGAGCATCTCATCCCTCTGCTTCAAAGACTCCCCCACTGCATATGGCAGATGATCCGTATTTCTTAATCTGTGCTCAAGGCCCTCCACATGCCTGCTCCAGGTTACCTGTCCAGGTTCACCTTCTCCAAAAATACTTTCTACTGCTGTGCCCCAGTGGTATCTGTTCCTCTGTTGACAAGGTCCTTCCTCGCCACTTTTAGTTTTCAAAAGATTACCCGTTTCTCAAAGCCGTGCACAAACGTCTGTCCTCTTAGGGCGCCTGGGTGTCTCAGTCAGTTGAACATCTGTCTTTGGCTCAGGTCATGATGCCAGGGTCCTGGGATAAAGCCCTGCACTGGGCTCCCTGCTCAGTGGGGAGTCTGCATCTCCCTCTCCCTCTGCCCTCCACCCCTGCTCATGCACACACACTCTCTCTCTCAAATAATTTTTTAAAAAAACCTTTAAAAAAACCACAAATTTCTGTCTTCGTGGGGAATCCTTCTTTGAATTTCACAGCTGGAATCAATCTTACCTTTTTCTGTTTTCCCAGCATTTTGTAAGTACATTTCTTGTAGCCCTCATACCATAGGTGCTTGGTAATGTTTGTTGAGTAATGAAATCAGCTTTTTGTGTATATTATCTTCATAATTACTGAAGTTCAGCTGCTATGATCTTGCTTGTCTTTGGGACCTTTCCTTAAAGCCAGTAGGTGCTCAATAATTGTGTGGAATTAAATGATGGTCATTATCACACACATTTCTTTCTTTCTGAAACTGCCTTATATTATCTGGAAAAAATATTTATAATCTATTATTTTGATCAAGACTCATATTTTTGATATTCAAAAGTAGACAATCCTTGGTTCATACACTGTATTTGCTGAATAGATGGCCCGTTCATGGCAGGCACAGATTGGGTTTATTTTTAATGTGAGCATAGCCTTTGCCACCACTTGGTGGCAGTGCACCCCAATTACAAGACCCCGCCAAAGAGAATACTGGACCCTGATACGTGCTAAAATTACTAACCAGAAACCAAGAAGTGACAGTAACAGCCCATATCTAGATTCTATTTTAGTGACAGAGAGTCTAGTACCGTCAACCTTTTTGGATATGTTGCTACTCTCCTGATGAGCATGTATTACTTTTCCCTTACTTATGAAGAGTAGAGTATGAGGATCTTATGAAAAAAAGCCAGAAAATCAATCACTAACAGCTACAACACTACCGCCATACTTTCCTTTTTTAATGGCTTGTTTTCATGAGGAAAACTCAAAGTCTTATTAAGATGGGTTAATTAATTAACTAACTAATTAATTAAAGTAGGCTCCCACCCCCAACGTGGGGCTCAAACTCATGACCGGGAGATCAAGAGTCAGATGTTCTACTGACTGAGCCAGCCAGGCACCCCCTTATTAAGAATGTTTTAAATGTTGGGGCACCTGGGTGGCTCAGTGGTTTAAGCCGCTGCCTTCAGCTCGGGTCATGATCTCAGGGTCCTGGGATCAAGTCCCGCATCGGGCTCTCTGCTCAGTAGGGAGCCTGCTTCTCCCTCTCTCTCTGCCTGCCTCTCTGCCTACTTGTGATCTCTCTCTGTCTATCAAATAAATAAATAAAAATCTTTAAAATAAAAAAAAAAGAATGTTTTAAATGTTTAAGGTAAGGTGTTTGAAGATGACTAGACAGGTTTAGCGCAACAATGAGATTTTAAAAATCTGTGTATGAGGAAGAGTTCTTTGTAAAATTTCATACTCCTCCAGAAAATGATTCAAACACAATTCTGAAAGAGACGTGGGACTCTTCTACCTCTGAGAACATCTCAACCCCCAAGTCCAGGAAACCAGCTGGGAGTGTCACCAACAGGGTCAGTTTGGTAGGATTTGGGAGGAAAAAGGGTGACTCTGGACTCTGGTTACCTTCCCTAAAAGCATGCATTTGACCCTGTGTGTGCTCCTTTTTGTTCTATGACGGAAGCTGTAACCAGAAAGGATGAAGCCGTGTTTTGCATTTGAAGGGCTTGTTGGAGATACCAACAGAGAAGCAGCAAGACCAGGGACCTGAAGAATCAAGCAGACGCGGAGGGGGGCCTGGGAGGCTGGGCAGAGAGCATGTGCTCCGTGTCCGAAACTTGCTCTTGCAGGGGTGGGTGGGCAGAGCTGCTTCACGGCATCTTTATTTACAAGCCCAACTTCTTAGCCAAGGGTTAATGGGAAGTCAGAAAGCAGTGAGGATGCTGGAAGGGGAGGTGATTTATTTTTATTTTATTTTATTTTGATTTAAAAATAATTAACATATAGTATATTATTAGTTTCAGAGGTAGAGGTCAGTGGTCCATCCGTGCATGTAACAGCCAGTGCTCATTCCATCACGTGCCCTCCTTCACGCCCATCACCCTGTTACCCCATCTCCCCACCTCCCTCCCCTCCAGTAACCCCTGGTTTGTTTCCTAGAATTAAGAGTCTCTCACGATTTTTCTCCCTCTCTGATTTCATCTTATGGAAGTGGAGGCGATTTAAGTTCTGCAAGGTTACCAAGGACCTCACTTTGCTTAATAGGAGAGAATATGACTGTATGTTTGATGTATGGGGGACCCTAATGGCAGGAAATATTCTGGATGGCTTTATTGATAATTAAGATTTATTTATTTATAATTTTATATATTGTGTGCATATTATACTTGATATATTATTATATACTGTATGTTATGTATTATTATAATTTTCATACATTTGTATTTAATACATTTTCTAATTTTATTTTATTTAAAATTAAGGTTTATAAAATAAAGATTTATTTATAATTTAATGTATTATTATAATTTTAGTGTATTTTAATAATTTAATTATAATTAAGAGGCTAGGGAAAGATGGGATTTTATAAGGATAACTTTTCCCAAGATCAGGATGTACAGTTTATAAGACCTGTTCTGAGTTCTGAGAAGGATTTAGTTGAAATCCTTTTGGCTAACAGATCTCACATTGAAAAGTAGAATAAAAAATGACACAGTCTGAGGGGTTTGAAGTGGCGGGGGGGTGGGAGGTTGGGGTACCAGTTGGTGGGTATTATAGAGGGCACAGCTTGCATGGAGCACTGGGTGTGGTGAAAAAATAATGAATACTGTTTTTCTGAAAATAAATAAATTGGGAAAAAAAAAACGACACAAGCTCGTATGCAACTACTAATACTCTTACCACACTTTTATGGGTATATTACCTAGTCACTTCACCGAGTCCTTCCATTACCTGTATGTGACAATGGTGACCATCTCTCTTATAAAGTTAACCCAAGGCTCAGGGAAGTTAAAGAACTTGGTGAAGATTAGACAGATAGTTGTAGAGCTGGGACTCAATTCATAGTTTCCAGTCCATCTTGATTTCCTCAAGGCAATCAGCCTTTGGGGACAAATGGGCCACAGAAGGAGGGGAGCAAAGGTTTGGCGTGCCCACCATATTGCATGAGTCCACCAGTATAGCTCTCATAGATGACTACAAGGCATACCCTATTCTTTTTCAAAAATTTTCTAAAAATTCAAATTCAATTAGCCAACATATAGTGTATCATTAGTTTCAGAAGTAGTGTTCAATAATTCATCGTTTGCATATAACACCCAGTGCTCATCACATCACAGGGCAAGCTCTATTCTGAGAATGGTGACCCCTGGAATGGTGTGGCACTATGGGACAGTTTGGCTGCCTTCTGATGTAGTAAAGATAACCCAATCTGTTCCCATTTTTGGATGTTATAAATTATACCACTAGAACCCTAGTAAACAACGATGCCCACCTCTCTGAAGTACTGGGGTGTTTCACTGACCAGCGTCTTGACTTTGTTGGCCTGCCTGGGACCTAGAAGCTTGTTTGTTTGAGCTTCTCTTGGCTAGAGTCTAACGTGACATTCTTGGTATGTGCAGACACCACTGAGAGCAAAGTTAATGGTTAACACATAATCATTGCTTATTATATGCCAAGCCCTTTCTGTATATTGTCACATTCAATCATTACAATGAATTTTTATTTAAATCTTCATTTTATAAATGAATGAGGGAATGAGAATCCCAAGAGACTAACAGGCTACTCAAGCCAGACCTTGAACCCTGGACACAGGACTCCATAGCCCATCTTTAATCAGTAATCTTTGCTGCATTGGTTAACAATACAACCTTATATATGGAGATGGACATGATATTGTGGGAAAGGACTTATTAGCTCTAGGCACACTGTCCATTTGGCTTAGGAAGTCTAGCTTAGGAAAATTTTCAGCCATACTAAACCAGATAAAAATTCATTCCTTACCAGCTATATGATCTTGGGCAAATTATTTAATTCTTCTGTGCCTGTTTTTTTCATCATAAAGTAGGGATAATAATAGCAACTATTTCTTAGTAATATTATGGGATATAAGTGAGATAATGAATGTAAAATGCTGTAAAATCCTGGCATGTAGTAAGTGCTTAATAAATGCTTGCTATCGCTATTAGCTACAGTAGCATCAGCATCGTCATCATTATTTGGTGAGCACTATTTCCATTTCGGCTGTTGCATTCAAGAGGAAGCAAGAAGAAAAGTGAGAATGAAAAGCCAACACAACAAAGACACAAGAGCAGTGTCTTTTGAGATTTGACATGCAAACAATGAGGCTCTTCAAGAAACAATAATAGTTAAGATCCTAAGATCCCCCAGAGCATTCCAAACACTGTATGGAGGGGAAGGTGACTTTTGAGTTCAGTTGTAGAACTTCCCAAACATTCTAGAAATAACCTCTTCACCACCACTGCACCTGGATGAGACGAGGTGGGATTCTCAGCCATTCCTCACCTCATGGGCATCAGCTCTTGGAAAGTCCATATGTATTCCCACTTTAGCAGTTACACTGCTGTGTGAGATCTTTACCAGAGAGGGTAGAATAAACAAGAGAAAGCTACCTTCAAAACTGGGAACTTATCCATCCGTTCATCCATCCATCCATCCATTGATCCATCCCTTTATTGATTTATTGAATTTTTTGAGCCCATTTCTAGGCACCATCAATAGAAAGACAACCAAATAGCTCCTGTCCTTAAGGAAGTCACAGGTAAGAGAGGAGATAAATGTTACTGAATATGAATTTAGTGGAATATCAGTAAATGTGCTGAGAAAGATGATGGAACAAAACGGGGAGAATGCCAGGTTTTCTACTGGGCTTTGAGAGATTGAATCCTCAAAAGTGTATGCCCTGAAGTCCTGGCCTATTTGGATGTGCTGCAACTCTGGCTTTCACCCCACAAGGACCCCTCATCTGTCCTCTCCAAAGGACAGGCTGTTCTTCTCTCTGTAGGCTGGGGCATGGTAACCAAGCTTTCTGCCAAGAGGTCTACTATTAATACTTTCCTTTTGGTTGTCTAAGCAGGGCCACTTTTAGCCTATGTGAGATCTTAGACTTCTTGAAGGGGTCACCCAGGATTATTTGAAAAAGTCTGCGCAACAGAGCTGGGCAGGAGGGAGATCAGGGGGCCAAGCAAGGGCTCAGTTGTGGAATTCAGAGGCAGCAGCCTTTTCCATCAGACTTCATTCATATTCTCTCTTGGGCTAAATGGAGGCCTGACTCCTTCAACAGTTGTGAGAGTTCATGTGGGAACCAACCTTGGAGATTTAGAGGAGAATCTAGTTAGGAGAGGAAACTTCTACTATGAGAAGTCTTCCACACTCTTTCTTTGGTGCATTTTTCCACTCTTTTCTCCTAACAGCCTTCACATAGACCATCCATACTAGCTGTACAGACTTCATCAGCTCTTTACACGGACTGTCCACACTAGCTGTATAGACTTCCACCAACTCTTTACATGGACCATCTACACCAGCTGTACAGATTTCCATCAGCTCTTCATGTGGATGGTCCACACTAGCTCCGTAGCCATCCACGGATCCTCAAGCAAGCTTCATTCTCTATTGCTCTTTCCCTTCTCCCTGGAATATTCTTCTTAACATTTCCACCTGGTGGACTTCCAGCTGACTTTTGAGGTTCAGTTGAGATGCCAAAATATAAGCTCATTCATGGATTCGTGATATCTTTCTTGTGCATCCTGATCAGAACGGATAGTTTTTTGGTTTTTTGTTTTTCTAAACTCAACTTAATTTTTTTGTAATGGTGGCAAAATACATATAATGTAAAATTTACCATTGTGACCATTTTTTAGTGCCCAGTTCAGTGGTATCAAGCACATTCTCATTGTTGACTGTTGTACAACCATCCCCACTATCCACCTCCAGAGCTCTTTTCATCCTGCAAGACCGAAACTTGCCCCATTACACAGGATCTCCTCACTCCCCTCTGCTTCCAGCCCTTGGAACCACCACTCTACTTTCTGTCTCTGTGGATGCGATTATTTTAGGTACAGAAGTCCTCATATGAATGGAATCAAGCAGTGTTTTTCCTTTTGTGACTTTTGATGACTGGCTGCTTTTCACTCAGCCTACTGTCTTCAAGGTTCATCCATGTTGGAGCAGGTGTCCAAAGTTCCTTCCTTTTCAGGAGGAATACTATTCTGTCCTATGTATATACCACACTTTTCTTATTCCTTGGTCTGTTGGTGCACATCTGAGTTGCTTCCACTTTTTGATTATTGCAGATAATGCTGCAATTGAGTGCAGTGTTTACTGTCTTGGTTGGTAGGTACGTTTACTCCTGAAAGGAAACATGAAGTGGCCAGAAAAATGGGATTGAAGCTTATGGTATGAAGAGAGAGGGAAATTGACTCCCCAAGGTCAGGGACTGGCTTTCTTCTTGCAGAAACTTGCAGACCCCCTCACGTGTTGAGTCCACAAACCCTAGAATATTCTCATGCCTCAGGCTCGGTGGTTCTTGCCTCACAGACTTAGCTGCATCCCTTTGTTTGTGGAGGCTGTTTGTTGTAACGTTTGAGCGACTTAAGCATTTGCTACAGAATTATGGTACAAGAGATCAACTGGAAAGTCTTCCAGAATTTGTGGTGGTGGAATTTAACTTCTGTGATGAAATACGCCAAGCAAGAATGCAGTAGATTCTGGGAAATGAGCAGGTGCTGGAACAGTGGTGAGACTCTGTCCCTTCAGGAAGCCCCATGGTTTCCTTCAGTTTGATCTTTTCTATTCATATGTTCGCTTACCAAATCTCTTTTTGGGAGTCTTGTATACTGTAAAAGGCACTGTGAAGATTATTTAAAAATAAAATGACTTCATCTTTCAAAGCTTTATATTATGTAGAAAGAGCAGTCCTGCCTATAGAGGAAAATGGTGGCCCAGCAGATGTGACTGAGTCCAAATTATTCAAATTCAGTGACTTTGGTATACTTCAAAGGGAGGGGTCTTTACCTCGGATATAATCTGGTAAAGCTGCTTGGAGAAGGGAACATGTTTTATTTGGATTCTAGGACATGCCTTTCTCAGAATCTGTACTGGGATGTTTCCTTATTAAAGACACTTCTATGATTTCTTGGCCAAGAAAAGAAAAAATAAATGGTAACATATGACTCACCAAGAAGCTGCTGGTACAACTGGGGTATGGCAGTTGACATTCGCTATCTTGACTTTGAAGTTTGAGAATTTTTTTTTAAAGATTTTTTTTTTTAAAGTAATCCCTACCCCCAGCATGGGGCTCCAACTCATGGCCCCAAGATCAAGGGTCATGGTTCTTCCAACTGATCCACAGGTACCCCAAAAATTTGAGACTTTCTGAGTCCTTTTAGGTTTAGGATTTGATTTCCCCAGAGTTTTTGGAGAGTAGGAACCAAGTTGCAAACTCACAGTTCAGTTGAGAAGAAACAGTTATGGAAAAAGGCTGGCAACAATTCTCTTTCTCTTCATCAAGTTTATATCAGAATATTTCTTTTTACCAGATTCTCATCTTTGAATCTTAATCCAGTAATCTTGCAGGGATTTAAGAAAATAAGGGGCTGGTGCTCCGTCAAAGATGCGACTGGAGAATTTGCAGGCAAAGCTAAGCTTGTGTAAAAAGAGGAGAAAGAGTGTGAAAAACATGTTAAACACACACCATATGTGTGGGGGGAGCACCAGCATGGTTGGGAAATGGTCGATTAAAAGATTTAACAGAAATGAAAAGTTCATGGACATTAATTTGCTCACAAAGGCCCTGGGACATAACTTAGAATAAAAATAAGAGAATTGTTGGGTCTTACTCTCTTTCATATGATAAGGAAATGATTGGTCTAATCTGGAAGCAAAGATGACAGAAGCCATGTCTACTTGGGGGAAGAATCCTCAGGTTAATGACTAAGGAGTTTAGAAAAATACTGAGTCTGGGGTGGAATGAAGTGCAAGAGAGACCGTGTGTCTGTCTCCCAACACATTTCCCTTGTCTTATTTGCAGTGACGTCACAGCTCATTTCCTCACATAGTAGAGGCAGTTGGAGTTTGATTAGGGAATTTATGCCTTCCTTTATTTATTCATTCGACAAATATTTAGTGAGTACGTCTAGGCAGTAGGCAACGTTTGAGGCTCTGGGAATACAGATATATGTATAGATAGATAGAGAGATAGACAGACAGACACACGCACACATATCAGAGAATATAGTTCTTTCTGTCTTCTCTAAGGAGATAATTCTTGATGAAGGCAGTCAATAAACAAATGCAATACAATATACACATCAGATAGTTGTGTGGTCTAGATAAAGAATGAAGAGATTGCATTAATTTTCTTGGGATTGCTGTAATGAAGTACCACAGCCTGAGTTGCCTGAACAATAGAAATCTATCCTCTCATCATTCTGGAGTTCAGAAGTCTAAGATCAAGGGGTTGGCAGAGCCACAGTCCCTATAGCGGTGCTAGGGAAGGATCTGTTCCAGACGTTTCTCCTCTAACTTCTTTTCGTTCTGTGGCTTGTGGCAACATGACTCCAATCTCCACATGGTGCTTTCACTGTGTCTCTGAATCCAAATTTCTCCTCTTTATAAGGACATCAAGTCATATTGCCTATTGGATTAGGGCCCACCCTGGTGACCTCATCTTAACTTGATCATCTGCAAAGACCCTATTTCCAAATAAGGTCACATTCACTGGGGGTTAGGACTTAATGTATTTTTGGGAGACACAATTCAACCCATAACAAAGGTTAAAGAGTTGGTGAGCTGATATTTCATATGGATGGTTAGGTGAGACCTGAAAGGTGACATTTGACTATGGACCTGAAGAAACTGAGGCAGTGAGCCATTTCGATATCCACTTTCCGAGCAGAGACCAGAATGGGAGAATGGTCTTCGTGATTCAGAAACAACAGAAAGCCCATGTGATGGAAGCCAGCTGAGAGAGAGACAGAGAAGCGAAAGATGAGATCCAAGAAATTGCGGGGTTTTCCCTGTAAGTAAACTGGAGAGTCACTGGGGGATTAGAGTAGCAATGCATCATGCTGGGTGAAGAACTTGGAAAAATCCTTCCAACAGTGCTGTTGCAAATAGACAGAGGGGGTGAGGTTGGCGGAAGGGGGCCATTGCAGGGGAGAATTGATGACAGCCTGAACCAGAGCTGTCATGACAGAAGCAGAGGGAGAGGTGGTCAGAGTCAAGACACGTCTTCAAAGAAGAGCCAGTGGGGTTGTGGAGGTAATATGATCTAAGGAGTGAGAGCAAGAAGAGGCTGAATGATGATTCTCGGGCTTTTGGCTCATGCAGCTGGAAGGATGGATTTGCCATTTGTTGAAGTGGGGAGAAGAGGTATTGCTGAGGTAGAAATTAGTTTGATTTGATGTGCTGAGTTTGAGATAATCTGGGGCATCCAAGCAGAAGTGATGGGTAGGTGTTCAGAGACATGAATCTAGAGTTCAGGAAGTTGTCAAACATGATGGTATATAAAGTCATGGCATGAGATTAAATCTGCTAGGGAACAAATAGAGCTGGAGGAAAGGAGAGGTTCTAGGATGAACCCTTGGGTCCTCCAGCATTTAGAGCAGAGCAAGTAGAGGAGAAAAACATGCATGGCCACCAGAGCAGGAGGAAAACCAGGGAAAGTGGATTCCATGAAGTTAAGTGAAGAGTGTTTGGGGATGGGGTGGGGGGATCTGTGGCCAGCACACTAGCCACTGGGAACTAGCCATGGGATTTGGTAATGTGGGAGTCACTATGTGACTGTCATATGGGCATTTGGGGGAGTAAATGGAAAGAAAGCCAGATTATAGCGCATTCAACAGGGCCTGGGAGAGGGATTGCCCATACTTAATGTCTCCAGTTCCTTCAAGAATTTACCTTTATGGGAATTGGAGAAATTGTTATAGCTGATGGAGAATGTAGGGCCAAGGGAGATTCTTTTTTTTTTTTAATGGAAGGTAATATATTTTATATTCTGATGGAGACAATGTCAGTAGAGAGGGGGAAATTAATGATGGGGAGAGATGGCAGAATTGTTGAAATAATAACTTTGAATAGGTGAGAAGTTGTGGAATCCAGTATCAAGATTAGCTGTATTGGGGAGTGCAGGTAATCAGTCCATTATTAACAGGAAGGAGGTTTAAATGGGTACAGACATAAGTTGCTTGGCAAAGGGGGTGATAAGAGTATATAGAAGGATTTTTTTTTTTTTTGCGGTTGTTTCTTTTATTTTGTCAGATAAATTAACACCAAGGGCACTAGCAGAGAATGGAGAGGGATGTTAAGGATTTGAAGATAGGGTGATGATGTGAAAGGGTCCCCCAGACACACAGGAGGATGACTGGATTAGGGAGGGATGGTGAACGGCTGAACAGCACCAAGCACCCACTTGAAATAGGTGGCCATGAATTGAAGGTGACTCTGGTCATCATGATGGGCTGTTCTCCTCCAGCCATGTTCAGGTGCACAGGTAAAAGGGGGAAGAGGGCAATTAGCAAAGAGAAGAGAAGAATAGGCGTTGAGGTCTTATGCAAGTACGTGATCATAATGGCGGACTGTGGGCTCTAAGCCAGGTAAAAGGGGAATAAGGATGAGAATAGAGTGAGGGACGGAGAGAGTTCACTGGATAACTGGACCGAGGTCCTGGTGGGGTCACGGGATTGTTGGCGTTGGGGGATAACTGGAAAGAATGAGCTGGGAAGTAGGTGGCAGGCATAAGGGAGTTATCAAGTCAATGGGGAGTGGGTGGAAGTCATGAGAGAGTCAATCCACTTAGCATTGTGGAGCGTGGATGCAATTATGGGTAATAACCAGGTCTACAGCCATCAAGTGGGTAGATGAGAAAAGGCAGAGGACAATATAAGTGGGGAGGAAGGAGAAGAAGGATACGAGGAGAAGGATATGAGATGGTTTTGGAAGGACCACACACTTAGATGGTGTAGGTCTGGATGACTGCAGCATGGAAGGGCTGGCCAGTCGTAAAATCTGAAGACATGAGCTTTGCAGTTTGTTGGAGAGGAGCGAGGGACAATGGCTTGGGAACAGCCTGAGGGAACAGAAAGGTCATAAGCCCACCTTCAAGTCCGGGGGCATGAGCCGCATGAAGGAGAACATGGTTAACACTTTGGAGCCCCACAAGGAAACTGCGCCTCGAAGGTGCGCCAGGTTTTAGTTACAGCAAGAAGGGAATTGGAATGTAAGGAATTTGCTAGTGTTGGGTGAGTGTAGGGAGGTGGGCAAACACGAGAGATGGGGTTAGGCTCGGGAGGTCCAGAGAGAGGTGTGATGAGGGTTGAAGAAACCCTGGATATCCTTAGGCTTCCTGCAGCGACTAATTTCAGTGGGGAGACAGGCCAGCGTGTAGTCTTGGGCCGACTGTGGTAATGAGTCCACTGCAATAGCTTGGGGCCATGGTGGGTGGGCTTTTGTCAGGACCATGTGCTTTGGGGTGGGAGGGTTGGATCTGGATCCCTGCTTCATTCCGCTTCTGGTATTTTGCAGTCTGGAGGGCTTCATATTTCAGCTTGGACTCTGGGACCCTCCTTCATGTCTGCTGCTGGCTGTCTTAGGGCCACAAAAGGAGCTTGCCAGCATATCCCCAAAGTTCTGCAGATATGACATGGAACAGCCTCAAAGAGGAGGAGAGCCTCCTTTTCGGAGGTTGGTTTAAAATGAGATGGTTTTTTGAAAAGTAGTGATTGGCTAGAGGGGGAGGTAAGCTCGTAGTCATTATGCATCAGGCCTGAGGTTCGGTTACTGCCGTTCGTAAATGGGCTTTGAGATTTTATTCCGTTATCTAAGTAGATTCTAATTATCCAAATAGATTCACAGGTTTTTTTCTCATGATTTGAAAATAAAAGATCACTCATCCCTAATGATAAACAAAAAGAATGTTTTCTCAGCTGAGTAAAAGGTTAAACTGCTATTCATTGTGTTTTGTCTTCAGACTTTTGATAGAAGAAACTTTCTTACCATTTATAGCGATGTAAAAAAAGGTAGAGTTTTGGGTTTAGTATAGTTTATGAAAGTAATATCAACACATATGTGACTTGAATAGGAAAAGCAAAAGAACCAGAGTCTGTTCCATAGAAGGGCTGAAATATCTCTTCAAGGCTTTTACTTTTCTTCTTTTTTAAAATGACTTCAGAAGAGAGATTCACTAGTAATTCTAGACTAACAAAGGGAAGGTATTATGAGAAAATAATTTTTGAAATGGGACTTTTTAGTGTGGGAAGCGTTTAGGATGGTGTCTGGAAATTATATGGGGACAATGGTGGTTAGTACAATTTTAATAGAGAGATAGAAAGAGATAGTGATTTATCAAGCCTCTTACAAACAAATTTTAGGTTTATCATCATTATGTTTTCCTAATAGAAGAGCAGTGCATGGGGGCACCTGGATGGCTCAGTGGGTTAAAACCTCTGCCTTCGGCTCAGGTCATGATTCCAGGGTCCTGGGATCGAGCCCCACATCGGGCTCTCTGCTCAGCAGGGAGTCTGCTTCCCTTCCTCTCTCTCTCTGCCTGCCTCTCTGCCTACTTGTGATCCGTGTCTGTCAAATGAATAAATGAAATCTTAAAAAAAAAAAAAAAAAAGAAGAGCAGTGCATGTGAGGTTTGCCAAAAAATTGGTAGATCTGACTGACTTGGCCAAGGCATCCCTTTTGTGTCGTAAATGCATAGAAATTCTGGGTAAATTATTATAAAAGATATTTTATAATTCCTAATCAAGTTAAAAGAAAGAGGAGGAAGTCACATGATGACAGGAATTGAGAGATATATCTAGGACAGAACAGCAAGCCCCACCCACATTCAGGCCCTGGGCTGAGGGCTGGGCTATTGCTCTGTGGGGCAGGTGAGATGGTCAGGGCCCACTGAAGCAGGCGCTGGGGTAGATCTTCCTCTACAGATCCTGGAGCGGCTGCTTTACAGGGGCTACTCCCTTGTAAAATACCTCTCCAGCTATTCTCTGGGGAAGCAGCAAGGGAATTGCACCTGGAGAAGGTGAAACTCCTGGCTTATAGCACCATGTAAATAGAAGTGATAGAAGATCATTTGAGAAGACTAAGCCAAGAATTTAGCAGAAAAACTCTTCTAATTTTTTTATTAACATATAATGAATTTTAACCCCAGGGGTACAGGTCTGTGAATCACCAGGTTTACACACTTCACAGCACTTATCAGAGCACATACCTTCCCAAAGAAAAACTCTTCTAGAAGGCATGGAACATCCAGGGCTACAGCATAAGCAAACCCAATACTGCTTCATAAGGCTGGTTTTACAACTCATGGCGTAGTGTCCACAGGGGAGATGAAGAATGGTACGCTGTGAGCGAGAGTCTGTATGTGCTTAAAAAAATAAATCCTAGTCACTCTCTAGGTGGTATCATATACTATGATTTAAATATTCCCTTCCACATTTATGTCAGCAACCTAGAACTTTCTCACCTCTTCACACTGGTTGGTTCTCAAGTCCAGATAACCTTCAAGACAGCTGCCCTAAGGCATCTGAGAAGAACTTTGAGGGACATGTGTGTGGCAGCTAGCCCCCAGAATGGCCCCGAGCAGTCCCTCCCATGGCCCTCCAGGGTCTGAGTAGTGTGATGGATGGAGTATGGCAGGAGTGACATTATTTCACTTTTGAGACTAGGTTGTAAGAACGCTTTCTGGTTTCTTGTGGCTTCTGTTTGGGGTCCTCTTGCTGTCTCTCACCCTCTCTTGAGTCTCTTGCTCTGGAGGAAGCCAGCTCTCAGATCTTGACACTCAGGCAGCTCCTGTAGTGAAGCACCAAGGCTCCATGAACAACGGCCAACATGAGCTTTCCAGGCATGTGATGGAGCTACCACAAGAGCATATTCTCCAGCCTCGGTTGTGCCTCCAGCCCTAGTCACAGCTTAATTGCACTCTTGAGCCTCCTGAGGCAGAACCAACCATGTAAGCCAAGCTCTGATTCTCAACCCTCAGACACTGTGAGGGTAAGCGTTTGTTGTTCAAGCTGCTGCATTTGGGGGCAGTTTGTTAGGCAGCAATGGATAATGAATACTCTGCATCCCAAACTCACTCCCTGCCTTCCCCCAAACCTTGTTCTCCTATATTCTTTCCTGTGTCTGTAAATGGTAACTCCATCCTTTCAACAACTCAGGCCAAAACCTTTGGAGTCATCTTTGAACAATGAGATAGGTAAAGAATCATCCCTGTGTTTCTCACATCCCACATCTAATTTTTTTTTTTTTTTTTTTTAGCAAATCCCTGTTGGCTCTTTATTTAAAATATGTACATAATCTGAATCCTTCTTACCCCCTCCATAGATGCTATCCGGTCCAAGCCACAACCATGTCTTGACTGGGTTATTGCAATAGCTCCTTTAGGCCTCCCTAATTCTGACCTTGTCCAGTTTTGGTGTCTCCACAGCAAAGTAGCCAGAGTTCTCTTCTAACATTATAGATCAGATATGTCACTCCTCTGACCAAATCCCTCTGGTGGCTTCCAGTATCATCTCAGATAAAGGCCAAGGTCCTTCCAGGGACTCTGACATCAGGTTTGGTCTTCCTCTGGCTTCACCCTCTACTGCCCCTCTGGCTCCCTTTCCTCCAGCCACACTGGTATCATTATTTTTTCTTTGATAGGCAAGGAATAGTTCTGTATTAAGTCCTGATTTATTTTCTCCCTAGCTTTACTGTCATCTGACATACTATATATTTCACACATCTTATATATTGCCTCTGTCCTTCCACTAGAGTATGAATCCCATAAGACAGGGAATTTTTATGGTTCTATTCACTGATGCACTCCAAGTCCCAAAAGCAATGCCTAGCACCTAGTAGGCACTGAAATTTACTTGAAATATAGGAGACAAAATATTATAATATTTGGAAAACAAAAATTTGAAAGAGACTATAAAATAAAAAATGTTTAAAACTATTAAAACTGAAAGGAGTGAGAAGCATAAAAAATCAAGGTATTCTTTAAATCAGTCAGATTTGAAAAAGATCTGATTTCATTTAAGAAATGTGGAATATAGCAACTAAAAAAAAAAACCCCTCAAACATAAGGGATCAGTTAGATTTAGAAGACAAATCTGAGGAAATCATGCAGCCTGGAGCACAGATATATGATGAGATTAAAATATAAAAAAGAAGTTAAACTTGGAATGAGAAGGCCTGGCATGTGTTTAATAGGCATCCTGAAGGGGAAAAAATAGTGGCAGTGGAGGAGAGGCAGTATTAAAACAAAACAAAACAAAATGAAACAAAACAATGGTGGAGACTTCTCTAGATTTGAAAAGCAAAACAAAATATAAATCTTCAGATTAAAATCATATATGGAGGCCCAAGAAAGGTTAAAAAATAACTTAGACACATTGGGGTAAAACTAAAACAATGAAAAGGAAAAACTCTAAATACAGAGAATGAAAGAGCAATCTTAAAGGAGCAATTATGAGATTGACAGCAGACTTTTTGTAAATAACAATATATGTCAGAATGCAATCTAATTATACCTGCAGTCTGCTAAAGGAAAGAACCACCATCATAGAATTCTATACCCAGCTAAAAGTATCATTCAAGAGTGAGGGCCAAATGAGAACATTGTCCAAAGGACCCTTATTGACCATTGCCTGAAAAGACCACTAAAATATGTTCATCAGTAAGGAGAAATTGAACACAGAAGATTGGAGAGGCATTGGAGTTACAATGGAAAGAAAGAAATTGGTGAACACTTTCATAATTGTAAACATTCACTTATAAACAAGAGATTAATTTGGAGGAGAGGGTTAAAAACAAAAAGAAATCAAAATACTAAGCAAGGTGGCAGATGGGAGGAGGGAGATCAGAACTGAATTGTTTCTTGACCAGAAGGATAGAGATTTTGATTAGATTTTTTAAAATGTCAAGTGTGCATTTTAAATGTCTAAAAGAATGAAATATAAGGTACAACTTTCAAGCTAGTAAAAAGGGGAAAATGAGATGAAAAACACTTGATCCGGTTAAAAAAATCAGGAGAGGAGAAAAATGATTGAAAAGGAAGAGGAGAAAAGGAAACATATACCAGTAAAACATTGAACAAAAGGAAATTTAGCTGGTGATATTCTTTTTTTTTTAAAGATTTTATTTATTTATTTGACAGACAGAGATCACAAGTAGACACACAGGCAGACAGAGAGGAGGAAGTAGACTCCCCACCAAGCAGAGAGCCCGATGTGGGGCTCTATCCCAGGACCCCGAGATCATAACCTGAGCCGAAGGCAGAGGCTTATCCCACTGAGCCACCCAGGCACCCCTAGTTAGTGATATTCTTAAACAATATTAGTTGTAAGGCAAAGTGTGTTGATGCAGATAAAGATTATACTGAATGATAAGTGAAAAAATTCACAAGTAAGTTACAGCAATCCTAGTCTAATGATCTACACTCAAAGACATAAGGAAAAAAATTGACAGAAGTACAAAGAAAAACTAACAAATTCACAATTATAGTAAAAGATGTTAAATATCTCTATCAGACACTAATGAAAAAGAAGACAAAATATTAGGAAGGCTATACCAGATATGAAAAACATGATGAACAAGGATGATTTAATGTTTAAGTCATGATTAACAAAGATGACTTAATGTCAAAATACATATTCCTGGACACAACTTTCCCTATTTTTTCTTTTTTTTTAAAGCACACAGAACCTTTATGTTTACTGACTACATACACCACATAATTGATAACATACAGAGTATATCCCTTGACCACAGTGCACAGTTTTTAAAAAGTAAAAATAAAAATCCCTTGTTCTTTGGAAACTAAATAAACACATTTACAAGAAGTAGGTCAAGAAGGGATTGTACTGAAAATTCTGAAATAATTAAAATCACATAATAATCATTGCAGTATATGCCAAAATATGCGAGATTCAGATTTATATAATAGGAAAAGACATGAAAGATTGCAAGATGAATGAATCACTCAACATATAAAGTTAACAAAAGAGAAATTCCAAAGAAACCATCTTGATAAAGATGGTGCAAGAGTTTCTGCATCTTTCCATACATAATGTTCGGATTTTCAAAGCAGGAAAAATGCTTTGAAAGTGGCGATGGGTTAAAGGCAGACTCCTACTCTATTTTTTGGGGTCTTGGTACGTGTGGATTTAGAGAGAAAAACCAGTTTGAGGGAGTTGGAGAAATACGTCAGTATCATCTGGGGTGACACCAAGGTTTCCGCTGGGTAAGGAAGAGGCACGGGTTTCAGAGAAGAGATCGAGGACATAAGAGAGATTTGACTAAAAATTGGGAGTTCCAGAGATAATATGGAGAGGGTTGGTGGATTGGATCAGACTGGAGAGGATACCGAAATGTGAGTGATAGCCCCCGAGGTAATGGATTGCTTTAGCTTGGGCATGTGGAGAGGACCATGACCTGCAGGGAGGTGAACATGACATGATTATTCTTGGTGGGTGAGAACAGGTGAAAAATAGGTTTAGCTATCGTCTTAACACTTGAACCACACAGTAGTAAGGGGGTTGGTTGATGCGAGTGGGAGGCTGTACCTGTTGTCTTTGGCTGGGTAAGTGTCCTTATCTTCTCTCTTTCAGTATTTTCTATTAATTTCTGATCTACTGTGGTCTTGTATTTTAGTGCAGTTTTGGACTATTTTATTTTCTTTTGCTGATTCCAGCGTTGGGGCAGGAGGAGAAGGTTGCAGTGTAAGCTCAGCATGCAATCTGCATCTAGAGACAGAGCTTCCATTTTGACCCCATTTCCCACGGACTATGGGGTTCAAGTTCTCCTCTCTGCTTAGTTACTTAAAAAAAAAAAAAAAACCCAACAACAACAACAAAAATCAAGTCTTTCCAGGGCTCACAGTTCTTGATGAAAGCTTTCTACCTGCACACAGGCTAGAATTTAAGAAAGAATCTCCAGATGAAGGGAGTTCAGTTATATTACATTTGTCATTCTCTTAATTATGTTTCCTCTGTCTTTCCACCCCTAAAACACCCCCTGGGCTGGTCCCCACAAGAAACAGTGAGGCAGTCTTATTTTCCCTCTGTACCTGGGTGTATTTACTGTGGCTTCATTAGGAGACTTTACACTTGTTATCCCATCTTTGATTCCAAATTTATTCTTATATAAACTCAGATGACTCAGACAGGATCTACCTGCACAGTTTTCAGGTGAAGTTTTCTCAAGTGCTCACCAGCTCAACATTTTACAAGGGCATTTGCTTCTTCCAGACTTTGGCTGCACTGTAAGCCTTTGGCTGAGCCAGAATAGTTGACTGTGGTTATCAAAGTTTCGTCTAAATAAACTGGGACCTCACTATATCTCTTGGCTATAGAGCTAGGTATATGGACAATCCGATGCTCTCCAAAGTGGGAAGAGTTACTGAAGTGTAAAAAAAGACCTCCTTATAAGGAAGTTTTACCTAGAAGGAAGAGTCCCCAGCGTTGGCTTTGTGAACAGCATTACAGCGTAACTCCGGGGTACCAGAGCCAAATATGATTCTTCCTGTCCTCCACCAAAGGCCCAGCCTGGTTTTTATAGGCCAGACATAAATCTGAGAAAGTGTTTATAAAATAGACTGGGTCTATCTGGAAGGTTTAAAAAACAACTTTTATAGGTTAATTCTTAGAAAATCGATTCGAGGCTATTTGGAGACATTGCCTTTTGCAGGGAATGGGATCCGTCTCATCTTATCTTGCCCTGTCCACTTGCACTGCCTTGTTCATTCAACAAAACAGCACAGTTAATTTTAGGGAGGCCTGCTTTATTGTGGCAGCATGATAGGACAGGGGGAATCCTTATGAAGTATTTATTAGCGGACCTCAAATCTCCATGCTTTTTTTGCCTACCTTGTTACGCCATATCAAAACTGCATTTGTGCTTCGGTAGTCCAGTTCCCAGTTGTAGCAGGGATGGTTGGAACTGACCTTGGAACTTGTGTGCCAGGGGAGACTTTAAAAACATATTCCACCAAACTTGCCAATTTTATAGATGATGAGGCTGGCACCCAGAAGGGACTGATTCTCTTCTTTTAGTGGACACCACTGTCTGCAAAACACCATGAGTGGCGCTTGGTGGGACACAAGCATTCAAGGGTCATTGTTCTTGTGATCAGGAGCATTATCTATGATAAGGGAGGTAAAACAAGCTCTAAGTAACTATGATGTGATGTGATAGGAGCTGTAAATGAGGGAAAAGACCAAAGGCATTGTGCTGGAGTTTGGGTGTTAGCACCTTGTTGGGGAGAGTGCAAACTGGTAGTGATCATCAGGTTCTTGGCATGTAAGGGCAATCGGGCTGAATCGGTAGGATTTGTGCCCAGGGCTGATGCGAGTCAAGGGTAAGCCTACTGGGATGGGAACTCCCCTGGGATGGAAAGGAAGTAGTAGGAAGTCTAGTTTATCCAGACAGTAAACTGCAGTAGGGAAAGAGTGATACATAAGGTAGGAGGCATGGGTTGGGGCAAGATGATGGAGACCCTTGGAAGTCAGAGTGAACAGCATGACTTCATATAGTAGACCGTGGTCCAATGTGTCCACTGCTTCCAAGAGGTAAAGAGACTGGCAGAGAGATATTGGGGCAGGGACCCAAGAATGTAGAGACAGGCCCTGGAAAGTTCCTAATGAGTAGTTTGCTAGTAAAGAAAAAGTAAATCTGTATAGGTCGTTTGTGCATATATGGGGAAGAATAAGGTCTGCAGGGAACACTTGTAGGTAAGAAGGAAAAAAATTAGTCAGAAGGAAAGCCCAGATTTTCAGATGACTGGAACCCTGACGAAAGTGGGTGCTAAGCTTCTGAATGTGTTCTTTTTTTGTCCACGGTATTGGTATAGCAAGCGTTTCCTAAAATCTAAAAACCCAACAGTACTATTTTGTCTTATGCCATCACTAATGACCTTGGATTTGGATATCTGGACACATTCTTGACCCTTAGGGGACAGAAAGTTGCCCCCAGGGTGAGTGGGGCTCTTCGGTTGATGACCAGACCAGGGTGGACTCATAGCTCTGAAATTCACACATCACCGGGGACCCCGAGTTTGTAGCTCGTAACGTCAGGCAGTCACAAGGATCAGCAAACCCCGGTGAATAGCCATCTGGATTATCCCAACCCCGCAGACCAGATCAAAGGAAATTAATTCGATGTGTTGCCCCCTTGACTCAAGCATTTGGCAAATGTCTTCTTCTTTTAGAGATGATTTTGAGTTTCGTAGAATTAAGACTCTTTTTTTTTTTCTCTCCAAGCATATTTCTCTCCGTTTTCAAAAGGTTGGGTACTTGTGGGAAATTTAATCCACATGTTTATGATTCATTTCGACTCCACTCCTTTCAAATTTATCTTTGGAGCATGAGCTGGTACTTGAGAAGCCTTTTTAAAGTTCAGGACTTTCAGAACCAGATAGTTATTTTGCTAGCTGTGTCTTGAAAACACATTCAGAAATTTTTGTGAGGATCAAAATGCAGGTTTTTAGGGTCTGGAAGGGGGTGTCTGAATGCAGCGAACCCTCAAAGCCACAGCAGTGTGTTTTCTACAGCGACTCTGTCGGCAAAGGACAGGGAGTGTAGACAAGAAGCTGCTTCCCAGAGTGGTGAAGAAGGGGTATCTGTGTTTACAGGAGTGCCATCCGGCTTGCTTCAAATATTCCCCGGGACAGCATGCCTGGGAAGCATCATGGCATCTGTGTCCTCCCTGGTAGGCTCTGCTTCTTTTTATAGAGTCTTATGCATAGATCTTTGAGCTACTGGAACATTCCAGTCCTTTACAATCCCCTTGTTTTATAGATGAAATCGAAGCGCGGCTAGGTTCTGTGTTTTGTTTTTAAAATATTTTATTTATTTGACAGAGATCACAAGTAGGCAGAGAGGCAGGCAGAGAGAGAGAGAGGAGGAAGCAGGCTCCCGGTGGGGCAGAGAGCCTGATGTGGGACTCGATCCCAGGACCCTGGGATCATGACCTGAGCTGAAGGCAGAGGCTTTAACCCACTTAGCCACCCAGGCGCCCAGGTTCCGTGTTTTTGCCCAAGATCTCACACGCTTGAGGTTGAGATCCTCTGCAAACTTCCATGAGGCCCGTTTTGTCTGAAAGAGAAGACTATTTGATGAAAATCAAGGGCACACAGTGGGGACTTGGGATTGGGTCTGGGCAGGGGGTCAGTGCTGTTTTGGGAGCGTGAGAAAGAGGTTGCACGCTTACTTCTGCATGGTGTACCCTCTTTGAGTGTCTGTCTCTTTTAGGTGGTCTGTTTGGGGTTGCGTCTCCTCTTTGGAAAAAGGGGGTGAGAAAGAACTCTGAAGGGAATGGGCTTTCAAAGCCTGTTGCCAGGAGAGTGTCACATAGAATATTCTGATGCGAAGCCTGAATTCTACAGCATTATTTAGCAAAGATTCTTAGAGCAAGCTGATTACTCTGTAAACAGATGCCTTCGGTGCTCTGATGCCTGTCCCAGAACACGAATGCCTATTGGATGAGTCAGTGGGTGACCGTTCTAAGTATGTTGGATCCACTCAGTCACAGGAGGGGAAATCTGTTGACCTTGGATACAAACTTTGGCCCAGAACAACGACACTTGGTTATTTAGTTGTAAAAAATGTGGGAAATAGATGCCTATCAGCAAAGGTCTTGGTCTTTGCTCTCCAAGGAAACTTATGGTGAAATTTATGAAGGTTTTTTATCAGGGTGAGGTCAACAGAACATATTCACACACATGCCATTTAAAATAGCATTTATTTGTTTAGTAAATGATTATAAAAGTACTATATGTTCATGGTGGAAAATGAGAAAAATGCCAAAAGTATAAAGAAGAAAAAATAAATTACTTGTAATTCCATTACCAATTGGAGATAACCAATGTTAACATTAATGTTTGAGAGTTTCTCATTTTTTTTAGTCGGTGCATAGAGTCTTTTATTTATTTATTTATTTTGTACAAAAAGTACTCTTTTCCTGTTGGAAACTGGTTTGCTTTTAAATTGTAAAGGTCAAGAGGAGATAAATGTTCTTAAGCTTCTTAGACCAATAGCCATGATTTTATTGGGTCTCAGGTCCCATATGAGATCCAAGCATCTGTAGGATCCCAGCTGAAGTTCACAGATCTTTTCTCTGTATTGTTTCCTTTACCTTCTGTCTACTTTTCTTCCCACGACTGATTACCAACATCCATTTTTCTCTACCCACTAGCATCTTCTCCCACATGGTTTCTCATTTCTCATAGTTATGGCTTCCTGTGGCTCTCACACAGCCCCCTTCTACCTTCAGGGCCTTACGTTCTGCATACCATTTGTGTGACATTTCCCAGTTCCAACTATTCAGAGAGAGAATCTGATTTATTCAGCTAATCACTCTTATCTGTACTTGAGTATGGCTTGGCACACGGGCTCTGCCATAAATTTCTGGCCTGTGGAGTCAGTTACTTCTCTGATCTATCCAGGGACGGGCAGATGAGAAGGGGATTCAGGTAACATTTGGAAAATAATATCGAAGGGCAGTTTAAATCATGCCTAACCCTGCTATTCTGTCACATACTGCTAATGTTTTTATGATCTTTCCTTTTAGTCATTTTTCTAGGATAGGTGCACATATACTTGTGTGTTCGCATGTGGAAGTATGTATGTTTTTAAAATGTGATCACATCTCACTTTCTTAGCTATAGTCTGAACATTTTCTTATGCATTTAGCTATTTCCAAAACCTGATTTGTAGAGGTGTACAATGGTTCATTCTATGGGCATACCAACACTAGATTTCACAATCCCAATATTACTGGGCACTATATGGTGTCTGTAGTGGGAAGACAGACTGCTCTTGCATCCCACAAAGACACAGTTTCTTATCATTGGAGGTCATGGACAGTTGCTAGGAGGGCAAAAAATGGCTCATATCTGTAATAGGTTCTTCAGGTAGATAATTTAGTTTCATGAAAATAAGGATACTTGCATTCTGTCTGTTTATCTTATTCTTTTTTATTTTCCAAATTTATTTTTTTAGACTGGATTTCTTTTGATGTACGGCATTAGGAAATACTTCAACCTTTACATTTTTTCCCCTAAAAATTTAATCTATTGTCCCAGAGCCATTTTATTTGTTTGCTATCCTTTCTTTCTCAATTGATTTGGAATATCATGTAGTTGATTTCCTTGATTCTCAGATACAATTGTCTATGAGGTTCCCTTCTCATTTAAAACCAGGGCAATTTAAAATTCTTGAGTCGCTTTCTGATATCAGAAAAATTTTAATTAAGAAATAGAGTACCAAATTATCCCATCTACCTAGCTGTTTCTGGGTTTTCTATTCCTTGGCACTGACCTATTTGGGAGTATATTATTATTTCAGCAGTTATGAGTTAAAATGTGTTTGGCATCTACTGTATTTATAATCTTTAATATTTTACTTAAGTACAGTTATAATTATATTATAATTTTTTTTGCCCAGTCTTGTGCATTTGTGATTCTGTGTGATCTTCCAAGTGAATTCCCTCTAATACTGTTCTTCAAAGAATCACATTAAATTGGCAGTTAGCATTGCCATAAATTTGGAAGACCTTGTCTGTTGACATGAATAAATACTTTAATAGTTGATAACTTTGATTTTTTTACCCTACTTATTATTAATTCTAATAGATTTTCAGCTGGTTCTCTTTAGTTTTCCACATGTGCACAGGTTTGATATTGAATATATTATTAATGTTGTGTCTGATCTTAATGGAAATCCTTCTGGTGCTTTACCTATTCTGTAGAATACTGTCTTTTGGTCCAAGATAGGTTATATTGTCATTTTTCAGGAAATATCCTAGTTTTTCCAAGAGTTTGAATCAGCATAAAATGTTGAAAAATAGTTTGATGCCCACTTGCATCTATCAAGAGCATACTCCTTTTTTTCTTTTTAATTACTAGAGTTCAAACATTTAACTATAATTTCATTATAGACTCTACTTTGCCTTTGTGTATCATATCTGTCAGCTTTTACCATTCTGCATCCATGTTCTTAAGGGAGATCTAATCTATAGGCTTTTTGGTTTTTCCTTTTTTTTTTTTTTTTTTTTTTGTCCTTTTAGATCTCTGGTATAGAGGTTTGGATTATTCAGATGCCTTATATTTCACATGTTTTGTTATTGTGAATATAAGCCTTTTCTTTATGTTATGTAGCACACATGGGTGGTATATGGAAAATCTACAGATTTTTTAAAAGATTTTATTTGTTTATTTGAGAGGGAGGGAGAGAGAAAGAGAGAAAGAGAACAAGTCAGGGAGGGGCAGAGGGAGAAGAGACTTCCCACTGAGCAAGGAGCCTGACGTGGGACTTGATCCCAGGACCTTGGGATGGTGACCTAGGCCCAAGGCAGATGCTCAACCAACTGAGGCACTCAGGCACCCTATAATTGTATTTCTAATAATATTTTTCCTTCTTTGTAGTGACTATAATGGATTTCCATCTTATGTCTCATTTAATTGGCCAGCTTTCTGTAAAAACGTTAAATAATATTGGTGAGAGCAATCATTCTTGGTTTCTTCTGATTCTAATAGGAAAATCTCCTGTGTTTGACTCTGAAGACCTGATTTATTGAAAACCAATTATCTTTGCCATGTCGAGAACATCATTTCCTGTCTCTACTTTTGAGTTTTTATTCTCAGTATGTGCTACATTTTACTAATGCCTGTTTAATACTGCTGAAATGATTGCACATCTGTCTTTGATGTATTTTGTTAATTGCTTTCCTAATATTAAAATACTCGAGCATTCTGGGGCATCTGAGTGGCTCTCTCTTGACCTCAGCTCAGGTCTTGACCTCAGGGTCGTAAGTTCAAGCCTCCCGTTGGGCTCCATGCCCTTAAAAAAAAATACTTCAGCATTCCTTAAAAACCCTAGTGGATTTGGATGGACGATCTTTTAATATACAATTTCATTCAACTGGCTGCTACTTTATTTAGCGTCTTGAAATTTGTGTTTATGATGATGGCTTTGGTTTATAGTCCTTTTCTGTGAGTGCTATCTTTGTGAGGTTCTGGTATCAAGATGATCCTTACTTGCAGTGAACATTTACATTTTTTTAAATTCAGGAATAGTTTATATTGCCTCAGGATTATCTGTTCCTTGAAAGTTTCAGCTGACTTGGTAATAAAACTGTCTGGGTGAACATCGCTTCAGGAGGTGATGCTCTGGTTACTTCCTCAAGTTCTTTGATGGGTTTATTTTCCAGGTCAGGTTTTGCCCTTCTAGAATCCATTCCGTGGTGGTTCCTCCAGATCCAGATTTGGTTCGGATCTGAGTCCATCCCTTGAAGGAGGATTCCATCCCCCGATCAGAGTATGTCTTTAGCTAAATTCTGCCTCTAGAATCTTAGGATTTGCTTTGAGTCCCAGAGGGCTGGGTGTTCACTTGTTTGTGTATCTACTTTTGCTTTATATCATTAATACGTATTTTCAGGTGTGCTAGGATTTGAGTTGAGACTTTTGCTTTCACTGGAACATACACCAGCGTGGGAAGGCAGACCCAGAAACTCACAGGCTCCTAGATTTTGGAACTTGCTGGTAGTCACCAAAAAGAACCTGAAAATTGTGAGCAGCCAGATGGGCTTAGGGTTGTATGCCGAATTCCTCTTGCTATATGTGAATGGCATTGGGAGAGAGGTACTCTGGCTGCCTTGCAAGGGGCTTTCCTCATGCAATGAAGAAAGAGCTGCCATTGATTCTCAGATAAAATTGTCTATGAGGTTCCCTTCTCATTTAAAACCAGGGCAATTTAAAATTCTTGAGTCGCTTTCTGATATCAGAAAAATTTTAATTAAGAAATAGAGTACCAAATTATCCCATCTACCTAGCTGTTTCTGGGTTTTCTATTCCTTGGCACTGACCTATTTGGGGAGTATATTATTATTTCAGCAGTTATGAGTTAAAATGTGTTTGGCATCTACTGTATTTATACAGTACTTGAGTACCCAAGCGTCTTCATGTCTTCAGGTTGCTGTGCAAAGTACCACACACCAGGTGGCCAGAACAACAGATACCTCTTGTCTCCCGGTTCTGGAGACTAGACATCTGTAATCAGGGTATTGGCTGGGGAGGCTCTGTTCCAGGCTGTTCTCCTAGATTTTGGTTCTTTTTCTGGCCATCTCTAGCTCAGAGCTGGATCACTTCCTAACTTAATCTCCACATGACGTTTTTCCCTGTGGCTATTCCCTTCATCTTCCTTTTGCGCATGTCTGTCTGTGTCCAAATTTCTCCTTTTATGAGGACACCAGTCATTCTGGAGTAAGGCCCAACCCAATGACTTCGTGTGAACTTGATGACCTCTGTAGGGCCCTGTTTCCAAGTAAGGTCTCATGTTGAGGTGCCAGGGCTTGGGTCTTCAACATATTCTTTTTTGGGGTTGGTGGACATAATTCAACTCATCATGCCAAGTAAGACTGCCAGGAGAGGAAAGGTCAGAAGGGCGTCCTCACTGTTGTTTGCAAACAAGAATGGGTACCCTATCAGCTGTCTTTCTGAATCCATTCCACCAGCCTTCTTAGATGGTGGATAAGGTTGTTTTTTTTTTTTTTTTAGGTTTTATTTATTTATTTGTCAGAGAGAGTGAGCACAGGCAGACAGAGAGGCAGGCAGGGGCAGAGGGAGAAGCAGGCTCCCTGCTGAGCAAGGAGCCTGACGTGGGACTCGATCCCAGGACGTTGGGATCATGACCTGAGCCGAAGGCAGCTGCTTAACCAACTGAGCCACCCAGGCATCCCGATGGTGGATAAGCTTTTCAGGTTCTCTTGACGGACTGTTCCAATCTTCCCAACAATTTTAAGTTCCAGGTTGGGGGGCGGGGATTGCGGGCTTTGGTCATTGTGTGTGTGTGTGTCTTTCTCAGTATTTCTCTGGGACGAGGATGGGGATTGTATCAGACTCTGCCAGTTAGAAGCCAAAAGTTGTCAACCAGAAGTTGTTCTGTTTTGAGGTTCCATCTTTCTGTCCTTACTTCTTTCCTGTTGGTAGGACGCAGGAGGGTCCTCCAAGACCACATTTCTGGGAGCTCCAGCCCTGCCCCTGGTGCTGGGAGAGCAGAGAACAGGTCTTGAGGGGTACGATGCATGCCGGCTGCTGAGGGAGAGACCTCCGTGGGGTCAGAGCTTCTCCGCACACTTCTGGTGTCATACCGATGGTCTCTGTGTCCCCTCTACAGGGATGCCCAGCTGTCTTGATTGCTCACAACTCTGATCTTCTGAAGGCTCACAGCTAATAAAATAGCTGTTTGGGGCCAAAGCTGTGCAGTAAAGAATCACCCTGGACTCGCACAGTTTGCCTCCTCTCTCACGAGCTAAATAATGTGACCTTTCAAATTTTTTAATTTTCAAGTGTAGCTTACATTTTTGGCTTTTTGCTAACTTTATCAAGGTCTTCCTGGGATGCTTGTCCATTTCCAAAGCGCCCCGATATGATCTCATCTTATTTTCGCCACGACCTGCTCTTCTGCTCATTTTTCACGGCGATAATTCACAGAAGTTACTGGAGGCACGGGGGCGACTTGGCCGAAGCCACAGAGATAGCCGGAGAGCCAGCGCTGTGACGCCGAGCCCAGTTCCTTTCCATTAGGTCATTCTGCTCCCCTGCTACCTCATGGTCATGCCAAGGCTCGGCTCTCCCTCAAGAGCTCAGAATACCACCACCTCCTCCCTGGAGCCCTCTCAGGTTAAACAGATTGGAATAATGGACGCTTTTCATTCTATTACTCTTCTGCGTCCATGCAGGACTGGCAAACCACTTGCTCCATGGCCTGCTTTTTCTAGTCTAAGAATGGTTTTTACATTAAAAAAATATTTTATTTAATTTATTGGACAGAGAGAGAAAGATCACAAGTAGGCAGAGAGGCAGGCAGAGAGAGAGAGAGAGGGAAGCAGGCTCCCCACTGAGCTGGGAGCCCGATGTGGAGCTGGATCCCAGGACCCTGAGATCAAGACCTGAGCTGAAGACAGATGCTTAACTGACTGAGCCACCCAAGTGCCCCTATTTAATATTTTTTAAAAGATTTTTTATTTATTCATTTGAGAGAGAGGGAGAGAGAGAGCAGGAGCAGGGGGAGGGGCAGAGGGAAAAGGAGAAGCAGACTCCTTGCCGAGCAGGGAGCCTGACTCAGAACTCTATCCCAGGACCCCTGAGATCATGACCTGAGTCAAAGGCAGACGCCCAGCCAACTGAGCCACCCATGCACTCAGGGTTTTTACCTTTTTAAAGGGCTGTCAAAAAAAGAGAGAAGAAGAGGAAGGAGATGGCACAGAGACCTACGTGTGGCCCACACAGTTTCAACTCTCTACTTCCTGACCCTTTACAGAAAAGTTCACCAGCTCTTGGTCTCGATAGCTGCGTCTCCTTTCATCCACTTTAGAAATTCACTTACCCTCCGTTCTTATTGATGACATCAATTTTGGACAACTGTTTATTTTTGCTTTTGAACATTCAAAGCTCCTGCTTGCTGTTCCTCTTATCTTCCTCCCCACTTCTGTCAGGCATGAAGGAATAGATACAGTGTGGAAGGAAGCAACACTTACTATTTATTACTCTTACCATTATTACTAATTAATTACTATTTAATTACTATTACTATTAATTACTATTATTACTAATACTCTTTATTACTCTTACTATTTTTTTGCAAAGAGAGGGAGGGCTTTGGCACCAAATATGTTAAGTCATACTGTAGACCCAATGACTACTAGGTACAGTAGGTCTCTTGATGTTCAAGGGAGGAGAATTCTTTTTTTTTTTTAAAGATTTTATTTATCCATTTGAGAGAGAGAGAGAGAGAGTGAGAAAGAGCATGAGAGGGAGAAATCCAGGGAGAAGCAGACTCCTCAGGGAACTGGGGGCCCGATGTGGGACTCAATCCCAGGACTGTGGGATCACGACCTGAGGTGAAGGCAGTTGCTTAACCAACTGAGCCATCCAGGTACCCAGGAGAAGAATTCTTGAAGACTGGTCAGTGAGCCTATGAGGACAGGGAATGTATTCCTGTTTATGGCTGTCCCTAGCCTGAATTAACTGAGGAAGCTTTTGGGTCAGAAATGGGACTTCTGCTGAGACTTGAAGAAGGGGTAAAAATTGAATAAAGCGATAGGAACGGAGCTTGTACTTTGGGCAAATAGACTGATATTGTAAGAAATAGCTCAGTGTGTGTCTCCTTCACAGTTATGTATTATCAGTGAACTGAATTAGCAGTTGATAATCTTGATTTTTAACATTTTAAATAATTTTTAGAGAGGTTTTAGGTTCACAGCAAAATGGCACAGAAAGGACAGATACACGTGCATCATATACAGGTGCATCCACCTCCCGGTTACCAACATGCCCCATCAGACTGGTACCTTCCTTCCTTCCTCTCTCTCTCTTTCTTTCTTAAGATATTATTTATTTATTTGTCAGAGAGAGAGAGAGAGTACACAAGCCAGGGGAGCGCCAGGCAGGGGGGAAGAGGCTCCCCACTGAGCAGGGAGCCCGATGCGGGACTCAATCCCAGGACTCTGGGCTCATGACCTGAGCCGAAGGCAGACACTTAACTGACTGATCCCCCCAGATGCCCTAAAACTGGTACCTTTCTTTACAACTAATGAACCTACATTGATATATCACCATCCAGAGATCCTAGTTTGTATCAGGGTTCACTCTTGGTGTCGTACATTTTAGTGTATTTAGACAAATGTTTCTACCATTATGGTATCCTACAAAGAGTGTTTAACTGTTGAGCTGGCAAGAAACAGAAAGCCCCTCAATAGAGGGACTTTAGCATGTCCCCTGCCTCTCCCCCCAGTTCGGCACGGTGCCAGCAATATGACCCAGGATTGATCACTATCTGTTGAAAGGAATGATGGTCTGTAAGACTAGGAAAGCAGATTAGGGTAGGAGAGTGGGCCGTCTTCAATGCCAAGCCAAGTACCTAGAACTTTATCCCGTCAATCACTCAGGGATCCATGAGCTGTGACCTGTGGGCCAAATCCACGTGTTGTCTGTGGCTGCTTTCAGCTCCAAGTGCAGAAGAGCAGTAATGGAGATGGTGAAACCCATCCCCCTACATGGATATTTTGCGAGCCTGTGAGGATGGTGGCGGAGAAAAGGATGAGCTTTCCAGGGTTTCTAGGGGGATGAGCTTTCCTATGGGTCTTCATGAAGGCAGTGCCAGGTTTCTAGGGGTTGGCAAGGATGGCATGATGAATCTATCAAGGCTCCAAGTCTGGGTGCCTCCCTAGCCCAGGAAGGGGTTCCCTGGGCACCCCCGTCTTCTTGACCAAGAACTTTCCTGGTCACCTCCAGAGCGTGATTCCATTTTCATATAACATCATGAGCTTTGCTCACGTCTAAATATCTCCCTCACACTCTGTGCATTGGTTGCATTTTACAATTTTCTCAGTGCTATCTAGCAAATAATTTCCTCGGGGATTCCCCAGCCTTCTTTACTGCTCATAACTCTCTTATCTCTGAAGGTTAGCAGTTTATAAAATGGAGACTTTGGCCAACGTTGCATAACAAAGAATTACATTTACCTCCCGGCTTGTCTCCCTCTTCTCTGGCTGGTAGGGGAATATGGCATTTGGAATCTTGAATCTTTGTGTTTCGGTGCATTTTGGCTTTTTCTTATTTTATCAGTGCATGATCACATGGGTAGCTTCTCAGGGACTTTTCTGGTTATTTATGAACGGACTTTTTAAACTCTGGGAATTTTGAGTGGCAATGGCTAACAGGGTATTTGAGCTAGGTAGGAACCAGGATGTGGACACCACTAGGGAGGGAGGTCATCTCCTTTTGTCTTCCAGGCTACCTACCCTTCTGACCCCAGCCTAGCTGGGAGGGAAGCCATCTCAACTCATGTACAGAGAGCTTAAGGATTCCCTCTGGGAATATAATGAGGAACAGTAATCCCAGAGTTTTAGGGAATAAAAGGACACTTGGCAGACAGAATTAGGCCCAGAACAAGTTAAAATTGCAGGGGAAAACAAACAAACAAACAAAGAAACAAACCCAGGGGGCACGTGGGTGGCTCAGGTGTTAAGCCTCAGCCTTCGGCTCAGGTCATGATCTCAGGGTCCTGGGATCAAGCCCCGCATCGCATCGGGCTCTCTGCTCAGCAGGGAACCTGCTTCCCCCTCTCCCTCTGCCGGCCTCTCTGCCTACTTGTAATCTCTGTCTGTCAAATAAATAAAAAACAAACAAACAAACAAACAAACAAAAAAACCCCACAACCTACCTGAGTCTCTGAAAGGGAACTAACCCTAAGGCAATAGGGATCTAAGTAAAGATTTAGCAGCAAAAGGAAAGTGCCAAGTTCTGGGAAAATCCATGCCCGTGCCACAAACTCCAATCCTCAGCCATCCTGATACTGGCAAAGTGAAATCAATGACAAAGCATAAAGCTAGGTTATTTTACCTCTGATTAATGCTGTGCATACTTCAACCAGGCCATACTTTTCTTTTCTTCTTAAATGTAATATAGTGTATCATTCTATTTTATGTTAAAGACAGAAAATGAAGGTGGGTTATTAGGATTTAGAATAACAAATATAAATTTGGTCTTGGTCCTTGTCCCTGTCCCAGAACTTCTTAAAACCCTTGGAATTGGGTGCCTGGGTGGCTCAGTAGGTTAAGCCCCTGCCTTCAGCTCAGGTCATGATCTCAGGATCGTGGGATCGAGTCCCGCATCGGGCTCTCTGATCAGCGGGAAGCCTGCTTCTCTCTCTCTCTCTCTCTCTCTGCCTGCCTCTCTGCCTACTTGTGATCTCTGTCTGTCAAATAAATAAATAAAATCTTAAAAAAAAAAAACCCTTGGAATTGCTTATGTGATGAGTGATAAAGGTGTCTTTTGTGATGTTAATGAGGTCACTTTTGGACCAGACCCCAGGCCACCTAAGGAGGAGGGCTGGTTGCCAGGGGAACCAACCAAGTGATTAGAAGGTTGGAATTTTCATTCCCCTCCTCTTGACTCCCTGGGCAATGATTTAATCAATTGTGCCTATGTAATGAAGCCTCCTTAAAAACCGAGAAGGGTGGGGGACAGGAAATGTCCAGGCTGGTGAACATCTAGAGATTGGGGGAGGGTGGTACCCCTAAAGGGGGGTATGTACACTCTGTGCCTTTTCTCCATACCTGTCCTCTGTGATCGTTTTATCATAAACTGGTGATCCAGTGAGTAAATGGGTTTCTTGAGTTCTACAAGCCATTCTAGCAAACTAATCAAATCCAAGATGGAAGTTGTGGGAACCTCTGATTTAAGCCAATCAGGCAATATTTAGGGAGGCAAACCCATAGCAAAGATTGAGTTCCTTGCCAGCCAAACAGATGGGAGACAAAAGCACCATGATTAAGATGAGTGAACAAAATGAGACCTCAGTTTTCAACAGCTGATGAGGTCAGGGATATTTCGGTGAGGTTTTTGAGTGGTTACCAGGGAAACACGTGATCTACCGGAGTAGAGGTTTCTGTACTGCAGCCTTGGGAAGGATGGAAGAAGGTGAGTAGGGATAAAGGTCAGGCTCTGAGCTGGAGCTGGTAGGTGGGAGAGGGGATAGTGACACAGTGTAAGATAGAGAGTGAGCCCAGCCAGAGGGTGGTTCCAACGTGCGCTTATGTGATGAGTGATAAAGGTGTCTTTTGTGATGTTAATGAGGTCACTTGAATGAGGAACTCATATATATAATTCTACAGAAGGAATAAATAAGCATTCAGTAAAGTATTTTCTTTCTTAAGCAGCTAGCATTTTCTGCATCCCTGGGATATGGTAGAGGGTTGATGTTTGAAAAAAGGGACATGTGCATAAAATTAAGTCCTACCGGTATGGCCCATCTCTCTCTCTTTCTCTCTCTCTCTCTTTTTTAAAGAGTTTATTTATTTATTTCAAAGAGAAAGAGCAGGAGCACGGGAGAGGTGTAGAAGGAGAAGCAGACTTCCTGCTGAGAAAGGAGCCTGATGTGGGACTTGATCCCAGGATCCCAGGATCATGACCTGAGCCAATGGCAGGCGTTTAATCTACTGAGCCCCCCAGATATAGCCTATTATCAATGTGACTTTCTTGTTGTGTCTGTAACGTAAAACAGAGTAATGTAATTAATTACATGAAGATACAAAGTGTAGCTAGCTTAAAGTGTGCACGACTCTGTTCAGATGGGCAACAAGAACAATCTGAATTTCTTTATACTTGGTAACGGATCTCATTTCTCCGGTTCCTTTTCTTCCTCAGTGACTGGGAAAGACGCTCCTTCTTTGCTTTTCCTTTTTTGCATGATCATCCCCACCGCCAACCCATGCCTCTTGCCTTCATTAGCCTCCCACAACAAGGTAATCTATATTGACAAATCATTGCATATATGTCAAATTTCCTCCATACATATATTTCAAAACTGATTATATATCTACAAATAAACATGCCCATATTTTGGGGGGGTTGGATTTTTAAAAATTGGTATACTATTGCACATTTTTCTGCATCTTGCTATTTTCCCCACTCAGTTATGCCTTATGGAGCCAAGAGTAGTTATGCCCCTCCAAGTCAAGGGAATGACTCTAATTTATGATTTGCATTGGTTGTGTAAATAGTGTACCTTGTAGATGTAGTAACACTAGCACCTTGTAGATGTAGTAACAGCCATTTTTCTATTGAGCTGCATTCATTGTGTTCCTAGTTTTCTCCCTCAAACTTTGCTACAATAAACATTCTGGTACATTATCACCTTACAAGGTAACGAATCAAAGTATTTTTCTGGATGGGGTGGGGGATAGGGTAGGGGTTAGTCAGATACAGATTCTGATGAAACTCTAAGAATATCTCTTAATTTGGTAGAATTAAACTGAGTCTAAAATAAGCCAGAATTTAGGGTTCCCCGTTCCTTATCAACCCATTTTCACCAGCTGAGTGATACTCACCATTAGGGAACTGCTGGTTCCTTTGTTCCTTTATTTTACCAATCTATCCATCTTCATCCATCTATCCCTCCACCATTCAAGAATTAGTTGAACATGCATAATGTACCTAACACCATTTTAGGAATAATAGATGACACGAAAGATATATATATACACACACACACACACACACACACATACATACATATAGATGTGTGTGTGTGTGTGTGTGTGTGTGTGTATATATATACACACATATATACATACACGTATATATAGCTGTTCAACAGTAGCGGACCTAGATTATAACAGAAACATGAGAGACCTGCTGGCCAAATTGAGCCCATGGCCATCATGTTGGTTCTTCCCAGTAAAACCAAACCAAACTAAACCAAAACAGAAAAACAAGCCCCCAAACCCCAACATTTAAAATCCTGTCTATTTCGGGCGCCTGGGTGGCTCAGTGGGTTAAGCCGCTGCCTTCGGCTCAGGTCATGATCTCAGGGTCCTGGGATCGAGTCCCGCATCGGGCTCTCTGCTCAGCAGGGAGCCTGCTTCCCCCTCTCTCTCTCTCTGCCTGCCTCTCTGTCTACTTGTGATCTCTGTCTGTCAAATAAACAAATAAAATCTTAAAAAAAAATAAAATCCTGTCTATTTCCCCTAAAAAATATGAAATTTTTAGCTTCTCTCCATGGGGAGGTTGGTTCAAGCTATGTCCACCAGTCAGTCACCCCCTCCAAGAAAAACTTGGCCAAAGTGGGGTGGTGGTTCCTCCCTTCAGACAGGAAGCTCACTCCCATTCACCATGGTTCCCACCGTTCCCTAATGTCACCCTCCCAGGTGAGCCATCCATGGACAATTATCATTATACCAGCATGCTCGATTTTTTTCTTCTTTCCATGGGGAAATACACTGCCTGCGTCTGTGTTAAAACCGGGAATGCCAATGAACTGAATGTTTCGGGAAAACGGCAGAGATCCCACAGAGTAAAGACAAAGTGAGGAGTCATCCTGGGTGTCTCCTGCACAAATAGAAGGATCCATACTTGGAGGCTACGGCGGGGTGACAGCCCGCTCCTCCCCCATTAGGTGACTCCGTGTCACTGCCAGTTAGACACAGCACCCCAAGTTGCTCCAGAGGAGAACAAACTGGGAGCCAGCTATCTAAGGAAGGGGGGGGGGAAGGAAAGGAAAAAAAGAAAAGGAAAAAAAGGAGAGAAGAGCGGGTACTGTTATTTTGAGAAACTTCTTTCCTCCTGCAAAGGCAGTGTCTTGGAAGGCTTGCGGTCTCTGACTTCTATATGGTTTCTGGCACATCGTTTTAATCAAAAGAAGAAAAGGAAACAGTGCAAAGCCTTCAAACCCTAAACACAATGAGCTGGCCACGGGAGATGCTGTTAAGTCATTCCAATAATATGCCAGGCTCAGAATAACAACATCTGTTCCTGCAGGGCAGTTAGCAGAGGATTAAAAACAAGAAAGAAACCTTAGATTTGAACATGAATAGATTTGCTCACTGTCGACTAGGAGCTGCTAACGGACAGGACGGCGTAGTGGTTATCATCAGCATCGTTGTGCCCAAACGCAGGCTGCACGGGACTGGGCATGGTGGTGGGTGAGTTGGAAAGGAATGCTCTCCTGACCTCCATGATTTGTAATCTGTGCACAGAGACACTCTCGTGCATTGAAGGGCGCCATGGACTTTCCTGGCAGGAAGTCATAGAAACCTTAAAGATTCCCTCTGCTTTACATAGATGTTCTGAACACCCTTGGGGGCTCACTGCATTTGAGCAACAGAGAGCTCTAAGGATCCCCCCACTCCAGTCCATCGAGAGAGGGCCTCAATTAGGCGTTAGGCATGAATACCTAATATCCCTCAAACCCTAGGACACACCTTTTTGCTTCTAGAAATCTAGGCTTGCAGAAGTGGCAAATTAAGTATAAGATCTTTCAGTGGCCAGCTTCCCCACCCAACCTTCCCACCCCCCACAGCCTAGAATTGAACCCAGGGCATGTCAATTTCTGGACCAATCTATATTTTGGGCATCATTTCCTTCACAAATCCTCTAGTATATTTCATTTACAGGTCTGTCCCCACCCCTCACCCATGTAACCACTGCTCTGACTTCAAGGATTACTCAAGGATCATCTCTCCCAGGATGCTTGTCCCAGTCTGGTTCACATGTGTCCTTCTATGGGCTGGGTGTTTGCCTCTGTCAGTGAACTTAATACACTGCAGTGTAGACAGGAAATCTTTGCATGATGTCACTGTGGTAGATGCCACTGAGTGTTTAATCAAACAACTGCAATCATTTGTTTGGCTTTGTTCGTTTTGTTCTCCTTTCTCATATTTGTCTCATGGGGCATATAATGAAGAACTAGTCTTCACCTCCAACCTCGGTGGACAGGGGAGAAAAGTGTGTCCCCCAGATCATCACGCTGTAGTGGGCATTTTATTTCCAGATGTGGCTGGAAGCAAAACATGTTGAAAATAAACTTGTTTCCCTGGTTGGTCATGAAGCTTTGCCACTTTCTTCTGACTTGGTGGTTGCCTTCCATTCCTCCAGTTTCCTGTTAAAAAGGGAGATATTTTACCTGCCAAAGTCTGCATTTTTGAATCTGCATTTTTGAATTTCAGATGTTCTCAACCTCTCCTACCTGACATACTGGAGATTTCTGCCCATTTTTCTACTCATGATGAAAAAATGTTTCTTCTGCAGATGATGAGGTCAAGGGTCTTACTCCAGACTCATCAATTTTACCTTCAGAATACCTTTCTTGTTTGAATAGTAGCAAGCCTGGATTTGAATCATGGATCTGGTAGTAGTTAATTAGGTGACCTTGGGTGAGGGTCCTTAATCTCTTTACCTCAGTTCCTCTTTGTAAAATGGAGATAATCCTACACAAATCACAATTCAGGATTGTTTTAATTATTAAGTAAGATAAAGCAGATGGTAGCATAATACTTATTGCACCCCCGTGTGATTTAATAAATGTTATCTTTTTAAAAAGATTTTGTTTATTTATTTATTTATTTATTTTTAGAGAAAGAGAGAGAAAGAGCAGGAGGAGGGGCAGTAGAGGAGGGAGGGCCAAGCAGACTTTATGCTGAGCATGGAACCCGATGTAGGGCTCAGTCCCATGACTCTGAGATCACGACCTGAGCCAAAATCGAGTGGGATGTTTAACCAACTGAGACACCCAGGTACCCCTAAATGTTAGCTTTTTTTTTTTTTTTAAAGATTTTATTTATTTATCTGACAGAGATCACAAGTAGGCAGAGAGGCAGGCAGAGAGAGAGGAGGGAGCAGCAGGCTCCCCGCTCAACAGAGAGCCCGAAGCGGGACCCGATCCCAGGACCCTGGGATCATGACCTGAGCCGAAGGCAGAGGCTTTAACCCACTGAGCCACCCAGGCGCCCCTAAATGTTAGCTTTTAAATGACTGTCTTGTCCTCTTATCTCACCATTCAGTCTAACAGTGGCTTTCTTGCTAGTACTACCTAAAATACTTCATGTGTGGGGTGCCTAGGTGGCTCAGTTGTTAAGGGTCTGCTTGCAGCTCGGGTTGTGATCCCAGAGTCCTTGGATCAAGCCCAATGTCAGGCTTCCTGCTCAGCGAGAAGTCTGCTTCTCCCTCTTCCACTCTCCCTGCTTATATTTCCTCTCTTGCTGTCTTTCTCTCTGTCAAATAAATAAATAAATAAGATCTTCAAAATAAAATAAAATAAAATAAAATAAAATAAAATACTTCAAGTGTAAGAGCATGTTATTGTTATTCACCCCTCTCGGGTGGTTAATTAGCCAGTGAAGTATCCTAATCAGATTCAAAGCTAGTTTTGTCCACATGGTTTAAAGCATACTTGGACGTAATTTTAGATCCATGGAATTAGGAACATTTTAGCGAACTAGTGTAACAGTCTACCAACCTTGCAGAGTAAGGTAGAGGGAACCAGCCAACCTTAAAGTCTGTGTCCACTCTGCAGCAGTGAAAGTGGGAACTCACCAACCCCACCTCTCCACTTCAAAGCCCCTCCCTCCCCTCCTCTGCCCACAGCACCTGCCCGGCACATGGTTCTGGAATTCTAAGACTTGATTAGAACTGGTAACAGGGTTGTGGGGGAATGGAACGATCATCTCATCTCTGCTCACCACCAGACTTTATAACAAGGATCCGACTTCACTTGGATACCCGCCCAGGTTGGTTTTCTTGACCAGTCTCCTCTATACCTTGCCCACGCTTTGCTAATTCTTTCCTTTCTCAACATTCTTTCTTTCGCCCCTCACCTTCCTTAACTTTTGGGTCAAAACTTAGCTTATATAGGAAGTTTTCTTTATATGCCTTATGATCTGTAAAGTCTTATACTGATGGTCATTACCTTTTATGAATTTAATAATTTACAAAAGCATCACTAAAGATATTACAGATAAGTCACAGACTTCAAAATAAATAATACTATTTGTGCTGTATATTTGTTGAAGGAAACAACAAATGTTCTGTTGTGTTTAAGACTATTTCTATTAAAACTGAAGTTGGAAGAAACGAGATCCGCCCCCTCTCCAACCTCAAGAGGACTTGACAAGTTTTTATACTAGCTGAATTAATTCTAACTCTCTTTTTTAAAGATTTTATTTATTTGTTTGACAGAGATCACAAGGAGGCAGAGAGGCAGGCAGAGAGAGAGAGAGAGGGAAGCAGGCTCCCTGCTGAGCGGAGATCCCGATGTGAGACTCGATCCCAGGATCCTGGGATCATGACCTGAGGCGAAGGCAGAGGCTTTAATACACAGAGCCATCCAGGCACTCCAATTCTAACTCTTTGAATGAGTCCATGTAATTTCCTATCTCAAACAGGTAAGTGAATATTACGGACTCAGGGATAATACAAATGTAACAAGTTACCACTGCGATTATCGTAGAATATGATAGGAAACCTATTTGTAAATGAACTACTGAGTTTTATGATGGCACGACACAGGATAAAGTATAAATATGGCAAGGAAAGAACATTCAAAGGAATGGGCTTAATGTTTAAATTCTTCATAAGTTCAAGGTAAATGTCTTACAAATACTGTTATATATGTAACAACATGAAATGACTTGGTACGTCGTATTTTCAAAGCCTTATGCTAATAGCTGAGCATGTCTTGGTCTTCTGGTATTATAAACTTAGAGGCTTTTTAATCTTCATGGTGCTAAGTTAAGTAATTTGTATTTTATAATCACAAAGTGCCTTGTACAAAGCTGTTCTCTGTTGACACATCTCTCTTGCCTTCCCACTGACCTCTCCCATCCCAAGCAAGGCTTCCCAAAGCATTCCGTTCTGGAAATCACAATTGCAAGCGTTGACTGTTTCTGGTTCTCATTTTGTAACAGCGCTGTTTCCCTTGGTGGCTTCAGCACTGTGAGGAAGAGCAGTGTGGGAGAAAAGGAGGCACAAATATGAATATTTCAAGATACTCTCTCACTAAGCACATCAGCTCATGGAATCCTCATAGCCACACAGTGAGGGTGGGTCATTATTTAAAATCATCCACATTTCAAAGCTGGGGATGCTGAGGTTTGGGGAAGTCAGATGTCCTGCCAGAGAGAACAGTGCCAATCCGTGACTTGACCCAATACAAATTTCACATTAGCCACGCAGCCCTCTGGGAACCTCCATCCTATCTCCCTGAAATAATGAAACACTACCAAATGGAAATTTTTTATCAGGAGCTAGGATCTTTTGATATCCCAGGGTGCATACAGGCCATAAAATATGAGAAAACATACATATTAAAATTACAAGCACCTGATGAAGTAAGTCACCTGTGAGATCAAGGCGTCTAGTCAAAGAATAGTTTATTTCAAATGGACTCTGATGAGCTATTATCCCAGTGGTGCTGTAAGACCCCAGGAGATGAGTTTCCTTTCCTTTTCTTTTTAAAAAGATTTTATTTATTTATTTGACACACACAGAGAGAAATGACAAGTAGGGAGAGAGGCAGGCAGAGAGAGAGGATGGGAAACAGGCTTCCCCGCTGAGCAGAGAGCCCAATGCAGGACTTGATCCCAGGACCCTGAGACCATGACCTGAGCTGAAGACAGAGGCTTTAACCCACTGAGCCCCCCAGGTGCCCGAGTTTTCTTTCTGACACTCTTTATTTTACGTCCTGCTTATTCTTCCAGTTTCTACTCCATTTTGAGGCATTCCCTTTCTCTCTCTCTCTTTATGTTTCTGAAGCCTGTGGCTGTTCTAGCTTCTTTGCTTCTGGGAGCTAGCAAGCCGGGAATTTTGTTTTCCAAGGGTCTAGTATTTTTGATCTTCATCACAAATTCTTCCAGGGCTCTTAATACAATGTTTTAAAATAGCCTCCAGGATTCCTGGGGGTTATTAACTTACAGTGTGACGGTTCATTTACCCTGCAAACCCCATGCCTACATTTTTCCCCCCAAAGTTCTATTTTCAAACATGAAATAACTATGCGATGAGCATCTCTCCTATAGTATCCTATTCCACGGAGAGGCTGTAGATATGTCTTTCTTTGGGGCAAGTGGGAAGGGTAACTGAGTTTAAAATGAGAAAACGAGTTCTATGCCTTTTTTGTGTGTGTGGCAAAAAAAAAAAAAAAAAAGAGCAACATTTACCGTTTTTGTCATTTTAAGGTTATAGTTCAGTGACATCAAATTCATTGCCTTCCTTCTCCGGAGGGGACAGTGTTTCAAAATGGCCTGACCCCTTAAGAGAGTTAGGTGGTGCACTTGGAAAAAATGTTTGTATCCGTCAGCTCAGGGTGTCATGATATGATTCCATAGATGATGTGGGTTTAACAACAGAAATCCATTTCTCACACTTCTGGAGTCTGAGAAGTAGAAGGTCAAGGTGCGGGCAAGGTAGAAAAAAGAGACCTTGGCCTCTAGACACCTGCCCCCTTGCATGTGCTCCCATGACCTCTTTGAGGGTGTGCAGGCAGAGAAAGCAAGCTCTTGGGAGTCTCTCTCTCTTTTATAATTTTTTTAAAAAAGATTTTATTTGTTTGAGTGAGAATGAGTGAGCGAGCAAGAGAGAGCATGCACAAGAACAGGGAAAGAGGGAAGGGCAGAGGGAGAAGCAACCTCCCCACTGAGCAGGGACCCGCCCCCCCCCCATAAGGGGGCTCGATCCCAGCACCCTGAGAGAACATGACCTGAGCTGAAGGCAGATGCTTAACCAAATAAGCCATGCAGGTACCATCTCTTATTATTATTTTTTCAAGATTTTATCTGTTTATTTGACAGAGAGAGAGGGAGAGAGAGCGAGAGAGAGTGCATAAGCCAGGGGAGCGGCAGGCAAAGGGACAGGGAGGCGCAGGTTCCCTGCTGAGCAGGGAGCCAGACGTGGGGCTTGATCCCAGGACCCTGGGATTATGACCTGAGTGGAAGGCAGACACTTAACTGACTGAACCACCCAGGTGCCTGAAAATCTCTTCTTATAAGAGATTATACTCCTGGGGCACCTGGGTGGCTCAGTGGGTTAGAGCCTCTGCCTTCAGCTCAGGTCATGATCCCGGGGTCCTGGGATCGAGCCCCGCATCGGGCTATCTGCTCCGCAGGGAGCCTGCTTTCACTTCTCTCTCTCTCTCTCTGCCTGCCTCTCTGCCTGCTTGTGATCTCAGTCTGTCAAATAAATAAAATCTTTAAAAAAAAAAAAGAGATTATACTCCCATTGTATGCCCCTACGCCCTATGACCACATCCAACTCACATTACCTCCTAAAAGCCCCATCTCCAAATACTATCATGTTGGGTAATTCGCCTTATGAGTTTTGGGGGAAAACACATTCACTCTATAACAATGATTCACCAGATAATTATAAAGGGCTTGGTAGAAACCCCTGGGATTGGCAGGGTTCTAATGACATTGCTCAAAAATCCTTAGAGAGCTAGGGGAGGGCTGGTCTGCAGGGAAGAGGATAAACCACCTGAGTTTGGAAATAGTTGAGGTGCCCAGGGAACCCCTCAGTCTACTCTGGTCATTCAGAGACGCAAGGGGAAAATAAAGAGCTCCGTGGGTGAGAGATCTTTGCTGGCAGATGGAACCATGGTGACAAGGAATTGATCACATGTGGGCTATTGTAGCATTTCATCACACAGACACTGAAAATCTGTTCACCCAAGGAAGAGAGGAGAATCAACCAAGGACATGTGCCTAGGATTTGAACTGGAATTTTGCAAGCATGAATTAAGAAGAAACACAGAGCGCTCTTCATACTTTGTAGGTTTGCAGTCTCTTTTCCTTACGGTTTCAAAATTTGCTATGATTTCGTATAAGAGTGTACTCAGAATTCACACTTGGGCATAGTTGCTCAGTCGTTTCTGATCATTTATATTTTTGGTAGGAGTTTTTGTGCATTATTTTATATTTAATAAATGTGCATGGCACAAAATTCCAAAAGAACAAAAAGATATGCTTCAAAATATATCTCTTTCCCACCCTGATTTCCCCTACACCCAGAGAGAGCTACAAGCTCTAGTGTTTTGTGTGTCCCTCCGTGTTTGTGTGTGTGTGTGTGTGTGTGTGTGTATGGAGGGTTTTTTGGTTTTGATTTTGTTTTTACACAAGTAGCAATTTACTATGCATATGCTTCTGACCTTGCTGGTTTCACTTGCTATCTCTTTCATTTCTCTATATATCATATCAATCATAGAGCTGCCTCATTTTCTAAAATCGCTTTATAGTATTCCATTGTATGTATGAACCAGAATTTGTTATATTGGTCTCTTTTATTTGTTTACAATAAGAATTATTTTCTTCCTTAAAAAAGGAGAAAAGAATTATTTCCTTCCTTAAACAGAGAAAGGATTTTTTCCCCCTACTTTATCTTTGACAATTAGAACAGGACTGGTCCATTGTAGGCTTTCAATAAATCTCATTCTATGGAATGTCAGTTCACGACATCATTTCATACCTAAGTAAGTTGGGTTGGGGCTGGGACTCGGGGTACATGCATTTGTGACTTTGTTGATCATGGCCATATTGCCTTCCATGGGGGCCATGATTTTTTCCTACCACCTGCTGAGGTTGGAATTTACCTGTTTCCTCACACCTGTGTTCGTTCCCATGACAACATCCATGCCCAGGATTGCAGCCAAAGTTTATTTTTGCCTCTCTGATATGGGAGAAACGTGCCTTGGTTTGATGTTTTCCATTTCCATTGTCCTAAGTCAAGTTACACACATTTTGTCTGTGATTTGTGTGTGCTGTTTACAGAGAAAGGGAACGATTCCTTTGTGATACATGTGGACAAGTTTTTTTTTCCCCAATATGTCGTGCATTTGAGTTTGTTTATGGTATTTTTCCATTCAGAATTTCTTTTCTTTTTGTTTTGTTTTTTTTTTTTTTTTTTAGAACTTTTCATTTTTTAGAACTTTTCAGGGCTTTCTGGCTTTTTGGGAGAGGGGTGAGCATAATTAAGAAAATCTTTCTCATTCCAGGATTATTTAAAATTTTGTCTCATGTCTTCATCTGTCCTATTCTAGTTTTTAAATGTGAAATCTGTGATTACCTAACATTTATTTTGGTGTTGGGGGAGTAGGGACACATCTTTTCTTTGAGACTGGCTCTGGATACCATTTGGTGAAGAGCCCATTTTCTTCCTCCCTGATTTGCTGTGTTTTATTTATCAGTTATGAAACTCACACACATTTTTGGTTGGTTTGTGGACTCCCTAGTCATTTCCTTTGATCCACCTGTCTATTCAAGCATGAATCCGCATAGTTGCAATTACTGTGGATTTATTTTTTTCAGTGTGGCTGTCCTAGTTCCCATTCTTTTGTTCCTAAGTGTCCCAACTATCATTGCACATTCATTTTTCTGTCTGTATTTTAGACTACATTTTTCTAGTGCTGTCAGTAACCCTGTTTGTGACATTTGTTGCATTTATTACAGATTAATTTAGGGACATTTGAAATCTTTATAATATTGAGCATTCCTATTTAATATATTTCCATTTATTCCGTTTTTTAAAAAGTTATCAGTTTCACTTAAAATTTTTCTTCATGTAGGTCTTGCCTATTTTAAGATTTTTATTTTTTTATGTTTAAACTCTATATTCAACATGGGGCTCCAACTCACAGCCCCAAGACCAAGATTCACACGTTCCCCCTGACTGAGCTGGCCAGGCACTCTTAGAGCTTGCATATTTTAAATTAAAATAAGTTTTCAATTACGTTTTCTCCTTTCTTGTGGTAAATATACAAAAACTATTATTTATGTCAATTTTTAGTCTAACCAGTTTATTTTTTTATTAGTCATAATTTTGCAAAACAGAAATGCAAATCAAAACCACAATGAGTTATCCCCTCACACCTGTCAGCATGGCTTAAGACAAAAACACATGAAATAACAAGTGTTGTCAAAGATGTGGTGAAAAAGGAACCCCCACGCACAGTTGGTGGGAATGCAAACTGGTAGGGCCCCTGTGGAAAGAGTATGGAGGTTCCTCAAAAAATTAAAGATAGACTGACCATATGACCTAGTAATTCTACTACCAGGTATTTACCCAAAGAAAACAAAAACATGAATTTGAAAAGTTCCATGCAGGGGTGTCCCGGTGGCTCAGTTGGTTAAGCACCTGCCTTTGGTTCAGGTCATGATCCCAGAGTTCTGAGATCAAGCCCCCCTTGTCGGGTTCCCTACTCAGTGGGGAGCCTGCCTCTCCCTCTCCTTCTGCCTGCCACTCCCCCTGCTCGAGCGCTCTCTCTCCCTCACTCTCTGTCAAATAAATAAATAAAATCTTAAAAAAAGAAAAGAAAAGGAAAGATATATGCATCCCTATTACTGCGGCATTATTTACAATAGCCAAGGTAGAGAAGCAGTCAAAAGGTCCAACCATAGCTGAATGGATAAAGAAGACATGGTATATCTATACATATACAATGGATGGTATCCAGCCATAAAAGAGAATGAAATCTCGACATTTGCAATGACGTGGAGAGAGCTAGAGAACGTTATGCAAAGTGAAATGAGTCAGTCAGAGAAAGACAGGTGCCATAGGATTCCACTCCTATGGGGAATTTAAAAAAAACGAAACAAATGAATGAACAACAACAAAAGAGACAAACAAGCAAAAAGCCCAGGCTCTTAATTAGAGAAAACAGACTGGGGTTTGCCAGAGGGGAGATGGTGGGGGAGGGGTGAGATAAAGGGGGTTGATGGTACATTTATCTCGATGAGAACTGAGCAATCAGCTATCAGTGAACAGACCTGTTGAATCACTACAGTGGACACCTGAAGCTAGTATTATACTGTATCTTCATTATACTTCAATTAAAAAATACCTTTGGAGTTTACTCTTTTGTGCTTTTGGGGATACGATCACATCATTTGCAAAAAATGGTATAGTTACTTCCTTCTTTGCAAGTTTCATGTTGTACTTTTCTCTATCCGTATCTCTATCTGTATCATATCCATATCTGTCTGCATCTATCCCAGCCTAAGTATCTTTGGAGAGGATTACATAATTTTTCACCAGAAGCTATTAATTAAATGAAATACATTAATAATTTCCTAATATCAAATTATTCTTTGATGATTTCTGATTATGATTCTTGTTATTACTGGAACTCAGGCATCGATTTTTTAAGATACTATCATGTTCTAACATTTTATGTCAGATTTCCTTTTTTTTTTTTTTAAGATTTTATTTATTTATTTGCCAGAGAGAGTGAGAGAGAGAGAGAGTGAGCACAGGCAGGCAGAGTGGGAGCAGAGGCAGAGGGAGAAGCAGGCTCCCTGCCGAGCAAGGAGCCTGACGTGGGACTCGATCCCAGGACGCTGGGATCATGACCTGAGCCGAAGGCAGCTGCTTAACCAACTGAGTCACCCAGGCGTCCCTATGTCAGATTTTCATATCAGTATTCACAAATGAAATTTATCTGTCTTTGTGGTGTTCATGTCTCAAATGTCCAGCTTCAAAAAACGAATTAGCGGCTTTCTTTTTCTTTGTCTTGAACAATGAAAATGATATTGGAATTCAACCTTAAGGGATTAACACAATTAGATTGTAAATTTATCTGGAGTCTTTATTGTAAAGGGCAGGGCTGTTTATTAATTGTGTCTGTTTCCCACCAAAAAAATTTGTTTTATTTTGATTATTGTGTTTTTTTCCCCATTTTTTTGTGATTTTGTGTGTTTTTTCGAAAGTCACATTTCGAAAGGCCAGAATCAGATCCCATCACTTTCCTTCTTGGAAAGTGGCTCTATTCCACATCACATGGCTTCAGGTCCTCAAGTTCAAAGCCAGGTCAGGGTTCACTTACCTGGCTTCCTAGGTGTTCTCAGGTGTTCTCAGTATCCCCGTAGCTCCAGATTCACCTCTTGCTGCTGTTGCCATCAACCCATTTCTGCTTCAACGTGCACTTTGGACATGAGTGTCTTTCTAACCCTCTTCTAGGGTCACATTTTTGTAATTCATATTTTCCTATTCATTCAATCAATGAATTAATTAAACTTCATTTAATCCACCTTTTCAAATATGTTTGTGTCACGTCAAGCAAAGTACAATCATTTCTCATTCTTTTTATTTTCTCTGTATTTGTGTTTATTTCCCCTGATTTAATTTCTCATCTTTTGTATATTTATGAAGTTTTCTTTTTCCTCTGCTTAGGGTCTCTTACAGTTCTAGTTTCCTTTACTTTTTAAGGAATTGTCTCTTGAATTTGTCTATTAGTTTTACCATTTTTTCCCTTATTTTATTCTTCTACCATATCCCTCCCCCGTCTTGCTAATTCTTTCTCTCTGCTTTTATTAAGATAATTTTGTTGTTAGTATTGTTATTATTTTGTTATTTTCCCCCAACTTCTTGAGTTGAATCCTAAATATATTTAATTTCTTTCTTTCTTTTTTGTTCTTCATACATATACATATATGTGTGTGTGTATTTTTAGAGAGGGAGCGGGGGTGGGGAGGAGGGAAGGGGCAGAGGTAGAGGTAGAAAGAGAGAGAGAGAGAGAGAGACTTTTTAAAAAAAATTTATTTGACAGACAGAGATCACAAGTAGGCAGAGAGACAGGCAAAGAGAGAGGAGGAAGCAGGTTCCCTGCGGAGCAGAAAGCCCGATGCAGGGCCCAATCCCAGGACCCCGGGATCATGACCCGAGCCGAAGGCAGAAACTTTAACTCACTGGGCCACCGAGGCACCCTGAGAGAAAGAGTCTTAAGGAGACTCCACATGCAGGGCTTGTTACGGGGCTCAGTTTCACGACCTTGAGATCATGATCTGAGCCATAGTCAGGAGTTGAAGCCGTGACCCATAGGTTTAGATAGTGTCTTCATTGCTGTTACCATCTGTGATCTGTGCTTCTAGCTTTGATGACTCTTAGATGAGAATGTCAGGTGCTATGACTTCTTCTCTAGTGAAAAAGACTCTGTTGACACCTCACATCCCACATTAGTTTTCAGTGGAGTGATAACTCACCACAAACTTAGTGACTTAACACAATAGGTACTGTTACCTCTCAGCCTTTGTGGCTCCGGAGTGCAAACCTTGATCCCTGTTTGGGTCTTACAAGGCCACAGTCAGCTGGCTGGGAGCTTGCCTCACAGACACTTGACAATATGGCTTTTGCTTCTTCAAGGTCAACTGGAAGGATCTTTTTGACTTCAGAATGCTGCAGTCATTCTTTAGAATTTTTCACTTTATGGGGTGCCTGGGTGGCTCAGTGGGTTAAAGCCTCTGCCTTCGGCTCAGGTCATGATCCCAGGATTCTGGGATCGAGCCCCGCGTCAGGCTCTCTGCTCAGTAGCGAGCCTGCTTCCTCCTCTCTTCCTGCCTGCCTCTTTGCCTACTTGTGATCTCTGTCTGCCAAACAAATAAAATCTTTAAAAAAAAAAAGAATTTTTCACCTCTAAGTCAGACCTGCCCAGGGCAATTTACCTTTTGACAAAATCAAAACTACCTAATCTGGGACTTTAATTAGATCTATAAAACCCCTTCACCTTTTCTACAAAATGTAACTTTCAAAACCTCAACATGGGAGTGGCTTCCCATTCCCTTGGCCGCATTGTGTTGGTTAGTGGTCTCTGGTTCCACCAGCACTCAAGGGGAGGGAGTCGTGCAAAGGCACGAGTCATCGGAGGTCCCCTTAGGGTGTGCCCAGCACCTACTCCCCCAAGCTTTCTTCTGTGTTTAACTGGAGGACAGATGTGCACATTGGCAGCTTTCCATCTCAGCTACCAGCTGCAGTGTTCCCCTTCTCTGCCTCAAGTTATATTCTCCAGTGTCCCAGGGCATGTAGGTCAGTGGGCAACACCGTATAGAATGTTCTTTGGAGCTGCCTGCAACTGATAAGGGACAGGAGTCAGAGGACAAATACCCCAGGTTCCTCTTCTCTAGATGAGAAAGTTCTGAGGTGAGCTCTTCATTGTGATTCCTTAGAAGGTCCCCAGCAAAACAGAGATCCGGTATTGCCCTCATTTCCCAAACAATTTCTGTCTCACTTTCCCTGCTTCCTCCCATCTGTCTTGTCTCCCAAGTAAATGATGTGCGTCAAAGGTCTCCTCTCAGATTCTGCTCTTGGGGAAGCCCTGACCAAAACATGTGGTTTGGTGGCATGTTTATTGTGTTACGTTCTCTTCCTTGCACAGAAGTCCGCGGACGTAAGTGCTATTTCAAGACATTTTGCAGTTTGATGAGGAATTCAACCTGAGCTCTCTTAGGGTCTGTTTTTGTTAGCATTTCCAAATATCTGTTTTCTGTTTCCACATTATGGAACTGGATATTTGGCAGTTAGGTTTATCTTAGCTTTTTATTGTTACTGTTATATTATCCATATCCTCTGTAATTATTTTTGTTCGTTTAATATGTCTTGAACTGAGGGAGGTAAATTAAATTATTTTACTTAAATATGTTTTTTCTTTTCATTCCTAGTAGGTTTGGCTTTATGATTTTTTAAAAGATTTTACTGATTTATTTGAGAGAGAGAGAGTGTGTGTGTGTGAGAGAGAGCACCAACGGGGACCAGTGAGGGGAAAGGGCAGAAGGAGGGAGAGGCCGACTCCAGGATGAGCTGGGAGCCTGACCAGGGACTTGATTCCAGCACCCGGGGATCATGACCTGAGCTGAAAGGCAGATGGTTAACGGAGTCACCCAGGAGCCCCAGCTTTATGATTTTAAAGCTCTTTTTGATGCATAGTTATTAATTACTGGAAGAGCTTACTGTGGAGTTATTCTTCATAAATATGAAGCGGCCTTCTTTGTCTTGTTCAATGTTTTTTTTGTCTTCGAGTCAGACTTGCTTGATTTGGAAATTATTTTGTATATATTGCTTAATAACAGTTGCTCATTTTTAATTTTCAACCTTTCTTTCCTTTTTTTTTTTAAAGATTTTATTTATTTATTTGACAGACAGAGATCACAAGTCAGCAGAAAGGCAGGCAGAGAGAGAGGGGGAAGCAGGTTCCCTGCTGAGCAGAGAGCCCCATGTGGGGCTTTATCCCAGGACGCTGGGATCATGACCTGAGCCTAAAGCAGAGGCTTTAATCAACTGAGCCACCCAATCACCCTGCCTTTTTTTTTTTTTAAGAGAGAGAAAGCATGTGTGCACCCTAGTGGTGAGTGGGGGGAGGGGCGGAGAGGCTCCTAAGCGGTCTCTGCACCCAACATGGAACCCCACGGAGGGCTCCATCCCACAATGCTGAGATCATGACTTGAGCTGCAATCTAAAGTGAGAGGCTTAACTGACTGAGCCACCCAGGCACCCTTATTTTAATTTATTTTTAATCACTCTGTTTTAGGTCTGACCCTTGTATACAGTGGAGTATATAATTGAATTTTGCTCTTTGCTGTAATCTGAGAGTCTTTTTCTTGAGAGGGACTGTTTATTTATATTTATTTATATGATTTGCATATTTGGTTTTATTTATTGTATTATATCTATTTTTATGTCTGTTGTTTCTTTTGTTTAATTGGGGCATTCTTTTGTTTACTTGGAATCAAAATATTTTTCCCTTCAAAAACTGCTTTCTCAAATACAAATCTGGATAACTTACCCCATCTCTCTTATATTTTAACTACAGAATATTTACCACTTAAAGCTATGTCATACATAAGTTATGAAGGAGCAAACATTCATATACACTCTCATAAACATACAGATGTCACCAATGTGGTTAGAGCAGATTTTACAGAAGATCTTTGTTTTTACCTAATTCATTTCACTTAATTTAATTTCAAACTTCCTTCTTCAGTTTTACAGAAAGTTTTACGGACCACAATTCACACAATGAAACTTGTTGCAAGTGAACAATATTTTGGGATACAAGGGAGATCTCTACAGGTTTCTCTGTAGCCCTAACTTAAGGATTAGGCAGCCTAAACAATTTCTCTCATTAACTGAAAGCTTTGGTTCAGGCATGTCCGAAGACCTCAAACTGATCGTTGATCCATGCCAAGCAGTGGACATTTTGGTGGAGAGAAAGCTCAGGGGCCCATTTAGAGCATAACTGATACATTCTAAGGACCTGGCAGCCAAGGAGGTGTTACATGGGGTAGGTAATGTAGGTAATGGGGGTTTTCAGGGCACACATGCAGAGCGGAGGAAGAGGGACAGAAGGAGAGAGACAGGGAACTCCTTGGGGGATTTTTTTCTCCTTTTAAACCTTTTCTTGCTTTTAACACTTTTTGCATGTGTTTATGAGGGTATCATGTGATCATTCAAATCCATTTCTCTATTGCTCTTCCATGGCTTGTTTCTAGAACCTAACTTTACATTATATATTTAATTCATTATTTCTTTAGAGAGTAGCTTTTGATGCCTGTGACGACAGGGATCATAGGTTATGACGTCATCCTGCCTTTCATTTCCCCTAGCACCCCACCAATACTGGATTGTGCTCTCATCACCCGTATCTGCCGATTGGCTATTGGCAGTTTCGCTTTCGTCGCTTTCGGTTCCCGCCCACCGGAAGCAGAGACTCTTCCTTCCGGCGAATCTGCGGACGGTCAATTGGAGCCTAACGCTGCCTAACGTTACGTCCGCTACGTCAGAACGCCTGCGTCATTCGCCTGACGCCATCTTATCAGGAAGGCGTCTTCCGGCGACCTCACGAGAGGCAGGGTGAGTGCAATCCAATGCGATATTTTCAGCGAGACCACAGGCATGTGACTTTAATTTATTACAGTCTGTTGTTTTTGAGTGTTCTGTTTTATTTTTGCTGTTGGCGTTCTCTTAGTGTGCCTGACTTACACGTCAGAGTTCATCACAGGTGTGAATGGGGGCGGGGGAAGACCCCGTCTCTGCTGGGCTGGGTGGTCACTGCGGTTTCAGGCGTCCGCTGGACCGTGTTGAACGTATTCCCACGGGTGAGCGGGCCCTGCTGTGTTATTTTTTTTCTTCAAAAATTACCTATATAACTTAAGATCATTAAACCTTTTTTAAAATTAAAAAAAAGATTTTATGTATTTATTTGAGAGAGAGAGAGGAAGAGAGCGCGCGAGCACAAGCAGGGGGAGCAGCGGAGGGAGAAGCAGGCTCCAGCCTGAGCAGGGGGCCCACTGGGGGCTTCCATCCCAGGACCCTGGGATCATGACCCCAGATGAGGGCTGATGCTTAACTGAGTCCCTCAGGCGCCCCTAAAACTTTTAATTGTAATTCCAGTTAGTGCATGTAGGGTGTTACCTAACTTTCAGGAGTAGAATATAGTGTTTCAGCACTTTTGTGCATCAGCTGCGGCACATCGAAACCTCTTAAACTTACTCATTTTTATCAGCTGTAGTTGGTGGAGCCCCTCCAGACTGCTCTGTCCCAGTATTTGGCATTCATTAAACAAACGCTGACTTGTATTTCTCCTTTCCAGCAACCATTCACACTCCCGGCCTTGCGTGGTTCTTTCCTCGATTAGAATACCACATTGTATTTTTCTTTCCCGTCCAATTTATTTGTTACAGATTGTTTTCCTGATTTGTTATTATTAATTATTAATTTTTGGTCATGCTTGCTATCCAGAAGTCTCAGTATTTTTGTCACGCAGTCATATTTATTAATTTCTTCCAAAGTTTCTTCTTTTAATTTTGTGCTTATCTGCCCTGCAGCTTGAGAGCAGATGAATACTCTGATATTTTTTCTGGTTGTTTGAAGGTTTCCATATGACTCTACCACTTGCAGAATTTCTTTAAGGTTACTCTTTGCCTTTAGAACTTCAGATATTCTACTGTTCTGTTATTTGAAAAATTATTCCTTGGTGGTAGCTCTGATGGGCGTGTGGAGTGATCTATCTTTGAAATTCATGTTATATTTCCCAAAATATCTGTGACTAAATAATTCAATTTCTGCACTAGCAAAAAAGAAAGAACCACGTGGTTAGGATAAAACTATGTGACAAATTTTATAGAACATCAGACTAGCTTCATCTAGTGAAATTTTAACATCTCTTGGTGAAAACCTGAAACAGAGATTATATTGGACGTTCACCCCAAAATGATTTTCAACATTTACTGTGAAGAGAGAATGAAAATGAACCAGAGCCCAAATTAACTCAACAACTTTCACAGATGGTTTTAAGCTAATTAAATATTTTTCTTGAAAAGTGAACTAAAGCTAAGAAGGTAGTTAATAATTATACTCCTAGGTCTTCTTACTATGCTTTAATCAGCATTTGGTTTTAATGATAAGAGATGGGACTCAAATGACTCTTTTTTGAACCAAATATATTTTAACCAAAAGAGTGTTCCATTTAGTGTTGCTACTCATTATCACAAAATGGCCATATTTTAGAGCGGCTCAGTGGGTTAAAGCCTCGAGCCCCACACCGGACTCTCTGCTCAGCAGGAAGCCTGCCTCCCTCTCTCTCTGCCTGCCTCTCTGCCTAGTTGTGATCTCTGTCAAGTAAATAAATAAAATCTTCTAAAAAATCTCTGAAAATTTTCTTGTTAAACTGCCTTAAGACCTTGCAATACATTCATTTTGCTGCCCTCAGGATACTTGAGGGAAGATATACATTCTGGCAATAGTTTAGAGAAATTTGGACTAAAGTTTGGGGCATGTGTTCAGGGCATCTGCCTGATTAATAAGAAATGAGACTATAGGGGTGTCTGGATGGCTCACTGGGTTGGGCCTCTGACTGGATCTCAGCTCAGGTCACAGTCTCAGGGTGGTGAGTTTAAGCCAATTGTTAGGCTCCACACTGGGCGTGGGACCTGCTTTAAAAAAAAAAATGAGACTGTGTCATTTTGTCACTTAAAATATTGTGGTCAGCTTCAAGTAACATAAAAATCCACTTATCAAGACTAAAGGAAACGGATTCCTTTTTTTCTGACATATTAAGAAGTTTCGGGCTGCGGGCATGGCTTTCAGTTGCTCCATGATGTCAGGGCTGGCATTGGCTGCAATGCTTTTGTTGATCTTTCCCTCAGGGACTGCTGCCCCAGGGTCACAGGATGGCTGGGGTATCTTCAGGCGTCACTTGTACGTTCGAGGCAGGAAGAAAGCACAAGAGCAGGGAGCTAAGACAGCGTGTTCCTCTTTTAATAAGAAAACGGATGATTGCCCTAGTGTCGCTGGTCAGAACAATGTCACCCTGCCATCCCATCGATGCAGGAATGCTGGGAAAGCAGGGGATAGGCTTGTCACAGCTGAATCAGACCGGTAGTGATCTATTACAGCCTGGATAGGACCACCTTACCTTCCATAACAAAGTAGGGGTTCTGGTGGCAGGGATGAAATGTAAATGGGGCAGGCCACCAGCTGTGTCTACCATAAATATGAATGGTGGTAGGTTGGCTATGCAAATAGTTCTGAAAAAGAATTGCAAAGTAAACAGGGGGAACCTCTTTAGAATATTTGAAGAATACATTGATTTGGTCATATGTACTTGGGCACTTTGTTAAAAAATAATAGTTGTGACTTTGTTCACACTTTCCAGGTTTTAGCTAGTATTTTGGTCATCTTTCTTACTAAATTGCATTTTTCCTTAAGATAAAGGTGATATTTGCTTGCTCTTTTTTTTGGCCACTTTGTATTTAGAATTCCATGTGGAATTCTTTGTGGACACTAAACCTGTGCCTGTTTCGTGATTAAATGGCAATCAATTGAATTTCCTGTTTATGAAGTCCCTCCAGGACACAACATACTATGCGTGGGATCTTACACATTCGTGGACACCTACTCATGTGGCATGATTGCTAGGGTAATCATCCCCAATTCTAGGATGTGCCAGGATGTTCTTAGCAATAGGGTTTGGCTAAAAGGGTCTCTGGCCCGGGGTGGGGTGGAGGGGCAGTGGTGGTGGAGGAAGGGTCTCTGGGTCAGTCACAGAACTTTGCAGTTACAGAAATCTCAGCGATGCTCAAAGGCTAACTTCATTCGTGTTTTTGAAAGCAAAACATAGCGTTTAGAGCCCTTCCACTTTATTGGAATAAGTTGATATTCATCCTGTCTTTGACATATGTTTGCATGGTGTTGTGCTTCTGAGTGGGGGTAACCCAGGGATGGAAGCAGAGATGTATACAAACGTGTATATGCTTATAGCCAGAAAAGTGATGTTCAAGGCTGGGGAGCATGACTGTGTGTGGGAGAAGTTCTTGAGTTCAGTTAATTACCGAGGAAAAAAGCTAGGTGACTAGACAGTAGACATGGGAGCATGACGTACTTATGCCAGAGACCCTCCCTTGGCAACAGTGAAGGTTCGGAGAACAAAAGGAATGGATGGATCCCATGCTATAAACATTCAGAGAGAAGGTGACCGACTCAGGATTCTTTTCTTGCAAAGCAAAGGATAAATAACAGCCTACTTAACAAAAAGGCGAATCCACTGACACACAAAGTTGGTAAGGCCGGGGTTCAGCTGGATGCAGGAGTGCCAGCGTTGCTAGCAGAAGCAGAATCTCTTCGTCTCCTACGTGGCTCTGTCTTCCTGGCTGTATTGGTTGTCATTTTGTGGGAACCAGAGAGCTGTCTTAGATCCTCTTATCACAGGGAGGAGAAGAAAGGGCCCTGTGTCTCAGGGACAGATAGTCTACTCTGTCTCTGCTCTGGGTCATCTCAGCATGTCCATGACTACATGTTCCTGCCCTGCGCATAGACCAGCGGGTCTCAGAGTGTGGTCCTTGGATCACCAGAATCAGTATCACCTGGGAACGTGGACAAAAGAGATGCTTGGGCCGCACCCCACACCTACAAAATGGGAAGATCAAGGGATGAGACCCTGTGTGTGATTTCACAAACCCTCTGGGAATTTCTGCTGTGATTAAAAGTTGGAGGACTGTTGCCTTCGGGAAACTTACTCCTTACTGGAGAAGAGGCCTCGTTTGAGGGAGAATATATTTTCACAGCAATAAGGGCAGTTTAGCCAAAGGTCAAGTTAGATGAACTTCTAGAATCTATCAAATGCCAGAAAAAGAGAAGAAAAATAACTGTAAGAGAGATTGCTGTGTGCTGTCTGAACATGACTATTTTGACCCTGAAAAAATGCAAATGCATTTTTGTTCCCTTAGCACACACTCTGCAGTCCAGTAATAATGCATTGTAAACAGACCATATTAAAACAAACAGTTCTCTCTCAATCTTTTTTTTTTTTTTTTCAATATTTTCTCTAAATAGTTATTTGGTAATACACATTTTTCTGTTTTGTAGAGTCCCTAAATAGCAGAGGTCTCCGTTCGGAGGAGCCAACTCATGCCTCCTAGTGCCAGAACGTTCATGGAGTTTTTGTTTTACTAAATAAAGAGCTGGAGCTAAAGGCAGCCCTGTGGTGGTACTGGGCCCTCGACCCAGTAGGAAAAATAAGGAACTAACAGTTCCCTTCCCTTTCTCAAACCGGAGCTGGTCATGGACCAAACGGCGCCAAGGGGGAGTCACATTCTCTGGTTTTCCGCCTTTCCTTGGGGCCATTTATCTTCACAATGTCCTTATCGACGCATTTGGCCACAACATTGGACTCACACTTTTAAAATGGGGTGATGTTGCATTGGTTCTCACTGCAGACCCCAGTAAAATCCTCTGACATCAAATGCTTGTCAGTGTAATACTTATCTGGAAGGCTTAACACTGGACAAAGGGCCAGGGGTCATCTTTGACACTAACAACTTTGATGCTGATGGTGTTGCTTGGAGTCGGAGTTCTGTCCGCAGCTGCTGTGATTTGTGCTTCAGATTCATCCTTACTGTAGCCTCCTGTCCCTGTTGACCTCTCAGCTTTCTTGGTCTTGGAATAGGGACTGCAGGCTCCCTTATGGCCCCATGGCTTTTGCTTTCTCCGGCTTGTGGACTCATGGTCTTGGAGACAGAAGGGACTTTGGCAATGGATCATCTATTTATTGGTTTTCTCTAAGACAAGCTGTGCTTAAATGCCGGGTGCCACGGAGGGTCCCAGTCGTGGAGAGGGAGCCCTCCCTCCTGCATGGTTTGGAGGGCCCATGTTACCGACCCTTGCCTCAAAGTGCCTCTGAGGGGACATTCTCTGCCGCTGGAATTCTCCCAACTCCTCCACTCCTGCCAGCCAGAAGCAGTACTCCACGGGACTTAGTCCAGAGTTTAGCATGTGGGCTCAGGAGACAGACTATAGATCTCTGCCAGGTTGTCCGTTGGCTGCACTCCTTGGGCAGGTAACTTAACCTCTCTGGTCCCCCTTGTAAAATGAGGATTATAATAACACAAGGGTTGGTGGTGAGTGTAAAAAAGAATGAATAGACATAAGCTGCTTAGCCTCATGCCTGGTGCATGCTGAGCCCTCAGTATAAGCATTAGTTCTTGTCTGGACTTCTCAGTGCGCTTGCCTCGCTCTGCCTCACATCCTGAGTTAGAAATATGAGTCACACTCCCCTGCTGGATGGAAAGGGTCATCTCAAGGGCAGGGGCTATATCTCCTCATCCTTTAGGATCATCCTTTAGTAGCTAAACCTCACTGTGGTATCTTGAGCTTTAAGAGTTGCTCAAGAAATGTGTTTTGAGTTAAATTGAAGCCCCTTGTCCCTACCCTGAGCATATTTGGTGAATTCCAGAAAAACAGGCCTCCCTGCTCCTTTCTTTCACGTAAAAGTAAAGTTCTCCAACTTAATCTGTGGATAGATCCCTGCCAGGATTCTGATTCTCTAAGATTCCTTTTGCAAAAGCATTCTCACCACCAAAGCTGCCAGCTGCTCCATGTCTTCTCCCCTTCCCTCTGGTCTTCTTCGGGTCCCCCAGCCAAGGCTGCATGTATGAATCATACCCCAATAAAAAATGAAAGGCCAACCAGTCATCTGATAAGATGCCCCCCCAATCCCTGCCCATTGTCCTCGGGGCTGCTGACTCTTTCACCTAAAGGTGGCTTGTCAGGCCCTCAAGGAAACAGTGCCAGGTTGGATGAAAGTTCTTCATGTCCTGCTGTGTAAGTTGTACGGTCACCTTCTTCTGTCTCTTTTTATGACCCTCTGACCCCATCCATGCTTTGGAACTCACTTTCTCATACAGGAGTCAAAGAACAAGTGGGAGAATGAAGAAAGTACCTGACTGCTCCCTGCTGCCCAAGATGTCTCAGCTCCTTTGTGATTGTGGCCCAGGTCCCTGGCAGTGATCTTGTGGGGGTGGGAGTGGGTGGTTGGTGACCAGGGGCCTGACTGCCTGGGCAGGAGAGCAGGAATACTTTAGAGACAGAGCAGTGTACTGGGAGAAGGTAAACAGCTCAGACATCTAGACATGACCGCTTTGATGTGTAAATGCTCACCGCTTTCCCTGCTGTGGGTCTGAGGAACAGCAGAATAGGCCTGAGCAGTGGGAAGTGCTTTAGGTTCCTGGGGGCTGCTCTCACAAGAGCCACCAGCTAGGGAGAGGGGGTGTTTAAGACAACAACAATTCCTTTTCTCACAATTCGTGAAGCCAGAACTCCAAAGCTGTGAAGTCATGAGGGCTGTGCTTTCTCTGCGGCTCCAGGGGGAGAATCTTTTCCCTTCTTTGTCTTAGTGTCTGGTGTCGCCTGCAGTTCTTGGCATTCCTTGGCTTGTAGACACATCCCTTCTGTCTCTGTCTTTGCTTGGTCTCCCTGTGTCTTCACAAAGTCTGCTTATAAGGACTCCAGTCACATTGGATCAGGGCCCACCGTCCTTCAGCATGACCACATCTTAACTAATGACATCTGCAACAACGCTGTTTGCAAATAGTGCCACATTCTGAAATGTTGAGGGTCAGGACTTCCCCACATCTCTTTTTGGGGAAACATAATTCAACCCATTACACAAGGGGAGATGTTTTGATATAGCTGCATGATAGGTATTTCCATATTTGTTTGGACTGGACTTTTAATACCTAAAAATGAGACCGAGTGGGCTATTCAAGGGGAAGGAAGTGAGATACAGAGCAGGTTTACAGATATTGATGGAGAAGGCCTTAGGTTACTGCAGCCACACCGAATCCAGTCCCCGTCACAAACTGGATCCATCCATACCCAAGCTTCTGCTTTCAAAGATAAGGAAACCAGGGCCCCCACAAGCATAGAACCTTCCCATAGCTGGTTTGAAAATCCTCTCTCTGTCATGATCTGTCGATCACTCTGTTCTCACCTTCATACATGGAGAGAAACCCAGCTTTCCAGGTCTCCATTTTTAGGAGGAGCAGGTTTCCAGTCAGAGGTCAAGACTGGTGCAGAAGGCAACAATTCATTTGAAACTAAAATCTCTTGGAATTGAGAGGTCCAACAGTAGAGCGAAGTAGAGTCAGATGCTCTTGGGTGAAGGGTTTCAGTAGTTCCCCCGGAGCCAGTCTTTCTCTGTGACTCTGCTTTCCCCACCCAACCTCACTGGCTTCATTTTTTATCACTGCTACCATTTCTTCCCCAAAGGACTAAACGATTGTCCTGACTTCTGCCACCATTGATTGGTTTTGAAGTTTTATACTAAAATTGGAAGGACACAGAGAAGATTAGCATGGCCCCTGCACAAGGGTGACACGCAAATTCGTGAAGTTTATGTAAATGAAATCATGCCATATATATTTAATGTCTACTTCCTTTGCCTACATTATATTGGTAGGAACCGTCTGTTTTGTTACATGTGTTTGCAGTTCATTTGTTTTCAGTGCTGTTTGTCTGCTATGAATGTATCACAACTCATAGCCCATCTGTCTCTTTTGCAATAGATGAAAATTTCAGTTTTTAACTGCGACTGCCAGAAACTTCTATATATTTTTTTTGAGTGGGCATGTAAACACATGTATCCTAGGAGGAGAATTGCTCAGTAAGAGGATTTGCATGTTCTCAGTGTTGGGAGATAATGCAAAACAGTGTTCCTACATGATTTGCGTGAATTTATCACCCCAGTGATAGACGGGACTTTGTCAGTTTTTTAAATGTCACTACTCTAGAGGTGTATTGTGATTACTTACCATGAAGTAATTTGATTTTCACTGAAGATGGGTGAATGGCCCTTTTCTATATTTATTGGCCATTTAAATACCCTACTTTGTAAAGAAACTGTTTACGTCTTATTTATTTATTTATTTATTTGAGAGGGGGGTTGCACAAGCAGAGGGAGAGGTAGAGAATCCCAAGCTGAGTGCATGGAGTCTCATGACCCATGAAATGACAGCCTGAGCCAAAATCAAGAGTCAGACACTTAACTGCCTGAGCTGCCGAGGCTCCCCACCTGTTTAAATCTTTTGGCCATTTTTGGAGGTCATTTATGTTTTTCTTATTGATTTGAAGGTTTTTAAAAATTACATATTCTGGATAAATCTTTTATCTGGTGTATGCATACAAATATTTTCTCTTCCTCTCCACATGCCTTTTTACTCTCTTATAGTATTTAACAGTGAATGGAAATTCTTAATTTTAATGTAATCCAGTTTATTATTGTTTTCTTTTGGAATTCATGTTTTAACATCTGGTTTAAGTCATCTAAAGCACTTATGATCTATCTCAAATATATTTTTATGCTTCGTATGAGATAGAGGTTGATGATGCTTTTTTTTTTTCATACTGATATGTTGACCCATACTGAGGTGTCGACCCAACACCTGTTCAGTGAGAAGATCAGCCTTTCTTCACTGCTGTGAAGTGATACTTTTGTTAAAAATCCTGTTTCTCTCTCTCTCTGATGTGTATGTCTCTTTCTGTGTGTGTGTGTGTGTGTGTGTGTGTGTGTGTAATGCATGCATCTGTATTTCTTCCATTCCATTGTATCATCTGTCTTTGTGCCAGTACCATACTGTTTGACTTACTGTAGCTTTATGGTGCACATTGACATCTGATGATGTAAATCCTCCAACCCTGTTCTTTTTCCTCAAGACTGTTCTGACCTTTAACATCAGAATCACCTTGTTCATTACATGCACTCACACACACCTGCTGATATATTGCATACTGAATCTTTAGCTCAGTCTGGAGAGAATATACATATTCAGTATATAATATTAAACATTTAAGTTCATGAACATAGTATATCTCTCTGTTTTACTACTTAGACTATCTAGAATTTCTCTCAATGATATTTTGTAATTTTCTGAGTTGCTTTTTACATTTTCTATTTGGTTTATTTTTAGGTGTTTGATATTTTTTTGGTGCTGTTATGTTACTGTACTGTTTAGTTTTTCTCCTTTTCATTGCTAATGAATAGAAACACAGTGTGCTTTTGTATATTGATTTTGTGTCTAGGTATGTTTACTATTTTTAATGGCATATCTGCAGGTTCTTTTGGATCTCTTATACACAGAGTCCTGCTGTCTGCAAATAATATTTCTTTTTGTTTTCATATGCTGGCTAGGATCTCTCAGTAGATATTTCAATGTTCAGTAGAAATGGTGAGAGGGGACATCATTGTTTTGTTCCTAATATGGAGAGAAAACCTTTAAGTATTCTGTCATTAAGTATTATGTTTGGTGTAGATTCTCTTGTAGACACCTTTTGGCAGACTAAGAAAATTATGTTCCATTTCCAGTTTACTGCATTTTATTATGCTTGGCTCTTGAGACTTATCACATGGTTTTTCTGTATCTTTTTAGTTGATCAAATGATTTTTGAAGATTCCATTGATTGACTTTGAAATGTTAAATTAACTCATTTAAGAGTCTGGATACGACCAGTTTTGCTGTGGTGTACTATTTTTATATTGTTGAATTTGACTTGCTACCCTTTTGTTTAGAACTTTTGCAGCTTTGCTCATGAGAGATCTTGGCCTGTGATTTCCTTACTTGTAGTTTCCTTGCCAGTTTTTTTGGTAATAAGATTATACTGGCCTCATAAAATCAGTTGGGAAGTGTTCCCTTTTTTGTTCTAGTCCCTGGAAGTTTTGCTTAAAATAGTTAATTTCTTCCTTAAATGTTCAGTGGATCTTGACATTGAGCATCTAGGAGACTGGAGTTTTCTTTGTGGAGAGGTTTTAAATTATGGATTCAATTTCTTTAATAAATATAGGATTATTTAGATTTTCTATTTCTTCTTATGCCAGTTTGTAAATTGTATTTTTCTGGGAATTTGCCTTTGCTGAAATTTCAAATGTGTTTGCACAAAATTGTTCAAAAATATTCTCTTACCATTCTTGATTATTTGTAGGATCTGTAGTGATACACTTGAGGTCCAGTATTGGAAATTTGTACCTTTTCTACTTTTGATACTTATATTTGCTGTATTGCTTCTTTGTTAGTTTTTGTCTTTTTCAAGGAACAACTTTTGGCTTTCTTGATTTTATTACATTTGTTTTCTATTTCATCAGTTTTTTTGTCCTAGACTTATTTTTTTCTACCTTTCTTGAATTTAATATGCTTTCTATTCCTATGTCCTTGTTTAAAAAATTCCTTTTTATTTTTTAGTAGGCTCTATGCCCAACATGCAGCTCAAATGCATGACCTGAGATCAAGAGTTGCATGCTTTACCGACTGAGCCAACCAGGCACCCCTACCCCTATCTCTGTGTCCTTGAGATAGGTACATAAGTCACTGGTTTTCAGCCCTTTTCTCTTCTGATATGTGTTTTCAAAGCTATGATTTCCAGCAAGGACTATTCAATAAGCTGTCTATTCCTGACATGTTGAATCCTCACTGTGTTCTACTACAGATATATCCCAATTCCCATTCCTTTTTCTTCTTGATCCCTTAGTTATTCAGAAGAGTATTGCTTAATTTCCAAGCATGTAAGGTATTATCCTGCATCTTGTATATTGATTTCTAACATGATTCCACTAAACTCAGAGGACATATTTTGCATGGCTTCGGGTTTTTGGGATTCACTGGAACTTTCTCTAGGGGGTAAGAGATAGCATGAGGGTTAACTTTACAAAGTTCTGTGACAACTAGGAAAGATATGCATTCTGCACTTGTTGAATTCAGTGTTTTGAATAGGTCAGTCAGGTTTTCCACATTTCCTATATTTTCACTTTTTAAATCTGTTTTATCAGTTGCTTAAGTGTATTTAAATTTCCCATTTTGATTGTGGACTTTTTTTTCCTTTATTTTTTTGTTGTCATAGCAGCATTTTTCACTCCATTTTAAAAAATGAATTGTTAAATACACACACATTTATTTTACTCTTCCTCCTGCTTAGGGACAAAAGCATACTTCCTTGATTTATAAGTATGTGAAGAAATAGTTCTTTCAGTGCTTTGTTCACAAGGTTCTTCCCCTCTTCTATGTTATTTTCATGTATTTTAACTTACGCACATTTAAAATTGCACAGGGCATTGTTGCTGTTGTGTTGCATACCAGAAATTCATTTAGACTTGCCCACATACATGCCCTTTCTGTTGGTCTGCATTTTGGGCTTTCCTCTGAGATTAGTTCCCTTTTGTCCTGAAGAACTCCCTTCAGTATTCCTTTTAAAAGAGTCCAATTGATGACGGTGATTTTAATATTCTTCATCTCATCTGTGGTTTTTTGGGGGAAGAATATTTTCACAGGGTGATCAGGTGGGGTGACAGTTATTTTCTTTCAGCATTTAAAGGGTGATATTTGCTGGGAAAGGCAGTCTTGTATATGCACGTTTCAGCCCCCACCAGCTGCATCAGAGGAGGCCTGCAGCTTGGAATACTTCCCTACCAAGAGATAAAAAGCCTGCATGGCCCGTGCTGGGCTTGTTGCCTTGCGTGGGGCTGCTCTTTCACTCTCTGTGAGGCACATGTATCGTGTATGTGCGTATGATATCATATAAAGCCCCCCTGTACATCTCCCCTCAGCAGGAAGGGGACAGAGCTCCATCTGCTGTGGCATGAGACGGGCGTGTGTAGGCAAAGTGTCCTGTGTCACCTGCTGGGAGAGACCTTCTGGCCATGGGGCACTGATGTCCACTACTGAAGCTGGTCTTACTGTCTCTGCTCTACATAAGCAAAGTGTTGTTCTGTCCAGGGCCTGGCAGCGCTGTGTCCTTGGAGACTCTGCTACCAGGATGCAGAAGTGTTGGGAGGCTTCCCTGGTTTTGGTAATTGGTACCTGGTACTTTGTTCCCTTGGGATTGGTAAATGGAACAAGGTAATCTGTGACACAGTAGTCTCTTGTCTTCCGACTTCTCCCTTTTCTGTTCAAAACTCATTTGTAAATCTTAGTATTGATCCTATTCAGGAAAGGTGTTATCTTTCCTCTCTGTTGTTGGTTGTTGGCAGCTCTGCCTTGATATGCCAAGGTATGACATCCTTTGTTGTAATTTACTTGGACAGGATAGTCTTTCTTGAAATTGTGGCTTGTTGTCTTTCTTCAGTTTTCAAAATTTTCCTTTAATCACTTTTTTAAAAAAAGATTTTATTTATTTATTTGACAGATAGAGCACAAGTAGGCAGAGGGGCAGGCAGAGAGAGGAAGGGAAGCAGGCTGAGCAGAGAGCCCAATGCGGGTCTTGATCCCAGGACCCCGGGATCATGACCTGAGCAGAAGGCAGAGGCTTTAACCCACTGAGCCACCCAGGCGCCCCCTTTAATCACTTTCTAAATAAAGTTGCAGATCCATTTCTTTCCTCTTTTCTTCTGGGATTTTGGTTACACATGTAGACTTTTTACCATGACCCACATTCTCTCATATTCTTTTCTGTACTTTTTATTGCTTTTTCTTGTTGTGTCTCAAGGGTGAAGCACAGCTGTGTTTTTTCTTCAGCTGTGTTTTGCCTGCTGTGTTAAACTGACTTAATTGAGTTAATGATTTCAGGTTTGATTTTTATAATTCTAGAGTTTACATTTGATTGTTTTCTTACAGATTTCAATTTTCTACTGAAGTACATCAACTTTCATATGTTTTACTGAATGTATTAATGTTAGTTATTTTAGAAGCCATAGCTGATATTTCTGAGGCATTATGTGACTCCGTTTCTGTTATCTTTTTCCCTCTTGTTCTTGGTCCTTGAGTTTATGTTATTTTTTGACTGATTGGTAGATACTGTATATGAAAAATTACACAAGATCTTTTCCCTTTTCTCCAGCTGATTATGTTTTTAGCTTTTCATCCCAGTGATGCTTATAAAGTGGCTAATATCTTGAGTCCTTTTTCTCCCTGTGATTTTGGCTCATCACTTTGGTAGCTCTTGGAATCCTTTAAACAGATTACATTTTCCCCCCATCCCAAATCTAGTAATTCTAGTTGTTATCAGGGGCAGATACAAGGGAACTTGTCCTAGTCAGAGGCAGAAATCTTTCTAAAAGTTTTCATCTTTGAGTTATCAGACCCTTTTTTGGTGGACATTTTAGACTTCTAGAACCATGAGCCTTGTGTACTTATCTCCACTTCCTTGTTCTAGAAGTCCCTGGAGGTTACATATGATAGATAAGAGTATGCTTGTTCCCCTGTCTTACGCAGTTCATCAGCCATCTTTTTAGGGATAATTTCAAAAATACTCCTGTTGGAAATTTCTCCCAACTTTGAGTCTTTAAAGGATGTGGTTTTCGGTCTTCCACAACAGGAAAGGAATTATTTATATTTACCAAATTTCTTTGTAGTTTTAAAAATTTCTACTAATGGAGACAAGTGGCCACTCTCATAATACTCTGTGAGGCAGGAAATAACAGGTTGACAGAAAAGTTCTGTCACATAGATTTCTGTAGAACTGTCAAAAGAGAGCAGGTGTTTCTGAAACTGGTCTTTTGACTTTGTTATGCCCTATTTAGGCTCAATTTTGAGTTTGGGTTTATTTGTGCAAATATATCAGACTCCATATCTTTTTTATGTCTCTGTAAAAATGGACTCTGGTTGTATAGGATCATAATCATTAATTGGATAGGTTACAAAAGACAAGAGCATTTCCAGGGGCAGTGCACAGCCCACCATTCTGGTGACTAAGTGGGGGGGTACTGGTCTTGTGAGGGGTGAGGGTTAGGGGTGAGTTCCCTAAATAGTGATTAACTTTAGAGAATTAGTTTTAAATTGTAAGAACATTGTTTCCTTAAGTATTTCATAGATTCTGCTTTTATGATTGACATGGTTCTTAGGTAAATGTCAAGGGTATGTGGGGTGGGGTGCCAGGGCAGGGAAGGGCTCCTGGATTCGACAACAGAGTTAAACAGCCAAGTTTATTTATTGGGTCACTTCTCAGGGAAGTTTGTGTGTTTAAAATATGCATTGTGATTCTCCAGGATATGAAAGGGAGAAATAAGAATGCAGCATTTCTTAAGTGAATCTAAACTCTGTCTGGCCTTGACTTTCTTATTGCTTTAAAGGAACTTCACATACTTTTAAAAAAATAAGGCGTAGGTTTGGTGATGATGCTGGCATTGGGAGGAAGGGAGTGTTGAACAAGACAGGCCCAAATGAGATGATAAATTTCTCTTCTTTCCATTCCTTATATTCATTGTTTTCATATTAAGCAATGTTTCTTGTTTGTGTTGGGGTCTTTTGTGGAATTAAGTTTAAGACCTTGGCAGGAAAGTTTCTATAGAAACTAAGCAACCAGCCAAACAGAATGCTCAAAGCCTTACCTTTCCCTTGGAAGTCAAGTATAGGTGATGGGAAGGGGGCAGCACTGGCAGCGGCTCCTCCAGGGAAATCCCTTTGTTTGACCCTAGTTACCTCGCCTATCTTTCATTTACTTCACAGCTTGGCTTCCCAGGGGTGACCAGCAGGTGAGGGCGTGCAATGATCTTGAGATATCCAGAGTCCCAAAAATCCTTCCTGTAGAGGCTGCATTCCAAGGGCAGATAATACCAAATTATAACCTCATGCCCATTCTCTTAGTCGAGAGCAGCCATAAGGGGGAAAAGAGGTTATGAAGAGTCAGGCTGGGGGTGAGGGAGATGGTGGTTAGTTGTGTAATTAATAAATCTCTTATAAAATACTATTCGATTAGGTCCCCTCTTTCTCATGAGACCACAACATCTATGAGTTATAAATGTCTGTTACTAGCATGGGGTGTGTGTGTGTGTGTGTGTGTGTGTGTGTGTGTGTGTATGTGTGTATTGGGAGGCTGGGGGAGGTAAGACCCCATATATAGTTCTGCTAGGTCCCTAGGTAGTAACTCCTTGTGGGTACTGGGAGGGGGAGGAGGTCAGAGGGAATCTTGTATCCAATTTGGCAACAATAACATAGCCGCTTATTTAAGATAATGGGAAGAAAGGAAATTTTGGAGTGTGGGGAAGAAAAATGATAGTTAGTGACAGATAGTAAATCCCATTGCACCAAACCCCACCCTAGCACTCTAGTCTGCTTTCCCTGTCACTCTGAGCAGAGCTACTCCAGTTAACTTTGGTGGCGATGGTGGGGGTGGGGGCCAGGCTGTTATTTGCCTTGACTCTTCCAAAGAAATTTCATAAATAGTTTGCTCAGTATGTCAGTCGTGCATCTGGGAAGCATAATGCGTTCTTGGCACCACAGTGCCCTGTGACGTTCATCCATTGCCTCTTGGAGAAAAAGAAGTGGGGGGGATGCCATCTATTTAGAGTAGTGGATATTTTGGTGTCTGTTATTTAGAAAGTTGTGATTGGGAACTCTCTTCAAGCTGAGATTATTTTTGTCCCCAAATAATCAAAGCCAGTTGCCTTTCAGGAGGTCGCAGGGTGGTGGCTGGTACACTTGGGTAGAACCAATTGCTGTCATGCGAATCATATCACCACGTTAGAGGAGAAGGGGTTTGGACAATGAAAATTGTCCCAGAGAAGTTTGGCCTTCTGGTTCTGATAATGTATATGGCAATGCTGGAAATGCAAATATACCTTCTCTGGGATAAACAAAGCTTCTTTGATGATATTTTTGTTGATTTTGGGGAAGGGCAAATTAAAAGGGGTAAGTTGCAGTCCATGGAACCTAGGTTTTAATTACTTTTTTTCTCCCCTACCACTGAGTGCTTGTGTGATTTCTACAAGACTTTACCCCTCTTTATGATAGAGTTTTTTCTTTCATGCTTTTTTCTTCATCCAAGACATGGGAAGGAGAGTATATACTCCAAAAATTGTGAAGATCAATTTTAAAGAGTAAAACCCCCCAGGACCCTGAATTTCTTCTTTCCTCTTCCTTTTGTTGCTTACCATTGCTTTTGCACTCAACCTAATTCTCATCATCATGACCATCACCTCGTAAGCCATCTTAATTGGCACTGGTATTAACTCTTATATCTTCACTCTGTCATTCTTCCCACACGCGATCAGCTGTCTCCCTGAAGCAAGTCCCTGGTGGTGATCGGACTCCAGTCATCCACCTTCCTCTGGATGATCAGTGTCTTTGCCGCCCACCTCCGAGGTCTTTACCATCACATCCAGCCTCGCTTCGTTTCTGTGCTCCCATGATGCTGAGCTTCCCTTGTTTGCCATGTGTGCTCCTGAAGTCCTTCTTTCTGCACTTTTGCTCCTGGTCTCCCTGTTGTCAGAAGTGCTTCCCCCTTCATTCCTTTGTGTAGAAATGCAACTGAACCTTTGCAGTGTAGTCAACATGCTACCTGCTTCTCCCAGAGACATTGTCTTTCTCTTCTAGCTTCCAGCAGCGCTTAGCCTGTTCCTTCTCCATATCACATCACATTTTGTTCTTATGGTAGAGTCTAAAATATGTACTTGATCTTCTTCACTGAGTTAGATCCTCCTTGAGGGCAAGGGTCATCTGGCCAACCCTTGCGATGTGCCGTGTCTAGTACAGTGCAGTGCCAATTGGTGACTGGTATGTTTCCCTCTTGACTTTCTCCCACATGTGTTTCCTGGGGAGAATTACATTAATTACTTTGTATTACTCTATTACTTTGTAAAGGATGTCATGGGCTCTGCATTGTTCTTAGCAAAAAATACCCTGCCGAGGACAGTTTTCCTGTATATAGACGGCAGGAATCCAACCAACCAGCTGCAGGATGCGTCTTAAGAGCCCCTTTGATGTGGAGCAGAGGACAGTTCTCTGGCTACTGCCCGCATGCCCCATCTCATCCCTCTGGTTCTCACCGGTCTGCTGGGCTTTCCAAAGAGCTGTCTGTCATTTCTCTCTGATCACATCCTCCTCATCGGGAGGTGCAACAGGCAGTATTATCAGCCCACGTGTGACAGGGGGAAAAGGCCACAGAAAAGCTTGAATAATTTGTGTGGAGTTGCATGGCTTGTTGCTGGTAATGTAAGGGAAGGGTCTAAACACTCCTTAGTTTTTGTTCCATGGATTTCTCCTAGACCAGCCAGTGATTTCCAGACTTCTGTCATTTATTTTTGTACTGTGTCATTTATTATTATTATTATTTTTTACTGTGTCTCTGTGATACTCCCGCTTTGGCTTGCTGTTGCCTTTAGGAGGATAAGTGGAACATCTAGAGAAGAATTCAGAGTAGGGTACAGTTAGTGATGGCCATCTCTCATCAGAACAGTCAGAACTGCAGACTCAAGCCTGACCCCTTCTTTGCCCCTTCACCCTGCTCAGACACAGGGTAGGCAGGGTGGGAGGGGTGTTATGCAGAGCCCCATGAAGGGAAGGGGGAGGGAGGGCCAGTCATGGTGCTGGTGGCATCATCACTATATTCAGCTGCATTATGTGTCCAGCTCATCATCACGGTGTCAAAAACCACACCATCTGGAGAAATGCCCTAGACTTCCCTAGCAGTTGAGTATGTGGGAAAGATTACAGCTGAGAGGCATGACAGACCTGTGAGCAAATGGTCAGTTGTCATGGTTACTACATTATCCTTGTTTACTTTCTCGGCTTTAGAAAGATAATAAGAATAACTACCTTTCGAGATTTCCAAAAGAAGAAAAAATGTCTTCTCACGAGATCCATCACTTTTTCCATTCAACTGCATTGATTTCCAAGGAAGTTGAAATTCCCTGCCATAATGGAAAACCAGTATCACTTGGCCATAAATAGAAGATTGCCCATAAGACAAGTATGGTACTTGTCCAGTATTGGTACAAAACTATGTCTTTTGATTCTGGGCCACAGAGTAGCAAGGGCCAATGAGCACCCGTGAGTGAGCAGAAGCAGAAACTGTGGGGAATCAAAGCCATGAGTGAGTGGAAACCATGGTGAACTGAGAGCACATGATGAGGCTGTTGGCATATGGCACCAGGGTTGGTAGGAGCCGGTTTCCACAGGAAGAGAGGGTAACCAGGTAACTAGGGTAACCAGTCCCTAAAGCTCTCTGGGTCAAGAAGCACTCTTCCAGTGCTCAGAGTGCCTTTCACTTTCCAAGAGGTCTAGCCTTAATGAGCTGTCTGGGTTCTTGAGAAATTTTTTATCTCTTTATTTCTATTTTTGTACTTAGGCTAATAGGCTATTGCTGGAGGCAGTTTGAGAGAGTTGCTGTTCTTTCAAAGTACATGAACCTGAGGCGATTGTAAAGATGATTCTGAGGTTAATTGGTAAAGTTAATGCAATTCCTGTTAAAGCAGGAAGGATTTTTTTTCTTTTTTTCTTGACCTGACAAGTGATTTTAAAGTTTGGTGGGAACAATGAAAGACCAGATAATACAGGAACCAGTGAATGACAGGGCACATACAAACATTGCCAAACTTTAAAATGATTTATAGGAATAAGATAAAACTTGTGTGGAACAGGTACAAGAATGGACAGACCAGAGGAAAAGAATAGCGAGACCAGAATTTTGAATACAGTAATGGTAGTGTTTCACATCTGTAGGAAGAGACAGCTGGACATTTGTCTCTCCACTTCAGAAAATGCAAAGTACAGTTGACCCCCGAACAACTCTTACACATGGATTTTTTTTTAGATAAATACAATACTGTAAATGTGTTTTCTCTTCCTTATGCTTTTCTTAATAACATTTTTCCTTAGCTTATTTTATGGTAAGAATATAGTATATAATATGTATAACATACAGAACATGGGTTCATTGACTGACTTTGTCAGTGAGGCTTCCAGTGAATAGTAAGCTAGTAGTAGTTAAGTTTCTGGGGAGTCCAAAGTTCTGTTTTCGACCATTGGTGTCCCTAACCCCACATTGTTCAAGGGTCAGCTATTATCTGTAGCTCAAACCACATACCAAACAAACTCCAGAATGATGAAAGTACTAATATAAAATGAAATCACAAAAGATACAAGTAAAAATATGAGAGAATCTAATCTTGAGGAATTGCCTTCCTGTCCTTGATGCAGGGACTGCTTTGGTAGGCGTGTGAGCCTGGCAGTCCTATAGACCCCACACTTGATTTAATGCTCCATTGCCACCATCTTGAAATTCTCAGTGTCTCATTTTCATTTTGCTGTGGGTCTTGAAAATTATGTAGCTGGCTCTCTCTATTTGCAGAGGTAGAAAGTAAATGGCCAAAGGTCAAAATATAAAGTGAAGCACTTCTGTAGATCTAAAACATCATGTGTCACGTTAAAATGTCATGGCACAGTTTTGGGAGATGCTTTGGCGATGCCTGTCTCCCCAAAGCCCAGCACCCTTCAGAGAACCACTGGCTGCAAGCTGCTGTAAGCCTTTTCTTGGATCGAAGGGTTGGAAAATTGGACTATGTGATTTGTTGGACACATGTTTACATGGAGGGCCTGCACAGTCCTACAGATTTCATGACTCCAAGACGTTAACTGACTTCCAAGTTTTATATATTTGAATGTTTAAAAAATAAATTTGGCTTAAAGATAAAAGGGCTGGAAATAATTTCCATGTCTTCATTTGTGTGCTTCAGATACTACTACTGACATTTTATAAATATTCTAAACCTTTCTTCACCTTCTATATGTCAAGATAAAAAAGGACATTTTAGATAATAGTGGGGTCATGGGTGGTGCCTCTCTCTTGACTGGGGACTGACAACCCCCTGATGATGCTGAGTGATGGGCACTGGACCCTGTAGACAGCAGTGTTTTCCAAAGCATCCAGCAAGATTCGTATGAATCTTCGTTCAGTGGTCATACAATTTACTGGTGTCAGGCTTTCTTTCACCCCCAAATCTTCCTGTGCCACAACCTTCCTCTCCTACTGCCTCCAGTCCTGGGATTTATACCCCACCATTCAGCACAGACTCCCTCTGCTCCCCGCCCTGACTCTGATTCCTTATCCAGCTTAGTATCCTTCCCTCTCCAGGGCCCCTTCTCTTCTCTGCCTTTATCATGACCCGTGGAAGCACATTGGAGATTTTTAACCTTTTTTGGGTAATGGGTGGCTCTGAAAAATCTCGTAAAATTGTGGATCCTCTGTAGGTCCATATGCAATGTTTGCAGGTTAATACTCTTGAAGCCCACCCATGGATCACAGCTTGGGAGATCCTGCTGTCTGCTCTGTACCTACCCCGCTGAGTTCCTTCCCTCCTCCAGCCTTAACTGAATTGCTTTTTCTTTGTGACATATACCACTCCCTATAAAGAAGGTCCTCCCTTATGGAAACCCTGGATTGAATGGAGTTCATTTCTCTCCTAATTTAATTCCGTCGTGGTCACAGAACATACTTGATTGATGTTAATCCTATTAAATTTATTGAGGTTTGTTTTATGGGTTATCGTATATGGTCTGTCCTGGAGAATGTTCCACGTGCTCTTGAGAATATTAGGTAGATTACGACTGGCGAGTGGAGTCATCTAGAGGTCTCTGTTAGGTCTAGGTGTTTTATAGCATTCAGTTTGTCGGTGTCTCTGTTGATCTTCTGTCTAGTTATTCTGTCTGTTATTATAAAGCAGATATTGACGTGTCCAGTTATTTTTCTTGAATTGTGTATTTGTCCCCACAATTCTGTTAGTTTTTGCTTCGAGTATTTTGGGGGGTTCAGTTGTGAGGTGCGTATATGCTCCTCATTGTGCCTTTTTGATGGATTAACCCTTTCGTCATTGTATAGAATATTCTCTGGTAACATTTTTGTCGTTTGTTTTAAACTCTGTTTTGTTTGATATTAGCATGGCTCTCTCAGAGTTCCTGTTTTCTAGCGGGACACCTTAATTCTTTTCGTGCTTTTTAATTTTTATTTATTTTTATTTATATATTTTTTCCTTTCATACTTTTTTAAACTAGTGTGAGTTATTTTCTTAATGGTTGCTCTGGGGCTCGCAGTATACTTCTTCTCAGAATTGACTCCAGATTTACTGTAAATTTCAACAAAATGGAGAAACTTTATTTCTATATAGCTCTATTTTCTCCTCTCCCTTTTTAGTTTTGTTATTATCCTACCTATTGTGTCTGTGTTACCAACCCAACAGTACATCATTATGATTGTCACTTATAAAAAAAAATATATTTGAAAGAAGTGAGAAAAAGAGCACGGATATATTTATTGAGTTTATTTTATTAACTTTATTTACAATTTCTGCTTCTCTTCATTTCCCCCCCCCTATGAATTCCAGTTACTTATTCCATTCCATTCCATTGTTCCCTTCCTGGGACAGAAGAAAACTGTCTTCTTAAATTTTGCTCCTGACATTTTAAAAATAGTGCTAAACCAAAGCTCCTCAAAGTTCTGGACTCTTTGCATGTCCCTCATCTATTCAAATGACTCTTTTACTATCTTTGCTGGTGGTGGTCCCCTGAAGTCAGAGTCACTTTCCTCAAGGAGTTCCTCCCTTGGCTTCACCTTCTTCTGTGCTATCTTTCTTGGTAACATTCAGGAACGCATTATCATTGTTCCAGGTGTCTGGGCTAACCATGCCTCAATCTCTTCATTTCCCACTTTTTGTGTCCTCTGGGGAAGCCATACTTGGGACTGTACTATTATTTAAAGTTGCTTCCCTGATAAAAATGGAAGCACTCAACATGGGTTTTCTGATCACCACAGCCTCTTCCTACCCACCCCTCGTTGAAGCCCACTGAGCCTGTTCTTTCTTGTAATTTTTCACCCTCCTTCCCTAGTCTTCCCCAGTCCTCTAAGTGTGGCACACCCTTTCTGGATTGAGGTGCTTTCTTTCCATGGTAAGTCAGTGTACAGTGTTCTTCCTGTTGGTGCACTGAATCTTTTTCCCTTGTTACTATAATTTTATTTCTTTTTTACTAATCCCTGAACTTGAGCCTCTACAGCTTACTTGTAGCAATCTCTATAGTGGACATTTGTTGGGTTTTTGATGGCCCAGAACTCCTTCAGTTTACTTTTGTTTGGGTAACTCTCAGACCCATGTGCTCTTGCAGTGGAGTCGACTCCATCTCGGCTCTAGAGGTGGACAGTACATTCAGACCTAATGACAGAATCTCGGTCCCCTGGCCACAATGGTTGGTCTAGGGATGGGTAACAAAAACCAGAGACAATGAGATGCAATGAGAATGGTGCTGGGTCTGTTGGGGAGAGACACAAGCTCGGGAATGGAAACCATCCTCATGTGGGATCTGCAGAAGGCAGGGCCACGGGAGAGGGAAATAATGAGTCTTCCTATATTGTTTGATACTCTTGATCAACCCACACCTGAAGCTAGGAGAGTTCCTGGCATTTCTGTTACAAGACTCTTAGTGTTCTAGACCCAACACTATGAACAGTATGAAAGGGGCTGTTCATCCCCTCCCCCAATGACAAGCCCCTCTCAGACACCAGTAGGATGTTCAGGAATTCAGTTCAATTTAACTCAGTTCTAATATTATCTACCCATCAGATTCCATAAGTTCAGGGTTCAGTCCTACAAGAAGCCCCCCACCCAGGCCATTCATAAGCTCCAAGCTATTACCTGTGCTTCTGGCTAAATAATGGAGTTCCCCATGATCTCTTCCTCATGTCTGATGAATTTGCTAGAGTGACACACAGATCTCAGGCAGACAAGTATTATTAAATACTTGTTTATTAAAGACCAGTTTATTAAATAATATAAATCAATAGCCAGATGAAAGAGACACATAGGGTGAGGTCTAGAACAAAGGAGTTTCTGCCCTCTTGGAGCTTGGGGCCTGTCTTGGTGGCATATAGGACTCTTCTGGTTCCCCACATTTAGAAATGTTCCAACATTTGGAAATGTTCCAACAGAAGAACCAAAAAGCTGTCCTCTTTGATTTTTATGGAGGCTCTATTACATAATCCTGATTGACTAAGTCATTGGCCATTGAGTGATTTAATCAGAGGTTGAGGGTGGGATTAAAAGTTCCCAACCACATGATTGATCCTCCCGGCAACTAGCTCCCACACTTAGGTAGGGTCCAAACACCTTCATTTATAATAAGACACGACTTCGCCTTTATGGCTTTGAAATGCTTTCAGAAACTAAAAATGAAGACCAACTATATCTGAGAAATATATTTTTGTCAATTGAATGACCATGTATAGATTTCTTTTAAATCATCATATATCAGAGACCAGTACATTTTATTTATTTATTTATTTATTTATTTATTCTTTTTGTTTTGACTAGTTTGAATTAGATTTCTGACTTTTGCCGCTAAAAGAATGGTAACTGATAAGATCTCCCTTCTTTACAGCTGGACTTTTTAGGAAATAACAAAAATAACAAAAGCACAACATATAGATAAGTTAACAGTCTTTTGATTCTCATAGTGATCTGAAGTCTTCAGGCAGCCTTTCTCGCCATCATATGCCAGTGGAGATAACAGGCAAAGGACAGTCAGTTCACAAAAAACCACCATAGTACCACTAGCACACAGGAAAAAATTTAACATACTTTTTAATCAAGACATGGAAATAAAACCAAAATACACTGTATTCTTGTACATGAAATTGATAAAGTTGTGACCAAATAATTCTCAGTGTTATTGCCAAAAACCATATATTCTTAATAATTCTTTTTTTTAAAAAAATATTTTATTTATTCATTTGACAGACTGAGATCACAAGCAGGCAGAGAAGCAGGCAGAGAGAGGAGGAAGCAGGCTCCCTGCTGAGCAGAGAGTCTGATGTGGGGCTCGGTCCCAGGACCCTGGGATCATGACCTGAGCCGAAGGCAGAGGTTTTAACCCACTGAGCCACCCAGGCGCTCCTATATTCTTAATAATTCTTCCTGGTATTGTGTATTACTAGAACTCTCCTGGGGGCAGTTTGGCAATATAAATTTAAAGCCTGGGTATTTTGAATACACTTTGATCCGGGAATTTCACTTGTAGAAATCATTAAGGTTGTTGCTCACAAAGATAAAACTACATGGTTCTTCTCTGCAGCACTGTATGCAAAAGCAAACCATTTAGAGCAAAAATACCCAAATGTATAAGAGGTTTTGGCTTGTAATTAGGAAGTGATTTTGTATAGTGTTTAAATTGGTTAAGAAATGCTACCTTTGATGGATTAAATAGTTCTCTAAGGCCAAATTCTTACCTATTTTAATTTACTTGAACTTTTTATTTTTATTTTTATTAATTTTTATTTATTTATTTTTTTAAAAGATTTTATTTACTTGACAGAGAGAGGCACATTGAGAGAGGGAACACAAGCAGGGAGAGTGGGAGAGGGAGAATCAGGCTTCCTGCTTAGCAGGGAGCCCGATGCGGGACTCGATCCCAGGATGCTGGGGTCATGACCTGAGTCGAAGACAGACACTTAACGACTGAGCCCCCCAGGCGCCCTTACTTAAAATTAAAAAAAAAATCTTATTTATTTATGAGAGAGAGAAAACACGGGATGGGAGGGGCAGAGGGAGAGGGAGAAGCAGGCTCCCCGCTGAGCAGTGAGCCCGGTGGAGGCCTCCATCCCAGGACCCGGGATAATGATTTGAGCCTAAGGTAGATGCTTAACCGACTGAGCCACCAGCTGCCCCGAATTGAACTTTTTTTTGAATGCCCATTATTTCAGGCCCAAGAGCCAGAGAAACAGTTCCCATCCTTGAGAACCTGCCAGTCCAGTGGAAAAAAACAAGCCCTGATGACGTATGTAAAAATATTAAATGCTATAAAGCTAGATAATAGGCAGAGAGCATGACAGGGGAGGCAGAGGCTCATTCACACTGGTAGAACACAAGATGTCTTTATGGAGGAAAAGACATTTGTATTTAGCTCTGTAGGATGGCAGGACCCTAAATGACCGTAAGGCTAGTGGTAGGTACATGCCTGCCAATATTTCCCAGTAAAAACTTAAAAGAGGAGAAAGTGTGATAGGAAGCTCCTCACTGTGGCTGAGGCCACCCTCTGGACTTGGCTGTCTGCCCACTACCCTGGCCTCTGGAGAGCACTGGCCTGAACAGCTTGCCTGAGGCCCTAAGTGTGGTTGGCTCAGTGCTGTCATTCCTGGGAGTTCAGCCCTGTGGTCTGGGTGTGCTTTCCATCAGATTTATCTTTGTAAAGAGGCAGGGACTAGGGAGACAGAATAGAAAACTGGGAAAATTTTCTCTGAATTCCTTCAAATGAAAGCCTGCTCAGATCTCCAGGAAGATTATATGCAAAAATCTTGGCTTTGCCTGGGTCTCTGTGAATGCCACGGGCTCTCTGGTGCAGTAGAAAAGCCCCATCACGGACACATGGAAAAATTTGTATCGGTGCATTGCTTCTCTCATGTTGCCTTGCATTTTGGATTAACACCCTTGGCTCAGAGATCCAAGACCACATAAAATACTAAGACCGATCACGGGCTTGCAGTGGTCTGGGTAAGAGTGAAGTGACTCAGCAAAATCTGGATGAGGAAAACAAAAAAGGATGTGACTCAGCAAGTGCCATCTAGGGATTGCTCTGGAGACGCTGAGGAGGGGCTCCTGGGGGGCTCAGTCCCTTAAGCAGCTGCCTTGGACTCAGGTCCTAATCCCGGGGTCCTGATCAAGCCCCACATTGGGCTCCCTGCTCATCAGGGAGCCTGTTTCTCCTTTGCCCTCTGCCCCTCCCCCACTGGTGCATGTGTGCTTGTGTTCTCTCTCTCTCTCTCTCTCTCAAATGAATAAATAAAAAATACTAAAAAAAAAGACCTAGAGGAATTCATAGGCATCAGTACAGCACAGAGCAAGATGCCTGTGTTCTTGATCCTAGCAGTTTTGTTGCAATAACCTTGCAACAGAAAATCGATATAGGACACAGTGAGATGTTGGCAGTCCAGCAAATGGCATTATAAAGTTAAATTTATCTAAGTGAGTAAGACACCGTAGTCTAGAATCTGGCCTCAGGATCCTAATGTTGTGGGGACACTAAATGATCTTTGCCTAGGGGCTGATTTGCATTAATAGACCTTTTCGAGATCCATAGAGAAAACTAGAATGACACCTGTGGATTTCAGCGACAGACTCGGTACCCCAAGATCATCCCCACTTTACTGCTTGCAGTTCCTTTTGCCTGACACACCTCCCCATGCTCCTTCCTGTCCAGAAGTCTTTGCACAGTTGGCTCTTTCTCAGTGTTCAGTCTCAGCTTATATTCTCAAGATGCCATTCTGCTGCAGAGAGTGCACCAAAACAGGGTCTAATGGCTCAAACACAGTGGAAGATACTGTTTGGCTCACATAACAAGTGAGGGGCAGTCAAAGAAGTCAGTGGAAACACTGCCCTGTGGAGTCATCCAGAGACTCAGGACAACAGTGATCCTTCTAAGTGCAGACATGGTTTTCATGGTCGTTGTGAGACTTGTCATCATTCAGCTGGGAGGAAAGGGAGAAAAGATGAAGGCGCAGAGGCAGGATGGAAGAGCAAAGGCTGGAAGGGAGCATGTCACTTGCACCCTCGTTGCATTGCTTAGAATTCACCCCTAAGTTCAGAGGGAGCTTGGAAATGTATCCAAGCTGTGGTCCAAGGAAGAAGATGAAACCCTGATTTTTGTCAGCATTTTTGTCAGCATCCTACCATTGTTGTGTTCTAAGGGGCGCCATTTTTACCTAGACTGTGTTATAAACAGTACCCTTGGAGTAATGTCCCATGGTGACCCTGTTACTCTGTTCCTGGTACATAGAACAGTGAGTAGTGATAGCAAGTCATAGCAGGTGATTACTGTAATATGGACCAGAAAGTCTCAGATTGCCATGGTTAGCATCTACTTTCCTTGTATGTGGGGTTTCAGGGGAAGCCACATTGTATACTGTGGTTTCTCTGAGTGTGGCCAGTTACTTGAGACTTTAATGGAAGCAGGATAAGATGGTTACGATGTTTCCATCCTTGTGATGGGTAAATTGTCCCAAAGTCTGGGTGGGTTGGTTCCCTGAGTCAGGGCACCCTTCCAAGCAGATAAGATTGGGGGATATGGGCTGCCAGAATTTTCCACCAGTACCTTTATCTTGTGCTCAACAGTTCAGTCAGATCACGAGAACTATGTGTTGGGAGACCAGGCAAAAGTCTTGACTCCACAAAGTATGTGTTTTGATCTGGTATACAATAATTAATTAGTTTGTAATTTTAACAGCGAAATGGGTTTATTTGGCAATAACAGAAAATCGCAATTTGGGACAAGCAAGCTACGGCAGAACTGTGTGTAGGCAGGGCCCTGGTGTGGGGTGATTTCTGTTGTTGGATTTTTAGTTTGATCCATCAAGGTGGGGGGTCTCACCCAACCCAAGTGAGGCCCATAGTTAGTGCTTACGTCATACTTTATCAGTCACAATGCAGGTGCTCATCAAATATGCCATTTGCTCCTCACAACAATGTTGGAAGATAAGACAAGTATCGGCTCCCTGGTTTACAGATAAACTCCAAGGAGTGTCACTTGCCTCAGTTCACACAGGAAAGGAACACCACTGAGATCCTATTTTCTTACTTGTATCTTCCACTATCTTCTGCCCTGGCTCCTTAACCACAATGTAAAGACAGGCATCAGTCACCCCTTGTGTGATTAAAACAGCAACAAACAAACTCACCCCTTGTTCCTGTCCCCCCACTTAACTTCTATTAACCACCTCAGGATTCCTTGCCTTCTCTTGGTGTCTCAGCTTCTCTAATAGGACATCCTTGTTTTATAAACATGTAAGAGATGTATGTGATGTAAATAATGTGATATTAATGTATTGATATAAATGTGCAGACACGTGTATGAAGTTAAGGAAAATAATACTAAATATTCCACTTGTTCCATTTAAAAAAAACAGTGAACAGTGTGATGCTGTGATTTATAATTAATAAATATATATATTTGGTCTTGTCCCCATTTCTGGCACAGAGCTCCTAAAACAATTGGAATTTCCTAATTGATGAGAGCTATAAAGGTGCCAGAGGGACCAACCACGTGATTAAAGGGTTGGATTTTCTGTCCCATCCTCTACTCCACCCTCAGACCTCCCAATCCTGACCTCCAGGGACAGAGAAAAGGGCTGGAGATTGAATTGATTGCTAATAGCTAGTGATCTAACCAATCATGTCTATGTAATGAAGACTATAAAAACCTAGAAGAAGGGTTCTGAGAGTTTCTGGGTTGGTACACATGTGGGGGTTTGGAAACTGGTGGACACAGAAAGCATGGAGGATCCACACCCTTTTTCAGCACCTGCCCCCCCTTCCATCTGGCTGTTCCTGAGTTGTATCTTTTTATACTGAATGGATAATCTAGTAAGTAAAATATTTCTCAGAGTTCTGTGAGCCATTCTTGAAAATTTGTCAAGCCCAAGGAGGAGGAAGAAAGAAAGAAAAGAGGCTTAAATGTTAGAAAGGAGGAATCAGAATTGCCATTGATTTGTAGGTAATTTATAGGATACCCAAGCAGATAATGGAAGATAGTTATATTTGTGGAAGGGGTCCAGTTAAAAAATAACAATACAAAAAATGAGTAGCTATTGTATAGGTCAGCAGTAAACCTTAAATAATTTCATTCTCAACAGTAAACAAAAAATATTCTAGAATTAAATTAAAGAAGCAGTGTCCAGGATAGACACAAAAAAAGACTACACATTATAAAGTGACATGAAAGATTTCATTCCACTGAGAGAAATCACATTTCTGGAAGGAAGGTATGATATCACTGGTCTACCTTCAGTTGACCAGTATGTTTAATGTAATTCTTGGAATTCTCATATTTTTTAGGGGTTGACAAAATAGCCAGAATACTTCAAAAGAGAACAAGTGAACAAAACTGCACTAACAGAAGTGAAAATATGTTGCATATCTAGATAAGTACAAGTGAGTGGAAATGGCAATGGGTCAGTTGAAGAAGGTTAGGAGTTCAGTATGTGATTATGTCATAAAACGTCATAGGTTGGGGCGCCTGGGTGGCTCAGTGGGTTAAAGCCTCTGCCTTCGGCTCAGGTCATGATCCCAGGGTCCTGGGATCAAGCCCCACATTGGGCTCTCTGCTCAGCAGGGAGCTGCTTCCCCCTCTCTCTCTGCCTACTGTCTGTCAAATAAATAAATAAAATCTTTTAAAAAAAGATTTGAATACAATATTCTCTCTTTAAAAAAAAACAAAAAAAAGTCATAGGTTATCTGTGGTGATGGAACAGTTATTAAAGTGATATAATTACTATTTCATATCTCAGAATAAGGTAAATTTCACATGGCTTTTAAGTTTCACTATGAAGAATGCTAAGGATTTATCTCAAGGGAGATATCCAAGATGCAGACTGAAATTTATCTGTATGGATGATCTGTGGAGCAGTTTTTAGAACAGTGAAAATCTACCAGTTAACTCCAGCATTAAGGTGTGGATGAAGAAATCACAGAAAAAAAAAATATCCATGGAATGGAATAGTATATAGCTATTATGTTATATATATTTATATATGCATGTTTTTATGTATATATCTATTTTATTATTTTTTAAAGATTTTATTCCTTTTTGAGAGAGAGCATGCACATATGGGGGGAGGAACAGAGGGAGAAAGAGAAGGACAAGCAGACTCCTACCAAGCAGGGCTTGATCATGATCCCTGGTACCATGACCCGAGCTGAAGGCAGATGCTTAACTGGCTGGGCCACCCAAGGTGCCCCTGTATCTATTTTATTTTAATTCCAGTTAGTTACTCTACAGTGTTACATTAGTTTCAGGTGCATGATACAGTGCTTCAGCGATTCTATATCTTACTCAGTGCTCATCTTGGTAAGTGTGCTCTTCATCCCCCCCACCCACCCCTTTCCCCCTCGTAACCATCTGTTTGTTCTCTATAGTGAATGGTCTGGTTCTTGGCTTGTCCCTTTTTTAATCTGTTCATTTGTTTTGTTTTTTAAATTCCACATGTGAGTGAAATCATGTAGTCTTTGTCTTTCTCTGACTGACTTCACTTAGCATTATCCTGTCCAGCTCCATCCATGTTGTTGCAAATGGCAAGATTTCATTCTTCTTTATGGCAAGGTAATATTCCATTGTAGACACACCACATTTTCTTTATCCATTCATCTGTCTGTGGACACTTGAGCTGCTTCCATAATGTGGCTGTTGTGGATAATGCTGCAGTAAACATAGGGATGCATGTATCCTTTTAAATTAGTGTTTTCATATTCTTTGGGTAATATGTTTATTAATATGGGGAAGTTTACTTTTTTATTAAGTACACCTTATGCCATTTAAAGATATATAAAAAACACTACATGGCTCAGTCAGTTGAGCATGGGCCTTGGTTTTGGCTCAGGTCATGAGATCTAGTTTTATATCAGGCTCCATGCTTAGCATGGAGTCTGCTTGGCCCTCTCCCACCCCACTGCTTTCACATTCTCTCCCTCTTCAATAAACAAAAATCTTTAAAAAATAATACTGGAAAGACATTTATCGCCATACTTACAATGTTCTCTTCCCTCCTTTCTTCTGCCCCAATGATTACTTCCTGTCCTCCCTTGCCCAGTTCTGATCCACATTTCCCTCAAGTTCATATGGACAACAGAGAGAGATGGACAATCTGTGATTCCTCCAGCATTCAGTCAGTCATTTTGCATTTTTAAGTGGAAGTATTTTGCATTTTTAAAAAATATTTATTTATTTGACAGACAGAAATCACAAGTAGAGAGGCAGATAGAGAGAGAGGGGGAAGCAGGCTCCCTACTGAGCAGAGAGCCCGATGCGGGCCTCGATCCCAGGACCCTGAGATCATGACCTGAGCTGAAGGCAGAGGCTTTAAACCACTGAGCAACCCAGGCGCCCAGTATTTTGCATTTTTAAGTGGAAGTAATTTTCACATGCGGAGGCAGAATCTGAGTTACTTACGGGGAGGTTCATTAGTTGAGTGCATCCAGAAAAGTGTTAAGCCTCTGTGGAATCAGACAAGCTATGTAGAGAGTTGGCCTTGATTATTTTTTTCTTATTCAGATTAAAGATGCCTGACAGGAAATGATTTGAAGGGCAGAATTATACCACCAGATCTTTGTGATGTTTGGACCAAGTTCTGACACTTGAATGTACACACTGATCACAGGAGGATTTTGTTAAAAGGCAGAGTCTGATTCAGGAGGTCTGAGTGAGGCCTGAGAGTCTGCATTTTTCTAAGTGAAGCTGGGCCACTTTGAGTGGGGAGGGTTAGACAATTCTGGTATCTTTTCAGCTTGCCTTTAAGTGATTTTCATTTTTACCGTGATCGTACGAAAAACAATCATATTTTTGTGTTCATATCCTTTCGTCTGGGGTCTGACCTGCTTGCTTTGCGTTCCTGGGAATGAGTTCTACCTGGGCTTTGAGTCAAGTGTGGGGTTAATGCTTCCTGCGTGCCAAGAGCAAATAGAGAATAAAAAATGCATGGAAAAAAGAATATTTTTTATCCTCGGCAAATACTTCAGTCAGATAAAACAGAAAATATCTTTATGAAACTATTAATAAATCCCCAAGACATCTCAAATTAAACAATGGCAAGAAATGTTATGTTTGTAGAAATACATAAAATTCATTTGAGGTCAGGACGTTTTATGGTGTCAGCCAATAAAGCAGATGGGAGATTCCACTCATTTGAATGGGCCTGGGATAAAGCTGTCAGTCCATGGAGCCAGGAGACTGGGAGTTCTGTTCTGACCCAGGTAACCGAGGGGTGATATGGTAGTCACCCTTCGTGGTCGGTCTGATCGCTAGGCTCTTGGGTCCAGGACATGCTGTGGAGTGGACAAAACGTGGTAATGTGAGAGGCCCAGGGAGCAACAAATTACTGGAAGGGTCTCAGAGGGCGGAGTTCTGCAGACCCATGACTGAGGGGTGTTGTTGCCTCAGTTAGGGACGTGCTGGCTCCTGTAACCAATAGACCCCCAGGTTGTCCAGTGGTTCAGATACAGTCAATGTTTATCTGTCACTCATGTGACCATTCCAGGGGGTGGTTCCTAGTTGGTGGGTGGCTTCCTTTCACGTGATGATTTGGGGCACCAGGATCATTCCCTCTTGGCATCAGTGTAGCCCAGGCTACAGAGAAAGAGAGCAGAGAGGAGGCACATCTCTTTCTTGCTTTTTTTTATTTTTTCCCCCAGTCCCAGATGTGGTCACATGATCAGCCCTCACTTTGCATCAGTGAGAACCCAGCCAGGGGGCCACATTAACTGCAAGAGAGCTTCTGGGAAATGGAGCTGGGCTGGATGCCAGAGGAAGAGGAGGCTGGTGCTTGGTCAACATCTCTGTCAAAACTGGTACTTTTTTGGGCATGAACCAATGATGGTCTGAGCCCTCAACCCAAAAACCCAGACCGAGTTAGAGAGCCACAGTAGAAGCAGCCTTAGGTTCGACTTGGTAAAAATGTTACGTTTAACGAATTGGATGGTTGGGGTGCTGTGGGGATATTCCCAGAATAATTCTGGGGCAGGTACGTTTTTAGATGTGGTTGCACAATAATTTATTCCCCTTGAGAAATCTTTGCTTGCAGTTCGGAGGATTCCCCCATTGCATGGTGACGTGGCCTCAGACATCTAGATACTATAACTCATTTCCTTAAAAAGGAATCACTACACAAGTTAGAAGCAAATTCCATATACTTAGAACTCCCCAGACAGTGTCACGTGGCATACTGGGGTCCAGAGAAGGGGGACAGGGACCTTTCAGGACATCTCCTTAGCTCTTGGAGTGACAGGCGGGGCCCCAAGTAGCTGGGGCTCCTGGTTGCCTTTGTCTGCGGGAATTCCATTTCTTCCAACCCCTTGTTGTGTTAGTAGGTGTTTGCCTTGATGTGAAAATATTTGGGAAGCGTTTCTGTACGTGAAAGTATGCATGTTCCCCAACAACCTCACACATTTCCAGTCTCACAATTGGGTAACTCTTGCCTGCATTTTTCCACCATCGGTCCTCAATAACTTATAGCATCACTTACTGAGAATATTGTCAAGCTCCAACCTCTCCTTCATTCAGCTGCTGCATCCTGGACACTATTCCTGGCCCTGACTTTGATTTGACCTTTAAGGTCATGCTGGCATCAAAAGATTTCACACTGTTTTGATTTTATTCTTAAAGCTGCTTGTGTCTGTTTTTCTCCCTTAACTGTGGGTGCATTTTCCCATTAGACTAATAAAGGCTAAGTCAGAATGGATATTAATTGTCCCTTAATAACGCCCTCGTGTTGCCTGAGATGGCTGTGCATTTTCTTGGGAGGCTCATGGGTCAGATGCACAATATTTAGGGAGATGTATCGCTATCTTGGAAAGAAAAAAAATGAACCTCACTGACAGTGTTTTTCCAATCAGAAGAGAGGAATTTTCCAACTAAAACAAAGGGAAAACCTCTGTCTCTCAACAGGTAGATACTAAGTAAAATGAACACGCAGCTGCCAGGTTTTTACATTAAACACTTAGTTTCTGTTTAATGTTTTCTTTATCAAGATGCTCATACTTCATCAGACACACTCAGCTGTAGTCAAGAAGTTCCTCAGAACTGAGGGACTCAGGGCTTGCTTCTCTTCCAGGACCAAAGATGTTTAAACAACATTTAAACAAAACAAAACAAAACAAAAAACTTAACAAGGATTTTTAAACAGAGATTTATAGCGGTTTCATCACGGGCTCATTCCGACAGAACTCTGTCCCGGGTGGCCAGCCCGAGCTGCCAAAGCCTGTGTGGCTTGCTCTCAGGCCTGGCCTCTCTGCGGATAGTAGCCAGCCTGGCTGAGGACACTCCGGCACGTGCTGCTCCGAGCCGCCCCGGGTCCTCTTTGGTACTCACGCCCCCTTCGAAGATGCCAGAACAGTGAATACCAGTGTCGAGAGACAGCGGCTGCCATCAACGCTCTCCCCAGATACTCGCAGGAAGAAATGGCTTCAGGGAAACCCCAGATTGCAGTATCTTAAGTCCTGTCAGCCAAGGATCTTCTGCAGAGATAGTGAAGTTTGCTGGTTAGGAGGCCACAAGACACTGTATTACAGTCGGGGGGAAGGCTAGGAGGTGCACACTAACCCCATGGAATTCTTACTTGCCCTCCTTTAGAGGGGCTTCAGTCACTAGCATGGGCCACCCAGCTCCCTTCCTTTCAGGCTGGACCCCGAGTAGCTCAGCTCTTTCTTTCTGGACCACAGATCTATCCTCTCTTCCAGGTCTCATCCGTCTCTCTGGGGTAGTCTAAATATTGACATAATGCTTCTCTCCCTCTTGACTAGGCCCTTCTTTATCAGGCCTCTCTCTTTCCAGGCCCTTGCTCATAGGCTGGGCAAATTCTCCTTTGCGTCTGCTGCATTTCCCGGCGTTGGCTGGTTGACCCATGAGCGGTCAGTCGTGCTCCGAGTCTGAGCACCATGCAGGGCTCACTGTACATCACTGAAGGAGGAGGCAGCCCCGCTGCCTTCGATTTGTAATGTTCTCTTTAATTCTTCCTGCTTGCCCCTTGCCATCCGAAATATATATTTGGGAAAATGGTGTCACCACAGTCCTCGACAGATAGAGTCTTCAGCCACCCAATTGTTGCTTTTCTTGCAGGGGGAAGAAAGGACAGAATTTGCTTACTTCTCTGTAAACCCACAAGGAGATAAATATAGGTTAGTAGATTTGAAGCAGGTTTTACAAAGGACCTAGTTCAGTTTCTTGTCCAGCCGTAGTGTGTGTGCGGGATTTGCAAGCACCAGCAAATGGAAGACCACTCAAGTTTCATTTCTGTGTGTTTACGGAGTACCTAATAGGTGATGCCTTGGAGAGATTTATGCATGGCACTGGTACTGCAATGAAGACTCCCACTGAGCTCCATCATCATGGGATATCTGGAAAATGTGTTGTCTGCTCTGTGCTGAGCAGGAAAGATGGGCAGGCATGGCCTAAGGAACAGTACATGAGGCAGGATGGATGTGGTGGGCAGGCTGGGATGGCTTCCTGAGAAGGCTGGGCTTCCACTGGACTGCTGCCGATGGGCAGAGTAGGGGGAGTAGGTGTTTTGGAAGAGGGGAGTCAAGTCTTGGAGATAAAATCAGAGCACAGGGAGGGCCCCCTGAAAATCCTGGATGGATGGGGGATAGAGTCAGGTGGGGCTAGGGGCTTGGGGGAGATACAGGCAGACAGGTAAGATAGAGCCGGATGAAGAAGGCTCCTTATTAGCAAGAAGAGCTGCTTGTTTGGGTGTCTGGGATTCTTAACAATTTTAGGGTGTACCCTGGCTTTGGGAGGATTGGTTATGAGGAGAAAAATTCTACTTCCTGGTACTTTTTCTCACTGGGGTGTCCATAGGGCACCATTGTTTTAATCAGTGTTTTATCTAGTTCCCCAGGGTGTTCCTATATTGTGTGTGTGTGTCTCTCTATATATATTTTTGCTTACATTTTCTTTGGTGGTATATATTTTTGAAATTGTTTCTCCTATCCTCCATGCTTTGTGTCAGGAAGTCACACTTGGATTTAGTTCTTTGTGTATTTATTGATATTCACCGAAAGCAATAGTGATTACATTGAAAATCCTATTCTGTTGTATCCCTGAAATCCCTGTTCTCTTTTGCTGGGGGAACTCTTGAGATGCTTTTTCAATGAAGAAAATTCATGTAAGTATTCATATAAGGACAGTTCATATAAGGAATCTCCCTGCAGATGGAATCCCCTTCTGAACCTGAGGTTCAGTCACATATTCGTTTTGGGAATATTAAGGATGCAGAGGGCTGCTCCCGCACCCTGCCCCCGGGCCTCAAGACTTTGGGCATGCTTCTTAAATTCTTTGCACATCTCCATTTTCACCTGTAAAATCGGAAGATTAAGTTAGTTGGTAGTTTTGTCCTTTTTTTTTTTTTAAATTTTAAGTAGGCTCTACACCTAGTGTGGGGCTTGAACTCCCAACCCTGAGATTAAGAGTCACGCAGTCTACCCTCTGAATCAGCCAGGCACCCTGGTCATTTTGTCCTTTTTAATGCCAAAGCTCTGTGTTCTGTGAGGTTTTGTAAAAACTCCAGTCAGGATGCTTCGATCTACACCATCAAGAGGAGCCTTGTTTCCATCAGGCTTAGACAGAGGCAGAGTTTGAATAGGTGTAAAGAACTTCGGGGAAGTGTTTCTAGGGTGGAGCTCTTAGCATGTCCTGTAACACCCCTTGCCCAGACACTCTGCAGTGGTTTCATCACCACCTGTGCCATCAGACTCCTGTCAGGCTCGTACTTGAGTTTTATCCATCCATCTTTCAGAGTCTGGTCAGATCCATCTTCTTTCGACCTATTTCCCTTCCATCACGTTCCATCCGACTGCCCTGTACCTTACTATATGCACCATAGACCCAGCCGAGGCTGTGTGTGTGTGTGTGTGTGTGTGTGTGTGATTTTCTACTCATTTCTTATAGGTTAATCTCCCCATGTCAACTCCCCCCCCTTTCCAACCAAACATAGGGTATATGCTCCTCGAGTGCAGGACCTGTGCTTTTTACTATTCTCTAGAGTCTGAGCAGAGTACTAGGCACCTCTCAGCCTTTAGTAGATATGTACTGATTGACTGATGGAGCTACATGATAATGGGGGCAGTAGATGTATAGGAGAAAGACCGGTAGACCTTTTAAGTTCCAGGGTCCTCCATCTGCTGGGGTCAGGACATTGCTACATGTGGGTGATTCTGTTTCAACAAATAGTCTCTTTCACAGCCACATCAAGACAAGGAAATGTTCTGAAAAAGAGAGGGTGCCAAGCCTGGACTCTGAGGACCACCCACTGATGTTTCAGTGGAAGGGAAGACCCTGGAGAAGGATGAAACAGTACTGAGGATGAAGAGTCTGGACAGATGGGCGGAGGACCACAAGGTGACCCAACCAGGGGCAAGAAAGAAGAGAACAGGCTGCTGTAGGTCTTGGGCAGCGAGAAGTTTACATGGATCAGTTTATACTACTGGATTAGTACTGTTTGGCTGGAAAAAATAGTGTAAATAAGATGAATATAAGCCATCTGGTTGGTATATTGGTGCAAAGTGAACAATATGGAATTGGGAGACTTGTCAGAAACAATAAGAAATGCATTTTAGGTTTTTAAGAACTAATACAAATTTGTTAGTAGGATCTGGGGAAATTTGCCAGGCCAGTGCTATAGCGATGATCACACAGAAAGCGGTGAAATACGTTTGGACCCGTCTTGCTGTCATGGCTAGTGTTCTGTCAAGTTTCTCAAAGTTGGGAGCAAATGATAATGCTTCAGGGACAGCCGACTGTGATGAGCCCACGCCAACAGTTTTGTGTTGTAATTAATTAAAATTTACAGCATAGTTAATCTGGCAACATCCACATATTTAACAGTATGGATAATTGTTATTGTGTTGGAAAGCTTTTACGAATGAATGGTGACCAGATCGCATAAGCGCTTGTTATTTGTGTTTCTTTACACAATTAAGCTGAGCCTTTACAGATTTTTTTCCTTTGTTAGGTCTCCAATAACCCAGAAACAAAGCCAATGTTAACAATTTTCTGTGACAGTGAATTAATCCTAGACACACACACACACACACCATGAAAGACAGAAGTCCTAGTTTAATTTCTTGATGGTGGTTTCTCCATTCCCTGAACAGATGCTCCTCCCGCTCTGGGAAATTCCCACCTGCCTCTCCACCGCAGTACTTCCTCTCCCATAACAGAGGCCTTCTAGCAGTTGCTAAGCTCTGAGCCCAAGTGTGGCTACGGAGTGCCGGCACAGGAACCACTACAGGGAGGCTGACGAGAATGAGGCTCAAGAAAGAAACCCAGGCTGGCTCTGGGTGCCTGAGCAGGAAGCTTCCTTGTCTCTGGGAGTCTTGGGGAAGAGCAGAGCGAAAGATTAAGCTTTAACTCTTTCAGAGTTGGTCTTAAGTTTGGTTTTTCTTCACTTTTCCCCCAACACAGTAAATACATAATTTTTGGAAAAAATGAAAAAACAAAACAAAACCAGGTTATGTGAAGAGAAGAAAAGAAGGGTGAACTGCGCTGGTAGCTCCAGGAGAAAAGCCCATGTAACTGTCATTCATCTGTGCCTCTAGGTGCGTACACAGCTTATCTACCCAAATGCGATCAGATTGTTTTATGGTCTACTTTTTCTCTGAGAATATCATGAACATCTCAACAAGTTATTTCAAATACATTCAAGGCATGATTTTAGTTATTACATAATCATTAATTATATTGTAGGCTTGCTGTGTCTTAGAGGACTCATAACAATTTGCTTTTTAGGAAAGCTGAAATTGGTACCACAAAATACTATGTAAGAGAGAGGAAGCAGAAGTTTTAGAAATTTCCATATATTGCAGGAGGACAAAGGGAATTTTTTTTGAAAATCTAAGAGAATGAGCATTTTAGGGACAGAAAATTTCTTTTTAGAGCTTCTGGCAGTCATGAATACTTTTCCATATTTTCTATTTCCTAGGTCTTTGTAGAGGGATATGGAGTGGGGGTGCCAGTCATGTGTCCCTCACCTTTTGTATTTTTATAAAACAAAGTTTATTTATTTATTAGAGAGTGCACAAGTGTGGGGAAGGGAAGAGGGTGAAGAGAGAGAATCTCAAGCAGACTCCCTGCTAGGCATGGAGCCTGACTCAGGGCTTGGTCCCAGGACTGTGAAATCAGTGACCTGAGCCAAAACCAAGCATCAGATGCTCAACCAACTGAGAGACACAGGTTGCCCCCCTTCCCTTTTTAAATCAAAAGCTTATTCTTTTGTCTATTTCAGATTTCCAGATGATCCTGTGAGGGGACTATATTATACCACCTGGTAGTGCCTTTGGTATTTTCACTTCCATTTGATAAAGCAAGTAATTGCCAAATTGCCATTTTCCTTTGTACAGGAAGGAATTGCTGAGAAGTGTGTGCCACCAAAGCAGGCATTAACTGCCCTCTCCCAAAGAAGCAGAATGTGGGACCCATAGCTGAGACTACATAGAGAAAGCAAGAGATGATACAGGACAGAAGAAACCATGGGACATGTATCAGTTAGCTGTTGCTTTGTAACAAATGACCACAATGTTCAGTGGCTTCAGCAGCCACCCTGATTCTGATACACATATTGGTGGGTCCACTGTGAGTTGGTTGATCTAAGCCATGTTCAGCAGGTCTCCCTGGGCTTGGTTTCTCCCTGCTCATTATGTTTAGGTCCATTTTGGCCTGTGTTCATTCTGGAAGGGGCAGCAGCTCCTCGGGGGAGGAATGCTCTTTTCATAGCAATGACAAAGGAGCAAGAGCTCAAAATAACACCACCCATGCGTATTTCATACTCTGCTCATCATTTCTGCTGTGATTTCCTTATCAAAGCCAGGTTACTGTGGTCAAGCTTGAAGGCAGTAAAAGGTGAGAAAACCTTTTTTTTCTAACTAGCCCATCCAAGTTTGCCAGGAACTTCCCTGGTCTTTGCATTGAAAGCCTCATCTTGGGAAATGCCCGAGTCCTGGGAAAAATCAGGAGGGTTGGTCACCTGAAGGAAAATACATTTTGACTTTACAGAGTTATATTGTGAAGGGAATGGACACAGGAAGGGGTAAGGGATTGGGGTCAGTACTTAAATCTACTGCAGGGTAGCAGATAGGATTGCGGGGCTAGGAAGTCTATACCCGTGTGTTGGGAATGGCTTCAGGCTCTAGGTGGGAGTGTGGGCTCCAAAGCTCAGGTTGGCACGGCACTTCGTTGTATTTGAGCACATGTGCATGCTTGTTTGCTCCCTGCAGCAAGCCCATGAGCTGTTTAAGGTAAGGAGAGGCATTCCAGGCAGCCTGAGTTGACAGTTGAGGACACTGTGTTGGACTAAGCCTGCCCAGAGCCTTCATTAGTAAAGAACAGAGAGACCTGAAGTTTAGGTCTTTGGACTTGCAACCTCCATTCTTTACATTCTAACCAAAAAATAATTCTTTTTGATGCAAGGTGGGGGTGAGGGGGCATCAGAGAAAAGCCAGATTCTGCCTTTCCAAACCCTCCAGTCCTAGCCCTACTTTGCAGATAGGTCCAGTTCCTCTTCCTCACATGCAGACGGCAGAGAGGGGGGCATTGGGCACGGTCCCCTGAGTAATGGACAGTGGCAAGCTCTGCTCCTCCCATTTGGAGCTCTTGAGAGTGGCTGGTGTGGGATTGAACATGTAAAAGGCTCTGTTGATGGTGGGAGAGGATGTTCCTGTTCACTCACTGCAGAATCAGTGGGGAAAATCTGGGGGGACTGCCTGGGCCCTTCTGCCCTTGTCTTCCCCTTCTTAGGGCCGAGTGACATTGTGCAGAATGGTTCTGTATCTGTGAAATGCTGCACCACCCGTCCCTTTGGTGGATGATGTGGGCTTCCTCTCCCTTGTCTGGCATCAAGGGATTGAGAGGTTGCAGGGTTGGTACTCTTGTGCGCATCCAGCATCTGAGTCAACGTTTCGAGGAAGTCAGATGTAGCAGTTGGTGGTTATTTATAAGGACTGATGTAAGTTGCTCCTTACAAATCATTTATTACTAGTTAACTGAAAGCAGTGAGCTCATGCCTGAAAAAAAACGGGGGGGGGACTTAATGAAATGATGGACCTTTGGGGAGGGCTTCTCCTGGAGCCAGTTTGTTCTGGATGAGGGAGGGAGGGAAGGAGGAGAGGAGGAGAGCCTCGCATTACCCCTCCAACAAATCTACCATAATCTTACAAAATAGGGGGGTTTTAGCCACATTTTCCAGTAAGCTCAGTGACTTCATTTACATGGCAAAGATTTATGAAGCAAGTTCACTACCATAGATGTCTATGACATTGAGTCTCTTTGACCTTGCAAGTATTCTCCCTTTGGTTGAGACTGTTTTTTAAGTCTGAACTCTGGATTTTGAAAGAATGGTCCTATTTAAGGAGGAATTGTGTCTAAGAGTATGATGTGCAGTGAGTTTCATGTGGCCCACACTCAAATATTCATGGTCCCTTACAAGTATCTGAGACCCACAAATAATTCTGACATGTCTTTTTTTTTTTTTTTTTTAAGACTTCTTATTTATTTATTTGGGAGAGAGAGAGAGACAGAGATAGCAAGGAGGAGCAGGGGAAGCAGGCTAGCTGCTGAGCAGGGAGCCTGATGGGTGGGGCTCAGTCCCAAGACCCTGTGATCAGGACCTGAGCCAGAGACAGACGCTTCACTGACTGAGCCATCCAGGTGTCCTCTGACATGGTTTTTTTGTTTGTTTGTTTTTTAAAGATTTTATTTATTTATGTGAGAGAGAGCATGAGAGGGGAGGTCAGAGGGAGAAGCAGACTCCCTGTAGAGCTGGGAATCAAGCCTGTTTCAGTTTTCTTAACCAAATTCTGCAACTGACATAACCTGCTTGTAGATGAAAAAAAAAAAAAGGCAAAAAAACAAGCTCCAAGATGTTTATTATAGCATGGTTTTTGAACTGAGGTTTCCTGAAACACACACACACACACACACACACACTCCACTATTGCCCTGAAAGAAAAAAAGGCAATATAGTTTTTCATTAAAACAAAACAAAATTTTAAAAAAGGGATAAATTGTCCTATGGTTTCAGTTAACTTAATGGAGCATAAGGAATAACATGGAGGACATTAGGAAAAGGAAAGGAAAAGTGAATTGGGGGAAATTGGAGGGGGAGACAAACCATGAGAGACTGTGGACTCTGAGAAACAAACTGAGGGTTTTGGAGGGGAGGGAGGGTGGAGGGTTGGGTGAGCCTGGTGGTGGGTATTAAGGAGGGCATGTATTGCATGGAACACTGGGTGTGGTGCCTAAACAATGAATCTTGGAACACTGAAAAAATAAAATTAAAAAAAAAAAAGGGATAAAGGACTTCTAAGTTCAGCTAGGGAATCAAGAACTTTTTTGTTTTGGGGAGGAATCAAAAACTTCTAAAGAAGAAATATGATAGGCAGTAGTCCATCCATAATCTGATTCAGTATTATGAACAAGAGAGACAAGATCAGTCAGGACAACTAGGGAGAGACGTTTGTGGAAGGGGGTTTGAAACAATGAGCAGGCATTCAGGGAAGAGAAGTTGACAAGATACATTAAAATTTAGTGAGATGAAAGCCCCATTCAGTCCCTGCATCCCACTTGACCCATCCTAATGTTTGCTCTGCTCAAAGGCTTTCTAAAAAATCCGTCCCTCCAAGCTTCCCAGTTCCCTGAAACTCTGACAGCCCAGCCTTTGCTTCTGACCACAGGAGGTGGAACATATAAATGATAGAGAAATCCCATTCCCTACAATTCACTCATATAAAGTATATAATGTAATGGCTTTTAGGATGTTTCCAGAACTATGAGGTCATCACCACAATCAACTTTAGAACATGTTCATCACCTCAAAAAGTAGGCTTGTTTGATGTGTTAAAAAAAAAAAATCTACCCCAAAGCAACCCTTTTATACTGGCTTTGGAGTCTTCTACGATGGCCATTCAAATTATTTTTGGAATAACTTCTTTACTGATAAAATATTAATAGAAAAACCTAAATTTAAATCAAGAAAATGATCTGTTTCTAAAATGGAAAAAATGACCACTCCTCTCCACACATCATGGAGAAACACACATGTTCTTTAGTAACGTTTGTTCTATGAAATGTTACGTATCTGTAAAAAATTGCCTCCGGAGGCTTTCCTGTTGCTGGTATTTGGATTTCTTTTTTGTAACACGTCTTTTTTGCTGTCTGTGGTGGTTTATTCCAACTCCTAGCATTTTCAGTGTTTATATCCCATCTATAAAGGGATTACGACAACCTCCAAATTTCCTTGTATTTAATGATGGTAGTGAGTTTTCACACAACCTTTTTTTTTTTTTCCTCAAACCCTACATTTTATTATGGTTCCTCTCTTGGAACTTGAAAAGCCTTCACAAAGGATCTTTTTTTTTTTTCGGGGGTGGGGGCGGGATAGCCTATAGAAGGACATAAAAGGATACTGAGTTTTATTGCAAAGTTATCTACATTTCAGAATGCCAACTCTCCAGAAGAGCCCCCCTCCACCTCCACTTTGTATAATAGGTAATTTTTTAAAACTCCTGAAACATTCACACAGTAAATGTTCAAATTCATAAGTTGGTTTTAATGGGGGATAAGGAATCCCCATAGGTTAATGCTCTCCTCTGGACTGGGGCACATTTTCTAGAATTAGAGCTGAGATCAGTCTAGAGGCTGAAGGCTCTTTCTACCTAATTTAAATTGCTCTGAGAATTGTTTATAAAAGCTCCTAGAAGTGGAAAAACCAACAACAACAAAGGGATAGACAGAAAGAAAGGCACATTTTATTTTTCTAAGCCAGTTATATATATATTTCCAAAGGGTTCAGTACTAGAAAAATCTGAGGAAACTATGTGTCATACAGTCACTAAGAGCCAAGTGACTTTTATTTACCTAAAAAAGGGTCTATTTGAGAATGCGGTTTCCAATATAGTTTCTATTCTTGTGGTCCAGCATTTTTTAACATTCTAAAATTAGCATGGCAAACCTGATCACTTGATCCCAAGAAGAATTTTATTATCTTCTCAGTGCTCGAGCAGAAAGGGCGCTAGGGGGTTGAAGTCAAGCTGCAGGTTTAGAAATAGTCCTCCAAACCAGGGAAAGCCCTTGTGAACCCACAAGTTGGATGTGAAGGTGGACGTTCTTAAGACTGCTCAGCTGCCCCTTCCTGCTCACCTGTGCCCCAGCCTTAGTCAGTATGCCCTCTGCACCTGTTCAAGTTCACCTCCTCATGCCGCTGCCCTCCCGTCCTACCCTGCCGGGTCGCTGCTCATTCTAGCTATGCAGAGCTGACCTATCCTACCTTTATGTGTTTATTTGCTGCCCGCTCTGCGTGATAGAAACTGTGAGGGAAGGGAAATCAAAATTGCTATTTCCAGTGGCTAGAACTCAGCAAATAATCATGGAAGGTGTGTGTGTGTGTGTGTGTGTGTGTGTGAGAGAGAGAGAGAGAGAGAGAGAGAGAGATAGACAGACAAAGTGTGAGAGACAGAGGCAGAGAGAAAAGAGAGTGAGACACACAGAAGCCTAGAGACAGTGAGAATGTTCTATTTTCAGTTGAACATTGCCTAAGCTTTGTTTTGAAGAACAGATTTTAGGGGCTGGAGTAGATGTGGAAGCCACTTGAGAAGTTCTCCAGACAGTGCGATTGAGAAAGTCTAGGCAGGAGAGGGGGCAAGTGAGGGCAGCAAGGAAAAGGGGATGGGGATTTAGGACATCTGTAGGGTGTAAAATCAGGAGGCCTTGGCACTGGACTGGCTGCAGGGACCTGAGTCAGAGAGTAGGGTTGGGAAGAGTACTGGAGCCTTTTCCCAGAGCAGAACCCTGAGCATTGTTCCTCCCCTTACTAACCCTGCCCCTCCTTCCTGTGTTCTTCTACCCTTTCCAATGGTAGATGGAGCCTAAACCATTAAGTACAGACTGGAATTGCTCATCATGCTGGAGGTTTTGTGTTTTGATTCCATACTCCTTTCAAGTGAATACCCTTAAGATAGAGCACCCTAGGGGCACCTGGGTGGCTCTGTGGGTTAAAGCCTCTGCCTTTGGCTCAGGTGGTGATCCCAGGGTCCTGGGATGGAGCCCTGCATCGGGCTCTCTTCTCAACAGGGAGCCTGCTTCTCCCTTCCCCACGCCCCACCCCGCCTGCCTCTCTGCCTGCTTGTGATCCCTGTCTGTCAAATAAATAAATAAAATCTTAAAAAAAAAAAAAAAAAGGAAAGAAAGAGCACCCTACATCTCACGTGCCAATAAAAATTCCAGGGGCTCACTGTGTTCACTGGAAAAAGAAGGTTTGAGGTCTTTCCCTTCATCCTGCTGCTCTGAGTCCAGGAAGGCACTTCTCTTTTCTTTGCAAATAATCTGAAATCTGACCAGTGTCTACTCCCCCATCCCTGACCAGTGCTGCCTTTGCTGAGCCCCCCACCTCTGAAACCCTACGCTATCCACTGTCTGGACCATTCATTCACCTGCCATTAAGCATTCAGTTCACCTGGGCAAACATGTTATTGGGTACCCACCACAAAGGCAGAGAATTTTACTAAGTAGTGTGAGGGTAGTAATCCTTATATATAGCATTTTGCAATTTGTTATATTAGGGAGGGATCTCTTATTTCTTGATTTTCCCCCGTCACTTAGAAGTGACGGACATTAAATTTAACAACGGTCTTAGCACTGCTGAAAAGAAGTGTGTGATGCATTTAATTACATTACCTAGTTAGATTTCTTCTTAGTAAGTCATTTTGCGTCCTTTAGCTAAATCTTACTTAAAGAAGGATATTCTTTTAATATTCTGAGAAATTCTTTTTCTGAGTACTTTGTTGGATTTTTCCCCCTTGGTTTTGTTTTGCCGTCTTCATTATGTTGGCCTTTAATTTTTCTTGACTGCTATAATATATATATTTTTTTAATTCAGACAATGGACTAGGACCTTGAAGAGTTGAAGTTGTTGGTCCTAATACATTGATTCCTCTTACCTTGATACATTTTTAACCCTGGGCCTTGTTAGATGATACATTCTTTGAAAACATTTTCAGTTCCTTTCAGCTTAATCAGGTTTTCAGGTGGTTTTTTTGGGGGAGGGGGAGGTTCCCTTAGTAGTTTTACTATTTCTATATTGTTGTAAATTTTTAGATATCTTGTGATTGATTGGAATGTGGTATTTGTTTATACTTTGTATTTATTGCTGTGTTCAGTTTCTTGATTCTTTTTTTTTCCAATTTATTTATTTTCAGAAAAACAGTATTCATTATTTTTTCACCACACCCAGTGCTCCATGCAAGCCGTGCCCTCTATAATACCCACCACCTGGTACCCCAACCTCCCACCCCTCCACCACTTCACTCCCCTCAGTTTCTTGATTCTAATTTAACTTTTGTCAGTCTTGCTTCTTTTTTCCTAATCAGTGTTGTCAGAAATTTGCCTCTTTATTGTTGACATTCCCCCAAGATTAAACCTGTTTATTTATTTATTCTCTTTTCTGTTTTCAAAGAAATTCTAATTTTTTTCTGCAGTAATAAAAGCATTTGTGGTTGTCTCTTTTCCTTTGAGGATAGCTCCCACTGTTCTCCTTATTTTGGTGTGGTAGGTTCTTTCCTTTTCTTATCTAACTAGTCAGTAATTTCAATTTTGATTTCCTACTTCTTTGATCCCAGAGTTTTTTAGAAAAGTGTTTTCTCATTTGCAAGTCGTGAAGGTGTTTTTCAGTCATATTTTTAATTTATACTTGTCCTGGATTATGTTCAGAGAAGATCACCTGAAAACCCTCTCCTTTGAATTTGTGAAGCTTTCTTTGGATGTGTGATTGGTTTCTATGATGGGTTCATGGATATGGAGAAAATAATGCAGAAACATTTAAAATTTGCAGGATTCTTTTAAAAATCAAAGATTCTTTGAATCTCTAATAATTAATATTACATACTTAGGTGCTATATTTTTGGGAATGTTCAGATTTACGGTCATTGTTTCTTCTCTGTGCATTGCCCTTTCATTACTACACAGTGTTCCAACTTACTCTGTTCAGCCCTTTAAACCATGAGTTGCACCCTGTCTGATAGTAATATTGTCATTCCTGCTTTTTTTTTTAATTTATGTTTGCTTGACATCTCTTTTTGTTCATCTCCCTTTTTTCAATATTTCCTTTCCATTTTTAAGAGTGTTCCTTATAAACACTATATATCTGGGTTCTGGGTTTTAGCTCAGTGTGACAGTCTCACTCACTGGGATAATCCTTCCTGTTCATATTCAGTTTAACATAATACTTAATTTTCTTATGATCATCTTTATGTTCGTTGTTTATGATTCTCCTTTGTTCATTTTGATTTTTCAGCTGATTTTATTTACCATTCACTCTTTTTTTAAATGAGTTTAAAAGTTTTGTATTTTTTCCATCTTGCTGGTGATTAAGTTTCATTTTTGACTGTCATAATCAAATGCACTGTTTTTCACTGTATATGGAGAGTAGAAATTCCTATTTTTTTCTATAAAGATGTACAGTGTGGGTGCCTGGGTGGCTCTGTCGGTTAAGTGTCTATCTTCAGCTCAGGTCGTGATCTCAGGGTCCTGGGATTGAGCCCCAAGTTGGGCTCCCTGCTCGGTGAGGAGTCTGCTTCTCCCTCTCACTCTCTCTACTCTCGATCTCTCTCTTTCAAATAAATAAATAAATAAATAAAATCTTAAAAAAAAAAAAAAGATGATGGGGCGCCCTGGGTGGCTCAGTGGATTAAAGCTTCTGCCTTCGCCTCAGGTCATGATCCCAGGGTACTGGGACAGAGCCCTGCATTAGGGTCTCTGCTCAGCAGGGAGTCTGCTTCCACCTCTCTCTCTATGCCTGCCTCTCTGCCTACTGTGATCTCTGCCTATCAAATAAATAAATAAATAAAATATAAAAAAAAAAAGTTGCAGTGGACTGAATGTTATCCTCCAAATTTCGCGTGTTGAAATCCTGACCCCAGTATGATGGCATTTGGAGGGCAGGGCCTTTGGGAGGTGATGAAGTCATGAGGTTGGAGCCATCATGAATGGGATGAGTACCCTTATCAAAGGACCCCGGAGAGAGCTGTGTGGCTTTCCTTTTACCATGTTTGGGGATAAAATGAGAAGCTGGTCATGGATGAAGCAGGAAGCAGGAAGCAGGTTCTCAACAAATACCAAATTGCTGCTGCCTGGTGCTGGTGCCTTAATGTTGGACTCACCAACCTGGAGCTCTCAGAAATAAATGTCCAAGCCACCCAGTCTGTGGTCCTTTGTTACAGCAGCTGAACTGAGACAGAAAATTGGGCTGGAGGGCTGGGGTGCTGCTGTACAAGTACCTACAGGTGTGGCAGTAGCTTTGGAACTGGGTGGTTGGTGTGGGCTGGTAGAGTTTGAAGGTCGTGCTAGAAAAAACTTACAGTGCACTGAATGGACCACTGATGGCAGTTCATGTAACAGCTCAGAAAGAGAAGAGGGAAAGTGTCCTCCTTCCTAGAGAATGCAGATAATCATGAACAGGATGTTGCTAGAAATAGAGATGATAAGACTACTTCCGACGAGGTCTCAGATGGAAATGAGGAACATGTGAGAGGACAATGGAGAAAAGATGATTCTTGTTGGTAGAGTGGCAGAGATCTTGGCTGACTCAGGTTCATGTTCCTGTGTTTTGTGCAAGGTAGAATTTATAAGCATGATATTGGATATTTAGCTGAAGAGATTTCTTATTTTCATTCCTGAAGTTTTTATTTTAATTCTAATTAGCTAACATACATTTTTGTATTAGTTTCAGGTGTACAATATAGTGATTCAGCAATTCCATACAACACCCAGGGCAAGTGTACTCTTAATCTGCAACCCCTATGCTCCCCCATCTCCCCACCCACCTCCCCTCTGGTAACTGTCTGGTGTTCTCTATAGTTAAGGCTCAGTTTCCTGGTTTGTTTTTCTTTCTCTCTTCTTCCCCTTGGCTTATTTTTTTTTTTCTCCCCCTTAAATTCCACATATGAGTGAAGTCATATGGTTTTTGTCTTTCTGGGACTCATTTCACTTAGCATATATCTTCTAGATCCATCTACACCATTGTAAATGGCAAGATTTCATGCTTTCTTATGGCTGGCTAATATTTCATCTTGTTTATAATACCACATCTTCTTTATCCACTCATCTATTGATGGACACTTGGGCTGCTTCCATAATTGTAAATAATTATAAATAATGCTGCTATAAACATAAGGGTGTATGTATGCCTTTGGTATAATATTTTTGTATTCTTTGGGTAGATAACCAGTAGCGTGATTGCTGGATCATAGGATAGTTCTATTTTTAACTCCTTGAGGAACCTCTATGCTGTTTCCCCAGTGGCTACACCAGTTTGCCTTCCCGCCAGTAGTGTGAGAGGATTCCTTTTTCACTACATCCTCGCCAACACCTGTTGTTTCTTGTGTTGTTGATTTTAGCCATTCTGACAAGTGTGAGGTAAAATCTCATTGTGGTTTTGATTTGCATTTCCTTGATGATGAGTCATGTTGAGCAACTTTTCTTGTGTCCACTGGCCATCTGAATGTCTTCCTTGGAAAAAAAAGTCTGTTCATATCTTCTGCCTATTTTTAAATTGGATTATTTGCTTTTTGAGTATTCAGTTTTATAAGTTCTTTATATATTTTGGATACTAACACTTTATTGGATGTCATTTGCAAATATCTTCTCCCATTTTGTAGGTTGTCTTTTATTTTGTTGATTGTTTCCTTCACTGTGCAGAGCTTTTCATTTTGATATGGTTCCAGTAGTTTATTTTTGCTTTTATTTCCCTTGCCTCAGGAGACACAGCTAGAAAAATGTTTCTACAGCCGATGTCAGAGAAACTACTGCCTGTGCTCTTCTTCTAGGATTTTTATGGTTTCAGATCTCACATTTAGGTCTTTAATCTATTTTGAATTTATTTTTGTGTGTGGTGTAAGAAAGTGGTTCAATTTCTTTTTTTTTTTTTTTAAGATTTTATTTATTTATTTGAGAGAGAGAGAGAGAAAAAGAGTGTGCAAAATTTTGGGGAGTGGTGCAGAGTAAAAAATAAGCAGAGACCTCGCTGAGTAGGGAGGCCTACACAGTACTTAATCTGAGGACCCTGAGATCATGGCCTGAGCCCAAGGCAGACACTTAACTGACTGAGGCACCCAGGTGCCCCAAAAGTGGTCCGATTCCATTCTTTTGCATGTTGCTGTCCAGTTCTCCCAACACCATTTATTGAAGGTACCAGATGAAGGGATTTCTGACTTAAATGTTGAAGGCGCAGCTTGACTCCTGACAGTGTGTAGTAAAATGCAAGAGAAGATAAATGCCTTGAAGACAGAATTGTTAAGCAAAAGGGAAGCAAAACTTAGGGATTTGGGAAATTCTCAGCCTATCCATATTATAAAAAATGAGAAAGTGTGTTTGGAAGAGAACACTAAGGATGTGACAGACTGACCATTTGATAAAGAGATTGGTGTGGATATGACTCGTTGACTTAATCAACCATCTCCAAAAGAACAAAAACAAAACACCAAAAACAAAACAAAAACCCAACAACAGAGATGGGATTATACTAAGAGAAACAGGAGCTGCTGGGACTACAGGAAAAACCAAGGAAGGCTATTGAATTCTTAAATCCTATAGGATCAAGTCATAGAACTGTTCAGTGTGAATGTGTGCTGTGCTGCATAGCAAGGGAAGAAGGACCGCAAAGGCAATTCAGAGATCAGCAGGCCCCCTGTTACCACCACAGGCCCGGAGTGCATGGACCCCGGGAACAGAGCTGCATCCACCACCTGGACCAGGGTGTGACCACCTTCTCCCCCTGATGAGCCCCAGGGGCAGGAGAAGCCAGGGAAGCCCAGCCTGAGCTGTCTGGGTGATGTTTCTACCCCAGCTGGTCTAGAAGGCTGAATATCAAGCCAAAGTGGTTTATCCTCCAACTTTAAGATGTCATGAAGCTGGTTTGGGACTTGCTTGAGACCTGTCAGCTCTTTCTTTTCTCGTATTTCTCCCTTGCCAAATAAGAATGTCTATCCTGTGCCTGTCCTGCCATTATATTTTGGGAGCACATAATGTTTTTGGTTTCACAGGCTCCTGGCTGGAAAGGAATTTTGTCTCCAGAGGAGTTGCAAGGCATATGCTAGTCAACTTCTGTTGATTTTCCTTTTGTTAATATGTGTTTTTTCAGCCTGGTTTATAGGGCCAGAGCTGGAGAACTCAGGAGGAGAGCAGGAGAAAAATGGTTTTTCTTCAACTATGTCACCCACAAATGTATACCTGATGGTCAAAAACAATGTGATCTGCTATTCAGTTTCAAATGGCCCAGAACCGGCAGTGCTCTCAGATGCCCGAGAGAGACAAAAGTAAATTTTCTCTTCCTCCTTGCCTCAGAGAAGTTCCATGAATTATTTTCTAAGGAAAATGAACATTTTCTAATGCGAAGCACACAAGAAAATAACACACCATGAGCAGGAGGCAGCAGAAACAGCTGTCAGCATAGACTTGTTATTGTTTAGATATTGGAATTAGCAGGCACAAATAATAAAAACAAATCCCCTCTACTGTGTTCTAAGAAAAAAAGGAAAGATGAGGACCATTCTCTGGGTATAAGAAGGTCTAAAATCCTGACTGAGCAGTTTCAAGAAAGAACCCAATAGAACTCCCAGCAATTAAAAAAGTAAACTGAGATTAGAAATTCAGTCAGTGAGTGTACTAGCAGATTAGTCGTGACTGCACAGTCTGAGAATTGGGTCATAGGTCAGATCTCAGAACCGTGCAGTGCAGTGCTTCTAGCAAACCCACAAGAGAGAATGAAGGGGCTGGCGAGGGATGGAGAAGAGGAAAAGATAAGAAGGAAAAGGAAAAACAGTTCTAAGTTCCATTCGCAGAGAAACATCAGAAAAGTTAGTTTGGGGGCGCCTGGGTGGCTCAGTGGGTTAGGCCGCTGCCTTCGGCTCAGGTCATGATCTCAGGGTCCTGGGATCGAGTCCCATATCGGGCTCTCTGCTCAGCAGGGAGCCTGCTTCCCTTCCTCTCTCTCTCTGCCTGCCTCGCTGCCTACTTGTGATATCTTTCTCTCTCTCTCTGTCAAATAAATAAATCTTAAAAAAAAAAAAAAGAAAAAAAAGAAAAGTTAGTTTGAGTAGGATAAGCGACAGTGAATGTCCGCAGTGCACGGAGATGCCCCAAAATCAGTGGCTTAAGCACAGCGTAAGTTAATGGTGTTAATAAGTTAATGGTGCTCTGCTCAGATAACCACTCCAGCTAGCTATTCCTGGTCAGTGGATAGCTCTCCTCCATGTGGTAATCCAGGCCTCTCTCTTATGGCTTGGTGTCCTCTGGGATATCATAGTTGTCTATATCCAGCTGCTGGAAAGGCAGATCAATGTGGTGGAGACCTACCTGTTTTGTTTTTCCAAAGCCTTGGCCCAGAAGAGGCATATATCCCTTTGGTTATTGGGAAGAACCAGCTGTGGTCAGTAAAAGCTGCCAGGGAAGCTACAAAGACATACTCTGCTCCTGGCAGGCATTTCTTGGCTCTGTCTGTACCACAGAATGGGGAGTACCAGTTCGGTTGACAGCCAGCCATCACCGATTCCCCAGGAGATAGAAACACACAGGAAACCTGATCTCAAAAAATGCCTGCTTGCATCGTAGAGAGGACTATCGAGAGAGATAGGACTGATGGATGTTGCAGTTCTTTTTTGATAAACATTTTTATTATAGTGTCCATACATTTGGAAAAGCCTACAGACCCTCAGTGCATAGCCTGATGAATTATCACAAAATAAAAATATCCGTCTCCATGCCACCTGTATCAAGAACTAGAATATTGCCCCCACCTGAAGAGCCCAACTCACTAGCTCTTCCAATCACCATTCTGAACCTTCTTCTGAAAGATGACCCCACCCTGACTCACAACATCTCAGATTAGTTTTGTTTGTTTTTGAACTTTACACAAACATTGTGCTGTGTGGCTTCTTTCTTGTTCAGCTTGTCTTGCTCAGGGTTTGCTTGTGAAGGTCACCCATAGTTACGTGCAGCAGTTTCCATTCTGTTCATTCATTCATTTTCATTGCAGTAAAATATTCTGTTGTGTAAACATTCCGTAATTCACTTACTGACTCCTTGATAGACATTTGAGGTTATTTTGGTTTTGGGTATTCTGATTATTATAATGAGAAGATCTCTCTAATGTGTTACCATCATGCCCAGTACAACCCATGTTCAGTAATATTGTTATTATGTCTTAGCATATACCTTACATCTCTTCCTTTCTTATTTCCTTCCATATAGCTGTCTATAATGAAGAAGAAAATAATTATTACCAGGGTTTTAAGAATATTTATTGAAGACCTGTGTTTTCTTTTTTTGTTTCTCAAAGTATATGTTCGATCTTCCTTCCTTCCTTCCTTCCTTCCTTTTCTTTTCTTTTTCCTTTTCTTTCTTCTTTTCCCTTTCTTTCCTTCCTTCCTTCCTTCCTCTCTCTCTCTCTCTTTCTTTCTTCCCTATTATTTCTTCTTTCTTTCTCACTCTCACTCACTCTCCCCCCGCAACATACCCCTATCTCTTTCTCTCTTTTTAAGATCCCATGTGTAAGTGGTACCATGCAGTATTTGCCTTTGTCTGGTTTATCTCATCAGCTTAGTGAGGTCCATATGTATCATTGCAAATGTCAGGATTTCCTTCTTTCTCTTGGCTGAATAATACTTCATTGTATCAGTACACCACACCTTCTTCATCTGATGCATAACACGGGGACTATAGTGGATAACATTGTATCAGTGAAATTGCTAAGAGAGGAGAACTGAAGTGTGCTGACCGAAAACAAAAACAAACCCCAAAGCAGGTAAGTAGGTGAAGTGATGGATGAGCTTGTTAACTTGGTGGGGGAGGAATCCTTCCACATTGCAGGCATATATCAAACCATCACAGTGTACACTTGTCAGCGATACCTCAATAAAACTAAAAAAAAAAAAAAAAAAGAATAATCTGCATAAATTATCATTTTTGATCTAATAAAAGTTAAAAAAATGTCATGGTTATGGACTCTGAAAAACAATCTGAGGGGTTTGAAGTGGCGGGGGGGGTGGGAGGTTGGGGTACCAGGTGGTGGGTATTATAGAGGGCACGGCTTGCATGGAGCACTGGGTGTGGTGAAAAAATAATGAATACTGTTTTTCTGAAAATAAATAAATTGGAAAATGTCATGGTGGCAATCAAGCTTTCACACATTTTCCGATACACAATTATTTTTGTAGCCCCTTCTTTGGTACGTGCTTCCTCTTCTGGTCTGACCCTTTCTTTTGAGGGCAGAAATGGGTCTTAGAAGTTTTGGTATCTTTTTCTGCCACCAATGTGATGAAAAATTTTTAAACAAAAGCATGTAAGCGTGAACACTGTGTTTTAGCCATAAGGGAGATGAGAATGTGTTGGAACAGTGAAACACAGTATGCTGGGTCTTGGGGTAACATCTGTGCTCCCTGCCTTTTTCTCCCATGTATATGTTGGGTACAGTTCTTCAGCTCTTGTGTGAGGTGCCTCCATGCTTGTGAGGTGTTTGGGGCTTGTGTGCACATGGGAGCGTGAGTGTGTATGTCTGTGCCTGAGTGTGCATGTGGGAGTGCACACAAGCCCACGGTTACATTTCGTAACTTTCTTTCTCAGAGATACACATACATGTATTTCTATACTTGGGGGTGATGAAATGCCTGATTTTCCAGATGTCAGAAACAGAGTTGCTTTGCCATGGAATCATGAATGGCAGTGTGAGCTCATGGTGGAGTCTATCCCCTGTGCACCCAGAGAGTTCAGTTAGGCAGTCACTGTGCGTAACTCAGCACTCCCATGGAGCGACATTGACTCAGACCGGGAAGCCTTGGAGCAATCCATCATCAGTCATGACGTTGCTTCCTAACTGGCGAGTACTGCGCACGCAGCAAACCAGAAGGATTCGGAACTGTTGTTAATACATTTTTTTTCATGTAAATCCAGCTTTTTCTGTGTGATTTTCCCAGTCAGATTGAAAAACAAAACAAAACCTCGAAGTATACCAGTGGAACTCCAATGTGGGGGAAAAATCAAATTTAAAAAAAAATGTAATGTGGCCAGTTTGTGGTCTTTTATTACCCAAAGATTTATCACATTCACTGTATAATTACATCTCTACATCTGTGGGGCACAAGTGTTTTATGTTTCCAACATTTATGGTTTGACATCGGAAACATCTGTGCAGGCCCAGTATGCAGCATCTGGAAGAAATTTCTGAGCTTTTATGACATGCGGAGTGATCTTTGTTTTGGAATAAGTGTGTGGTTTCCTCCAGTAGCTCTTCCTGCTGGTAATGTCCTTCTAATTGGCATTTCACTGGGGGATTGAAAGAAGCCTGGCTTCTGACCTCCACTGGGCGTAAGGAGGTACTTCAGAGGAATCTTCACATAGTCATGATTCAGGGGGAAAGATGCCTGCTCATGGGCTTTAACTCCCTTAAACCACCATTCAGTGATCAAAGGGAGCAGGTTAGAAGGAGGAAAGGGAACCTGCATTGTTGGGCCCTAAGTTTCTTAGGTGCTTTCTTCAGATGAAGGCATTTATGGCAAAGTAGAAACATTATTGTCCCCATTTGCCAATGAGGAAACTGAGTTTCAGAGAAGTTAATTTGCTCAGGATCACGCAGCAGTAAGTGGTAGACCTGAAGTTTAAATTAATGTTTGTCTAGCATTGTGTTAGAAGATGTTGTCCTTGTTCTTAAAGAATGGGCAAGATAGTTTGCCATACAGGCAAACATTTATGGAGAGCCTACTATACGCTAGGCAGTAGTTTAGGTGCTGAGGATAGACCAGTGAACCAAACAGACCAAATCCACTGTCCTCATAGAGCTTTTATTCTGTTGCAGTGGAGTAACAATGAACAACAAATGCTAAAGTTATGTGGTAGGTGGGAAATTGTTGAGGGCAATGGGGAAAAAATAGTGCTAACAGTGGGGTTCAGGTAATGTTGTGGAAGGATTTTGGTTTGGGTTCTCCCAAGCAGAGCCTGAAACAAGAACTTGGAAGTGGCTAGTTTATTTGGGAGGTGATCCCAGCAAGCAGAATTAGGCAGTAGGGAAAGTGGCGCAGTGTGGGAAGACAGGCCAGTACAGGACGCTTTAAAGAACTCATTACCCCCCAATGGGGCTCACCTGCCCCTTGAAGTCCTCTGAAGACCCATGTAGAACACACCCAGAATTCTCCTCTGGTGAACTGGGGGGAGCTTGGGCCATTATCCTTCATTGGTGAAGGGGTGCTTTGGGGGAGTTTTAACTTCTCTAAACTTCCAGGCTGTGCTTGTATAGACGGAAAGTCTTCTGTGACTCCCAAGTAGCAACACAGAGAGGTACCCGTGCATGTACTTGGTGTGGGGCGCTGGAACTGTTTCCAAATATGCTGAATCCAGGTGGGCTACAGGCATCAGCCCGGTGCCCCTAAGTGCTCATGGCAGGGCTGAACTTTAAAGGGAGGGGGTACTGTAGTCCTCACTAGGTAAGGGAGATGCAGATGAAGACTTGCAAGAGGTTGAGGGTAGGACTAGTGGCTTTCTAGATAAAAGAATGCTCTAGGCTGCAGTGGAGCCAGTTCTGAGGCTCTGGCGAGGATGTCTGGCTTCTCAGAGAACATTTGGGAGGCCTACCTGGGTGGCTGAAATGGAGTGAGAATGGGAATGAGCAGTAAGAGATGAAAAGTTGAGGGGAGCAAGGGACCAGATCACATAGGCCTTGTAGATGAGGGGAAGGAGTTTGGGCTTTGCTGTGAGAGAGAAGGGGAATCATCAGAGGGTTTGAGCAGAGGAATGACATAACAACCTCTATTTAGACACATTATTCTCGCTTTTGAGTTGAGAATCAGCTATAAGACATGATGAGGATGGCCGGGACCAAGGTGGGAACAGTGGAGGTGGTGAGAAGTAGACAGATAGGGATATGTTTTGAAGGTGGAGCCCAGAGGACCTTCTGGTAGAATGGATGTGAACATGAGGGTGGGAGATGGGTGCAGGTCACATCGGCAACTAGATAACAGAATTACTGTCAGGTGAGGTGGGGAAGGCCATAGAAGGCAGAGATTTGACGGGGAAGATCAGTCATCTCGTTTTCGACATTTATAGTTTGAAGTGAATATTAGACATAAAATAAGAGATACCAAGTAGGATGTTGGACCTATGCCTGGAGTTTAGGGGTGAGGCCTTGTTTGGAGATGTAATTGTGGGAATTTTCAGCATACTGCTTTCCTTCAAAGATACGGGATTAAATGAGGTCACCAGTGGAGGGATGTGGAGGGAGAAGAGAGGCACTCAGGGGCTGAGCTCAGAGGCCTTCCAGCATTTATAAGTTGGGGGAGAAGAAGAAGGCAACAGGGGGACAGAGAAAATGTAGCCAGAGAAAAAGGAGGAAAGCCAAGACAAAGCTGTGTATGTGAAGTCAGATGAGATCAAGTTTGAGAGGGAGTTGGAGGACAAGAGTAATTGGAGACAAGGAGTAGAAACAACTTCTTTGAGTCATTTTTCTTCAAGGAAGAATAACAACTAGAGTGATAGAATGTGGAGTCAAGAGAGGGCCTTTTCTCTTTCATTGTGAGAAATCATAGCAATTTGCTGCTGGGAATAATCCACTTGGGAAGGAAAAGGGAGGATTTGGAGGAGGGAGAATTGCAGCATCAGTAGCGTACCTACTGTCGTCAAGAAGTAATGGGTCTACATCCCTAGGGACACTTCAGCCTTGGCTAAGAACAGCAGTTCATCATTTTAATAAAAATGATTCTGGTAGATTTGGAGATGTTTGAGTGGGACTTTATGAAAGCTTTTTCTGATCGTGTCAATTTTCTCAGTGTACAAGGACCCAAATTCATGGTGTTGGATGTTGAGAAGACAGGAGTAAAGTATTCATATTTATCTGTGAGTGTGAGGAAGAGCATGAACTAGTGATATATCCTATGACTGCCAGGAAACTGAAGTAGGGGTCCATTTGAGGTTCATGGTCATAAACTCATTTTAGCAAGGTAAGAGCATAAATGGACCATTAAGGAATGATAGAGAAGAGTGGATTCAATGTTGCTCATAGGTTGGTATTCCCTGCTTTGTGCTCCCAGGGCATATTTCTACACTATTACTCACCAGGCTTTATAAGGGAGCAGGGAAAAGGGCTTTCTCCTACTGGAACTTATGGCAATGAGAATTGATGGAACCTGCTGGGTGAACAGTTAGGTAACAACAACATTTAAAAATAGCTGCATCCCTTCATCCCATAATGTGGTGCACAGCTCAGATCCCCCTCCCCAGAACCCTCAGTCGGCAAGACTGAGGTAGTACTGTCCCCAGCTGCTGGGAGCAGGATGCTGCTGCTGGCTTTCAGCTGTGTTGTTCTTTGGGAATTGCCCTCAGCCAAGGAGAGCCACCATAACTGGGGAGCAGGTTGCATCCACTGACTGGTTAATGTGAGTCCATCATCCTTGCCTCAAGGTGAGGTAATTCTGAAGGGCTGTTGGAGGTCCAGAGCTCCCCACGAGATGTGCTGAGGCCTTTGTCGTGGCTGCCTTGGAGCTGAACACCCTCTCTCCAGCTCTGTTTCCTTCTCTCCTCAGCACCTACCAGGTGTGGATTTTGAGAGCGTCCTAACAACCTGACCACATGCAGATGGTACTCAGCCTGTTTCCCAGGGAACCCAACCCAAGAACCCTCTGATGCAAAAATTCTACAGTTAGGAGCTTAACAAGTAGAAATAAATAAGAGCACAATGATTTTGATGGTACATTGTTCATAATAGTGTAAACCTGAAATGGCATCAGGAGGACAGATTGCTTAAATTATATATGGGATAGCCATGTGATAGAGGCATCCGTCTGTCACAGATGCACATTTAAGGATATGGAAAGATTGTTGCAGTATTTTCCTGAGTTACTGACCATAATCTGTTTCTGTAAGATAAAGCAGACAGTTACTTTAATTTGAACCAGAATGTATTAAGACACCTTTCATCTCCCAGAGCAAGTATGTGAGGCTTTGCCACAGGCACAGTTGAAAGGAGCCTGTGTTCCTGCCCTCATCAGCACACATTTCAAAACTTCATATGCCCACAATTTCCAAACCCAAGGCACACAGTCTTTTAAGGATGTATGTCTTGTTTGGGCTGTCTGTCTCAGAAGTGTAATTTAGACACTGAAATGTGTAAATTTCCAGGATGCTTCAGTAATTTATGGGGACAGCCTCAGAATATTTGAAATCAAGACATTTTTGGAAAGTGGCTTATATAGTCATCATATATATAGGTATTTCCATTCGTATGTCAGCCAAAGAGACTATCTGAAAAATGCCAACGTGATACTGCAACTTTTGACCAGGTCAGGTGGTTCTCAAACTGCAGTCATTCATGTGCCACCTTCATGATTTTTAAAAAGATTTTATTTATTTGAGAGCTAGCTGGTGAGGCAGACCACAAGTGGGGGAGGGGCAGAGGGAGAGAGAGAATCTCAAGCAGACTCCCCGCTGAGCACAGGGTCTGATGTGCCGCCCAGTGTCATGACCCTGAGATCATGACCTGCGTTGAAATCAAAAGTGGATGCTTATCTGATTGAGCCACCCAGACACTCCCACCTTCATGAATTTTTACTTCTGTGCCATCTGTAAGATTGCTTACTTAATCTTTTTCCTTAAGTAGACTCCATAGAAATGTAAGAACTTTCTTAACTTCATTCTAAGTAGTGATATTGAAGATAAAATTGACTTAATTTACTAGTAATAATTTTTAGATACACATTAAAATAGGTACATAGCTATTGAAATAGAGAATGTTTGTCCATGTGCCTCTGAAAAAAAATCATCTCCTGCATTTGTACCATGCTTTGGGAACACACTGCACTAAGTTGTCAGAATCTGAAGGAACAGACATTTCTGGGACCTAAGGCTGTCCTGCTGAGCTGGAAGGAGAGAAGGAAGGCACTCTGAAGCTCTTGGCCTGACGTCTTCTCAGTAATGACTTCTGCCAAAAATTTATTTGTCAGGCAGTTGCGTCGAACACTCATATTATATGGTAACTGGGCCTTTCTGAACTAGTGGGAGAAGGTAGTCACCACATGGAAGTCTAGATTTTTACAGAGTTTTTTCTCTGAGGCTGTTGGGTACCACCACCACCACCACTGAGGTCTTTATTTCAGCCAAGGATAATTGACCAGTGCCTCACAACGAAGTGGGTGGTCCTTCTTGAATTTAATTGACTTAAACCCTTTAAAACTTTTCCTTTAGTATCCCAGAAATTTCAGAAAGTGAATGATTCTCATCTGAAAATGAAAGGAATTCAGAAGCCATATTGGGCCAGGGAATAGGAAGTGAGGGAGAAAACATCTGGGTAAGTGGCAGTGGCCATTTGCTAGAGCTCTACCATGGGGTGTAGGAAGGGGGCTGCCGATAGGGTATTTGATCTTTGTTGGTGATACCTCAGCCCAAAGAATAGGTTGTGGTAGTTCCCATAGGTAGCCAAAGTTTACCAAGAAATCAAATTCTTGGTCTGAGATACAGGCCCCGGTATCTGGGATACCTTGCATGGATTCTCATCCCCTGGTCCAAGCTCTGTCATCTGGTATCTGGTCCAAAATGTCTGTTTTGGAAAGACTTCATTTCATTTCATTGTCAAAACCAGCTCTGGTTGGCCTTCTTTGTTACTGGAACTTGGAGAATACAGATGAAAGAAGCTAACTTACTGTCATTCCTACAGACTTCACCCTGCTCCAATACACCATCCTTCAGTATAATAATCATGATAGTCACATTTGGTACATGTGCAAATACTGTTACACCTGTCTGGCCTTGTTACTTTTCTTACCATGCTTGGGGAAATACAGGACATATGTTACTATCTCTAGACCATGAGTAAACTAACATTATGGGAATACCACTGGCTGTTTTGAGAGATTTTTAAGTCATTTACTGTGCATCTAAGTAGGCATCATTATTTTCATTTACAGAAAAAATGATGTTGAGTATCTTTTCATGTGTTTGTTGTCCATTCGTATGTCTTCTTTGGAAAAATGTCTATCAGATCCTCTGCCCATTTTTAATTGGACTTTTTGTTTTTGTGTGTGTTGTCTTAAGTTCTTTATCTATTTTGGATGTTACCTCTTATTGAATATATCATTTGCAAATGCCTTCTGTCATTTAGTAGGTTGCCTTTTTATTTTGTTGATGGCTTCGTTTACTGTGAAGAAGCTTTTCATTTTGGTATATTCCCAATAGTTTAATTTTGCTTTTGTTTCCCTTGCCAGAGGAGACATAGCTAAAAAAAATATTTTTACAGCCACTGTCAAAGAAATTACTGCCTGTATTTTCTTGTAAGGATTTTCTGGTTTCAGGTCTCACATTTAGGTCTTTATTCCATTTTGAGTGTTTTTGTGTGTGGAGTAAGAAAATGGTCCACTTTAATTTCTTTGTATGTGGCTGTCCAGTTTTCCTGACACCATTTGTTGAAAAGACTATCTTTTTCCTATTGTATATTCTTCTTTCGTCAAATATTAATTGATCATATAATTATGGTTTTATTTCTGGGCTCTGTATTCTGGTCTATTGATCTATGTTTCTGGTTTTGTGCCAGTACTACACTGTTTTGATTACTACAGCTTTGTAACATATCTTGAAATGTGGGATTGTCATACTTCCAGCCTTGTTTTTCTTTCTCAAGACTGCTTTGGCTGTTTGGAGTGTTTTGTGATTCCATACAAACTTTAGGATGATTTGTTCTGTTTCTCTGAAAACAATTGTTGGTGGTTTGATAGGAATTGCTTTAAATCTGTAGAATGCTTTCAGTAGAATGGACATTTTAACAATATTTGTTCTTCCAGTCTGTAAGCATGGAATATCTTTCCATTTGTTTGTGTCATCTGTTTGCAGTTGTAAAAAAGGATTGTTTTCTTAATTTCTCTTTTTGGTACTTCAAAATTAGTGTATAGAAATGCCACAGATTTCTGTATATCAGTTTTGTATCCCATGACTTCACTGAATTTATCAGTTCTGGTAGTTTTTTTGGTGGAGTCTCTAGGTTTTTCTATATGTAGTATCATGTCACATGCAGATAGTCAAAATTTTACTTCTTCTTTACCAATTTGTGTGCCTTCTATTTCTTTTTCTTGTTTGATTGCTGTGGCTAGCACGTCCAGTATTATGTTGAATAAGCACTGAGAACGAACATCCTTGTCTTGTTTGTGATATTAGAGGAAAAGCTGTCAACTTTTTCACCATTGAGTATGATGTTAGTTGTTGGTTTCTAAAAATGATCTTTATTATGTTGAGGTATCTTCCCTTTAAACCTACTTTGCTAAGGGTTTTTATCATGAATGGATATTGTGCTTTGTCAGATGTTTTTTCTGCCTTTATTGAAATTATCATAATGGTTTTTATTTTTTCTCTTGTGGAGATGATGTATCATATTGATTGATTTGTGAATATCAAATCACATGGGATCCCTGGAATAAATCCCACTTGACCATGGTGAATGACTTTTTAAATATATTGTTGGATTTGATTTGCTAATATTTTGATGAGGATTTTTGCATCTGTGTTCATGAGAGAGACTGGCCTGTTGTTTCTTTTTCTGTAGTGTCTTTAACTGGGCTTATTGAATGAATTTGGAAGTCTTCCTTCATCTTCTGTTTTTTGGAATAGTTTGAGAAGAATAATTATTAACTCTACTTTAAATGTTTTGTAGAATTCATCTGTGAAGCCATCTGGTCCTAGACTTCATTTTTTTGGCAGTTTTTTTCTCTTCCTGATTCCATTTTTTTGCTGATAATCAATTTGTGTTCAATTTTCTATTTCTTTCAGATTCTATTTTGGAAGGTTGTATGTTTAAGATGGGTTTTTTTTTTTTTTTTGAAATGTGTGTCCAGGATCATCCTTGATCCATACTACCTTCACTGGAGTGAGGAGATAGGACTTGAGAGTGGAACTGAGTAGTTGACAAGGATGGGCGGTGAGGAGGAGTGACATGCTAGAGGAGAAATGAACCTAAGAAATAATTCTAGCTATTTTATCTTCTTTTTAAAAGAATTTATTGATTTATTTGAGAGAGAGAGTGCAAGAGAGCACAAGCAGGGTGAGTGGCAGAGGGACAGGGAGAAGCAGGCTCCCCACTGAGCAAGGAACCTTATGTGGGTCTCGATCCTAGGACCCTGGGATTTTGACCCAAGCTGAAGGCAGATGCCCAACCAACTGAGCCACCTGGGTGCTCATTATTTCATCTTCTATTCTATTCTAGCCCAACTTCCCTGTTATTCTTAATGCATCCTAAACTTGCTTATCTGATGTTGGTTTTAGGTATTATCTCCCTCTTATTATTTTTTTAAAATATTTTTATTTATTTATTTGACAGAGATTACAAGTAGGCGAAGAGGCAGGCAGAGAGAGAGAGAGGAGGAAGCAGGCTCCCTGCCAACCAGAGAGCCCGATGTGGGGCTCGATCTCAGGACCCCAGGATCATGATCCAAGCCGAAGGCAGAGGCTTTAACCCACTGAGCCACCCAGGCGCTTCAGTCTCCCTCTTATTTTTATATTTATCCATGTCATCTCCTTCAAGGTTCCAATCCAGAACTCATTTTTCCCCCCTCCTTACTGTTCTATCACATTGAATCTCTGGAATTTCAGACATCCTCTCCATGTATTAATATCTTCACATCATATACAGTAGTCACACAGAGATCGACTCTGGATCCTCTGCAGGTTTATCTGACTTGAGAGCCGTAGTGCCCCTGAAGACATTAAGAACTGAGAGTAGGAAACAGGTACTGTATGGTTCCCTTAAGTCTTAGAACCAAAGAAGATCAGAGAAGCAGGGGGTATGGAGCAAGAGCTTGAAGGCAGGCGTCTCTGATGCACATCGTTCTACAGCTTCATATGAATTGGCTTTCCAGAAGGTATTATGTCTTATGAGTTCAGAAGGGATAATTCCTTCACACAGATAGATAATCAGTAGACCATGCAGCACCTGACCAGCGCACCAAAGAACAGAGATAGAAAGGGAAGCTGAAGTTCAAGAATCTCAGAAAGGTGCATGTAATCATGGGCAGCCTGTGAAAAAAGTATCTTCTTCCTCAATTGTGTGTATATTATCACCTGTGCCAGTTATTCCAATACAATAATTTAATACCAGATGACGCTGAGATTGCATTTTAAGGAAAACAAATCATTTGTGTATTCATTCGTAGAGGAAAAATAGTCTGAGCAACTGTTTTGTATTTGGTGCTAGATGTCTTAAGTTTGGCTCCCTGAGTCGAGGACTCTGTGCAAGTCTTTTATTAAGAACATGCTCCCAGGATAAACTGAAAAGGGAGGTGGTGGGAGGGGGAGGCTCTGGTATTCCTTGAGTCTAGGAATTTCCTCTGGGTTGTGAAGAGGCAGGGAGAGAAACTGACAGAGTCAAGAGCCTTCTGTCAAAGCTCTAGTTCTGGCCCCAGCTGGAAGTGGCCTTAGATTTGTTCCTTCAAAAACTTGCCTTTCCTTTCCTGAAAGCATTTGAAGCAATTAAATAGTGTAATTTATAAATGTAACAAATGCCCAGCAAGAACCTTCTCCAGGGTGGTTAAGTTGCAGAACTGGAGGGTCCCGCCTTTGGGACAATCTCAGCTTTGGTCGCAAGCTGGATTCCGAGCCCCGCGCAGCAGCCACACCCATGCAGTAGGGGGTGGAAACCAACTGGGGAGTAAAATGAAAATAGGGTTACTGGTTAATTTCGATCTCCACAGTGATTTTACATAATGGAAATGTATGCCTTTGGGACTAACAAAGAACATTCTAGAACAGAAAGAAGCCCCTTCTCTGTGATCCAGCTCCTTCCTCTGTTAAAGTGAAGTTAGCTCAGGATTCCAGTTTGAAGGCAAGGCGTATTTTTCCCCCCGCCTCAGCTTTACTAAGGTGAAATTGACAGTAGGAACTGTATTCATTTAAGGTGTACAACATGATTATTTCATTTTATTTATTTGATGGAGAGAGAGCGAGAGAGCACAAGCAGGAGAGTAGCAGAGGCAGAGGGAGACGCAGGCTGTCTGCTGCGCGGAGACCTATGTGGGACTCGATCCCAGGACCCTGGGATCATGACCTGAGCCAAAGGCAGATGCTTGTAACTGACTGAGCCACCCAGGTGCCCCAACATGATGTTTTGATACATACTGTGAAATGATCCCCAAAATGAAGCGAATTAACATAACCATCACCCCACAGAGTTACCATTTACTTCTGGTGAGAATACTTAAGAATTACCTTCTTAGCAAATTTCAGGTATGCAGTACGGTATTGGGTATTGTTAACTATAGTTATCATGCTGTGCATAAGATCTCTAGAACATACTCTTCTTGCACCAGTATAGCTTTATATCTTTTTTTTTTTTTAAGATTTTATTTATTTGACAGACAAAGATCACAGGTAGGCAGAGAGGCAGGCAGAGAGGAGGAAGCAGGGTCCCTGCTGAGCAGAGAGCCCCATGTGGGACTCGATCCCAGGACCCTGGGATCATGACCCGAGCCGAAGGCAGAGGCCTTAACCCGCTGAGCCACCCAGGGTATCTTTTTGACAACATTTCCCCATTTTCTCCTCCATCCTGTGGCTGGTAACTACCATTCCACTCCTTGTGAAGTCATGGCATCTTACTGCTTGACTGGAATCGGATCATTTACTTGTCCAAAATACCTGTATTCTTGGACCTACCCGTATGTGAGAAACTCTCAGCTGGGGATAGCAAAAATGGGCTCAAATGCATAATAGCAAGATGTTCTAGAATATATGAAAATTAAATTGTTAGGGAAAAACATCTGCATATCATCCATTACTCATTTGTTCACTCAACAAATATTTATTGAGCCCTTTCTAGACACCAAGCATCATTCTAAACCATTGGGATCCAGCGATGAGTAGAACAAGCATAATCTCTATCCTTCTGGAACTTTTATTCTAGCAGAAGAGACAGACATAGGAGCAATATGTAAGTAAACATAAACATGATAGTGTAATGAAGAAAAACAAGCTAGGATAGGAAGTGGGGCTCCTATGTTGTATGGGGTCATCAGAAAAGCAAAGGTCTTCCGTTTAAGATGACATTTGAGAAGCGCGCTGAAGAGGGTGTGTGTGTGTGCACACGTATGTGTGCATGTGTGCTTATATTGCTCAAAGGAGAGGCCAGTGTGGCTGCAGATAAACCAGTGAGGGGAAGAGTAGGACGTTGTAATATTGAAAGGCACCAGTTATGTAGGATAATTGTTCTCAAACTTTTCTGCACATTGAAACTACCTGCAGAGCTTTTAAAATTCCTAATGTTTAGACCATTCTCCAGACTTTCTGAGGTTGTGACCTAGTGGTCAGTAAGTTTTAAAGCCCTCCAGGTGACTTTGATGTGTAGCTAGAGCTGAGAACCAGCCACGAGAAGCCTGTAGGCCATTGTTATGAGACGTGATAGTGGTGTCTGTCAACTTGTTTGGGCCACAGAGCCCAGACAGGTTGTCAGCCATTATTCTGGATGTTTTCATGAGGGGGTGTTCTTGGATGAGGTTTACATTTGAAGTATTGGACATTGCGTAAAGTGGAATGCCTTTCATAATGTGGATAGGTCTTACCCAATCAGTTGAAGGCTTGAATAGAACGAAAGACTGTTGTGCCAGCAGACAGCTTTTGGACTTGCGACAAACACTGGCTCACCCTGAGTCTCTAACGTGGTGGCCCACCCTGCCGATTTTGATCTTGTCACCCTCTACGATCATATGACCCATTCCCTTAAAATAAGTCTCTCTATATGTACACACCCTGTTGGTTCTGTTTCTCTAAAGAACCAAAGGAGGGTTATAAGCAGAGAAGGTATAGGATCTGATGGACCTTTTAAATAGATCTCTGGTTGCTGTACTGAACTTGGACCATAGAGGACCCAAGGGCAGAAGCAGGTAGACAGTTTAGGAAGGCACTGTAATAATCTGGGCGAGAGTTCATGGTGTTCTGGACCCCAGTAGTAGCAGGAAGGTGAGGTGAAATTGTAGGATTCTGTATTATCTCTGAAAGTAAAGCCACCAGTATTTGCTGTTGGACATGTGACAGTTTCGCTGCAGTTTATTTTGGTGATCTAGGGCTTCATCCAAGCCTAGCTTAGGTTAACCACTTACTTTATTTGATGCAGATCACAGGAGGCCAGGCAGAAAAGGGCCGTTAAGTATTAACAGACACATGCAGTAAAGCGAAAGCCTGATCCTTAGAGAATTCTGGCCTCAACCAAACAATTCAAACATTTTCAAACATGTTGGAATAAGCAAGAAACAAAACACGCTTTGACAGATAATTTATTTCCAAACTATATGTATCTTAAGTGTAACTGACTCCAGCTGTTTCTCCTCCTTTGCTCTTTTCCTCTCCCATCGTTTTGACAAGGCGCTGACAGCTTTAGAACACGTCCAGTGTAGTGTTCGCACAGTGGGACGAAACATGTTGTTATTCACAGGGACTCTGACCTCAGGAGGGCTGAGTTTTATTCTATAAATCATCATGCAGACAGACATTCAAGTGCCGCACTCTGGCAGGGACCCTGTACCCAACCCCAGTCTGGTGTGCACCAGGAACAGCTGAGTCAAGGTTCTAGAGGAGCTCGTTCTGTCCCTGTCCTCTCTTCCCCGTGGCAGCCCTACCTGTCACTTTGCAGGTCCAGGAACCTGCCCGCTGTCTTTTGTTGCAGGGGTGTTCGTGCAGGTGTTCCCTTTATCTGGTGGCCATTTGTCCCACCTGCTACGTAGCTCAAGGCTTCAGTCTTTTCCATAGAGCTGCTGACCAGGTGGGGCAGCTTGTGTTTCCCTTAACTACTGTTTAAGGGCTTCTTCCATACTGAAGCCTTCCTTGAGCCTCTCCACACTAGGCCACCTACCCCTTTTACTGGACTCTGTAGGAATCTTGAGATCCAGCACATCTGTATGTATCCTTATCTGTTTTTGTCCTCTAGGCTCCAAAGCTCCATGAGTATAGCCCAAGCTTGCCTGGTTCACGTCTGTATGCCCAGCCACCCGCATAGTCCCTTATACCCCTACCATTCCGTTAATAGTTCCTGGAAGATCGCTGTGTGCTTGGCAGTGTGCTAGACCCTGACTGCACATTGGTGCTCAGTAAAGATTCAGTGGGCTGGGAACAAGATGGCAGAGTAGGCAGACCTTGATCTCACCTCCTGTGGACACACCCAAACTATACCTACATATGACACAACTCTCCCTGAAAATGACCTGAAGACTAGCAGAACAAGCCTTCCCTGACCAAATATATAAAGGAAAAGTGACACCAAGAGGAGTAGGAAAGGCAGAAGCAAGAGTCTAGCCAGGACTCATACCCCTTGCATGGTAACCCACACACAGGAAGGATACCATAAACACAGAGGCCCTCCTGGAGGAGCAAAGGGTTCATGCCCCACACTGGGCACCCCTGCCTTGGGGACCTCTACCAGGAAGACAAGCCCCCAGTAATGTGTGGCTTGAAAAACTACCAAGGATTAACTCTGGGAGAGTTGGAAGACTCTAAGAAACTGAGACTTGGGGTGTCTGGGTGGCTCAGTCAGTTAAGCTTCTGCCTTTGGCTTAGGTCAGAATTCCAGGATCCTCACATTGGGCTCCCTGCTCAGTGGGGGCCTCCCTCTCCCCCTCTTCCCCACTAATGCTGTTTTTCCCTATCTGCTCTCTCTCAAATAAAAGATAATTAAAAAAAAAAAAAGAAATAAGCAGCAGTTTGAAAAGTGTCTGGGCCATATATGAAGGACATTAAATGACTAATTTTAGGTCATATGCCATAGGGGCAGGGATCTATAGGAACTTTCTCCGGGAATGGATACACTGGTGGGTACATTTTTTTTTTTTTTTCTCGATATCTACCTACTTGGCCTGACACTGCTGAGTGCCTGACACTCTCCATTTACTAGCACCACTCACTCTACCCTGGTGTTACCATCTACTAGCACTATTCTCCCTACCCGGAGCATGTAGACATGTGCTGTCCAATTCACCTGCCCTAGCAGGCACCTTACCAAAAAAACTCCTATCCCACTACACCTGGTGGGCAGCCCTGGCCTGGACTGGCACTCCCCCACAAGGTGGCTCGTGCCCCAGGTGGGGCCAGCCCTGTTCACCAGTGTGCCTGCAGCAGCTGTGGCAAGGCCTCATAGCCAGTCACACCAGGGGCCAGCACCACCTACTGTTTGTCTGCAGCAGTCATGTCTAGGCGACAGAGCCAGCTGGGCTGGGGGACAGTCCCACCCACCAGTGCACCTGCAGCAGTTGCAGCGCAGCCTCAACAGGAGGGCACACACAGCCCACACATGAGACAACCCTGAAACCCCTGGTTCTAGTGATTGTGTGTGTGTGGAGGGGGGTGTTACACTTCTGGGTATGATAGGATACTTTCTGCAAAAGGCCAATCCTTCAAGACTTGGAGATGTAGCTGATCTATGTAATACATAAAAAGAAACACAGAGAGTCAGGCAAAATGGAGAGTCAGAAGGATATGTTCCAATTGAAAGAATAAGACAAAACCTCAGGAAAAGAACTAAATGAACTAGAGATAAGCAGTCTGTCTGATAAGGAGTTCAAAGTAATGGTCACAGAGAGCCTCATTGAACTCAGGAGAAAAATGCATGTGTACAGTGAGAACTGCAACAAAGAGATGGAAAATATAAAAAAGTACGAATCAGAATTGAAGAATACAATTAACTAAAATGAAAAATAACACTAGTGAGAATTAACAGTAGATTAGAGGATAGCATAGTGGAAATCACCCAAGCTGAATAGCAAAGAGAAAGAAGAATGTAAAAAAAAAAAAAATGAGGTTGGTTTTAAGGGGCCTCTGGGACAACATTAGCCATACTAACATTTGCATTCTAGAGATCCCAGAAGAAAAAGAGAAAGAAAGGGGCAGAATACCTATTTAAGGAATAATAGCTGAAAACTTTCCTAACTAGGGAAGGAAACAGGCATTCAGATCCAGGAATCATAGACCCCAAACAAAATGAACCCAAAGAGATCTGTACCAAGATACGTTATAATTAAAATGTCAAAAATTAAAGACTCTTAAAAGCAGCAAGAGAAGAGCAACTAGTTACCTACAAACAGGCTCCTGTAAGACTACCAGCTGATTTTCAGTAGAAACTTTGCAGGCTGGAAGAGAGTAATATATGTAAGTAATATAGCTTAATATACACATAGTACCGAATAGAAAAAAACAAACTGCAACCAAGATTACTTTGTCCCACAACGTTATCATTAACAACAGAAGTTTTGAAACCATATTCACTGTGCAAAAGCTTTTAAGTTTAATGTAGTATAATTTGTTTCTTTTTCTTTTTTTTTTTTTGCCCTTGTCAGAAGAAGCAAATTCCTCCCCCAAAATATTGCTAATTTCATTGTGCAAGAATTTACTGCCAATGTTATGTGTTTTATAATTTTCACAATTTTCTTAGTTCTACTTATGGCAATTTCTACTGAAAGCAGTCCCTTTCATATTTCTTATATGGCCAACTTAGTGGTGATGAACTCTAATAAGTTTTATTTGGGAAGCTCTTTATCTCTTCGTAAAAACTTGAGGATCCTCAAAGGTTAAAATAGAACTGCCATACAGTCCAGCAGTTTCATTTCTAGATATTTATTTGAAAAAAAACCAAAAACACTAATTTTAAAAGATACCTACACCTCTTTGTTTATTGCAGCATTATCTACAATAGTCAAGATAAGGAAGCAATCCATATGCCTATTGACCCATAGATGGGTCAAAAAGATGTGGTATATGTATGTATACATATATATGTATATATGTATATATGTATGTATACATATATGTATACATACATACACACTAATAAATCAAGCCATTGAAAAACAAGGAAATCTTGTTGTTTGTGACAACATGTATGGACTTAAGGGGTGTTTTGCTAAGTGAAATAAGTCAGACAGAGAATGACAAATACCATATGATTTCACTTATATGTGGAATCTAAAAAAAAAACAAAACAAATGAACAAACAAACCAAAACAGAAACAGATTCGTAAATACAGAGAACAAACTTGAGGTTGCCAGAGCAGAGTGGTATGGGGACTGGATGAAATGGGGGAAGGGGATTAAGAGGTAGGAATTTCCAATTATGAAAGAAGTAAGTCACAAGGATGTAAAATACAGCATAGGGAATATAGTCAATAATATTGTAATAATTTTGTATGGTGACATGGTAGTTAGACTTACGGCGATCATTTCATAATGTATATAAATGTTAAATCACTATGTTTTACATATGAAACTACAATTTTTTAAAAATTTGTTTACTGGTGTAATTCAGATGTAATTGTATCTAAGTTCTTTTTGTTTTTTTAAGGATTTTATTTATTTATTTGACTGATAGAGCACAAGTGGGCAGAGCAGCAGGCAGAGGGAGAGGGAGAAGCAGGCTCTCTGCTGAGCAGGGAGCCTGATGTGGGGCTCAGTCCTAGGACCCTGACATCATGACCTGAGCCGAAAGCAGCCACTTAACTGACTGAGCCACCCAGGCAACCTCGTATGTAAGTTCTTGATTATTTTCCTAAAATCAGGTCCCATTCCCAAGTTTTTAGTACCTACAAAAGGTATCATGATTGTCTTTCTCATGTCTAAGCTAGGAAATGCTGCTTTCTTCATTTCTTGTGTGAAGTACCATCCCGTCCTGAAAGTTAGTTCTTTGAAATAGTCCTTATATTCACATCATCTTTATTCCTGCTGATACTAATTAGTGGTCCTTGTCATGGCCTAAATTACTAAAATAGCTATTCTCATTCTTCCTTCTTCCCCAGAGGCAAATATTACCAGGAATTTGGTGCATATCCAGTTCAGAATCCTACACTTACACACACCACATACACTATATGTATATAATATGTGTATATGTCTATATAAGTGTATATAAACACATTTATAAACATGTATATATGTATATATATTTAGTTTTGTGTGCTTTTAAACAGTATGTGATATTCTGAAGCATGCATTTAATTTTTTGTTATTTTTATCTTGAATGAATATTTATGACTTTTTATAATTTTTTTAAACACTCATTTTTTTTTATAATGAGATGGGGAATTCCTATTTTAAGATTGTAACCTAAAGACATTTTTGCATTCTTTTTCTCTTAAGTCTTCAAAAAATAAGATTAAGAAAGGAAACAAAACTACAAATTTAGTAGAATTTGGGTAAAGCTATATGGCATGCATATATGTAATGCATTTATAGCCGCACTATATGAAGGTGGAAAGCAGAGCAAAGGACATGTGACTTTAACAGCAAGGAGAATGGTAGGGTACATCTGTATCTGTGGGGTAGAAAGGAAGGGGTAGGGCAGGACGGAATTCAGACCTAGGACTTGCTGAGGTAGAAAAACTAATAGGAATCCTTTCACTGTAGTCACATCCTTACAGGGAGGGTGACGGAAATGAACCTGTGACTAGCTCCACGCCCAGGGACTACTTGGGAAATCACCTCTCTCTCTCTTTCTCTCAGCAGGCTCAAGAACCACAAGCTAGTGCTCCCTTGAATTTACCATTCAAATTCAGATCACTTGGTGTTTCAGAAAACTCAAGGTGTGAATTTTGTTTACCATGTTCATAGACTGGCAGATACCTTGAGTGCTTGGCAGAAACAAATTAAAAAAAACGAAAGCAATTATTAACTTTGGGAAGAACGAATAGTTGTACAAGAACTGTTTAGTGGTGAAAGGTATTTATATAGTTATAATAATGAAGACTCTAGGTATGGATTTAACAAAAAATTGAAGTATAATTATATTGGGAGAATGAAGGAAAGGGAAAATAGGGTATAAGTGAGCTAGATAATAGAGAACCAGTAGTTAATGTCTGAAATTGATAGAAGAATTTCTAGTATTTAGAAATTTAAGATTAAATAACAGTGACAGTTACGGATGGAACCCTTTGAAGGAGTTGCTTCCTGGGATGTGAAGGAGTAAGAAAGCTTAAGTTAAAAAAATAAATAAATAAAAATAAGCCTTTTAACACTATTTGACTTTTAAAATTATTGGAATAGAATATTTTGTTTAAAATAAAACTCTAGGGGTGTCTGGGTGGCTCAGTGGGTTAAAGCCTCTGCATTCGGCTCAGGTCATGATCCTAGTGTCCTGGGATCTAGCCCCGCATTGGGCTCTCTGCTCAACAGGGAGCTTGCTTTCCTTCCTCTCTCTGCCTGACTCTCTGTCTACTTGTAATCTCTGTCAAATAAATAAATAAAATCTTAAAAAAAAAAAAAAAAACCTCTAACCAGAAAGGCTGTGATAAAATAAATTGTGCAAATAAGAGCCATGTAAAAGCGATGTTAATACAAGAGTAGAATTCAAGGCAAAAAATATATCAGACAGATATTTTTTTACTGAAGCTTATAGCCCACCAGGCAAATTTAAAATTATGGCTATTTGGGCCTCCCAAACATCATTAAAACAGATAAATCAAAAACTGTTTAAGTTGCAGGAACAGTTGCCACAAACAACTACTTTTGAGGCATTAGCATATCTCTGTTACTCATTGTTAAGTAAAACAGGAGCAACAAGGGGGGAAAGGATATAGAAAGAATTTAAATACTACTAATAAAGTGTTTTTAATATGCTACACTGTGCTATAATATGATAACATGCTGTCTGTTAAACAGAAATTATATGAGTTATGCATTCTTATTATGAATCTATAAAACTAGAAATAAATAACCAAATGTAATAATAAAATAATCCCAGTCATCTGGAGATCTTAATGCACTGTCCTCAGTAGTTCTTGGAAGAAAGGAAACATTAATTCTTCAATTAGACTACATTTAGAAAGCAATGGTAATGTGAACAGTACAAATTAAAACTTATGGTAAGTGGCTAACAGAGCATTGTTCAAAAAAAATTCATGGTCATAAATACCTTCATTCCTAGACAAAGTGAAATGAAAAAAATGTAGACTGAAGAAAGTGGAAAAAGAAAAATAAGAAAATTTAAAAAATGGAGCAGGGAATATAGGAACAAGGAAACAGTAAAAATTAAATGTATATAAATAACATAAAAACAGAAATTCATGAATTGAGATTTACAAATAATAGTAAAAGTTCAGCTTGTCTAATAAATAGAGATCACTCATATCCTAGATACAATACAATCCTAGTTATCCAATAGATAAAATACTTTGAAAAACATTTAGAAAACCCAAGGCTCATAAGTTTGCAAACTTCAGAAATATATAAATTAGAAAAGTTTACTAAAGTAGAAAATCACAAATATTTCATCAAGAGAGCAGTTGAAAAAAGTCAAGATATTACTGGGAATAAATTTGTCAATTCCAGACACTTGTAGGCAAATTCCTTCTAACTTTCAAGGGACAGATAACCCCTGTAATGTAAAAACTGTTCTACATTCTATCACTTTCTAATTGTAAGTTGGAAAAACACAGTCTCTCCAACCTCAGTGTTCTAACTAATAAATAAAAATGGATACCTGACTACCAGAATGTAAGGAATCCTATAGATAAAACTAAAAAAAAACTTTTTTGACTTGAAAAGAAACTACAGGAATGTGGTCAATTATAAAAGCTTGACACTGTGCTAATATAACAATCACATTTGGAAAATGTCACAGGGAAATGTCCCATTTACATGAGTAACCAAAAGAACAAAACAAAGCAAAACAAAACAAAACAAAAAACCACCCCACAACGAGAATGGTATGGGATGCACCAGTCTGCTGAGAGTCATAAAGATGACTAAAGAGACACAGATTTAGGATGACGGTAGGGTTGACATAATTTGATTGTGGAAAATAGGACGGATATGGGCAGTCCAACACTGAATTTATAATTTTGCTATGGAATTTACTTTTGTATTTTGAGTAATTTTTAGGAAAGTCCCAGCCAGACTATTTCCCATGACTTTGAACAGAGCAAGAGTATCTACTGCCACACAGTTCTGTAGCTTACACTTAATTAGTTTTCTGCTGAAGAAAACACTAATGAACAAATACATTTTCTGTGTTTAATTTGTATTATTAGTGGGTTTGCTTCTATATTCTGAAGAGATCTTTTCTTTTGCCCAAATGGTGACTCATATAAATGAAATACACAAGGGTTCTCATGATTAGGTCACCAAGGAGGCATGAGGGACCTCCCAAGAGGCCAGAGCAAACAACCATCTCCACTACTGGTCTGGCATTTGGGGCAGCGAGAGGAGGACATGCAATTAGACATAACATATCTCTATGCAAGCCCAGGGTGAATGTCAATTACCAGGGATCAATTCCCAGGTATTTTCAAGAAAGACCCATGACATAAGCGATTGCTGGACTATAGCTGCTTCCTTGGAATCCCCTAGAGCTCCCGCTTCATCTTCAGGCAGGAATGGGGAAACACTCTTCTACTGCAGAATCGGGGGTGGTAATGGGGTTCCCAAGTGAGGTAGTACAGCAGAGATCGTGGGGTTTTAACTATGACTCCCCTCAGGCCAGAGTGGTACCATGCCAGTCCCTGGGAGTGCGGGCAGATTCTTAAGAACAGGCTAGAATGGATTTCACACACAAATGCGCCACTTGTATGTCTTCTAATATTACGATCTTGATCCGTCTTTCTCTCATCTTGCAGAGACCATTTCTCCCCATTATCTTTTCTGAGGTCACCTGACACCCGCATTGGTGAGTAGAGCACTGTGGGTTGTTTTCTGGGACCTCTGACAGGGCTTGCTTCCTTACCATCAAAAGACATTGACTTAGCACTGTCTGTGTTCAGGAAGTGGGCCTGGGAGCCAAAGGTACAGGGAAGTCTAAGATCCTTTCTGCTCGTGAGAGGCTTACAGTTTTTGTTGTGACTGACTTGAAAACCAGATCCAGGTAAACCAGGCTCCACCAAGGGCTGTGTGATGATAAAGGGTAAGTTCTGGGGGCAAAGGGAATGGTCACTGAGGACTGATGGGAACGAGATGGGGAGGAGGTAAATGGCAATGGTTTAGTGTCAGGGTTTAGTGGCAGGCTTGGACACCTGCATCCTAGGGGACGCTGGAGTGCTGCTTTATTAGAGGCTAGAAGATACTCCAAACCTCCACCCCATCCCACACTCTTACCTGCTGCAGACACATCCCAGAGTAGAACTCTGCGGGATGGTGACTTTCTCCCCACGAATTTAAGATGGTCAGACTCCCGTCCAGATCCTGGGCAGAGAGACTTGGAGGGAGATTGGGAACCTAACGTGAAGGAGGGCAGCCTGGCCAGAGGGACCGGGGGTGTACTGAACCAGGTAGTCCCAAGAGAAGGGGGAGCAACGCTGCAGGCTGAGGCCTTCAAATCTCAGCAAACCTCCACACCCTCACCCCAGGGCCCCCACCTCGAAGCTCTGCTTCATTTCCACCTCCTTCATCAGTGAGGGCTGCCGACAGAGGAGAAAACTCACCGAGAGTGTCTCTTCTCTCTCCAAAACCAGGATCATATAATATGGGCTTAAGGTTCCATAAAATGGTCCTACCCTAGGCACCTGGCCAGGGTAAACTCAGCAGCGCCGTTCCCCAGCAGAGAGCTGTGCTTTGGTATAGCTTCATGGCAGGTGGGGTGGGAGGTGGGGATGGGGTCTGGAGTATTTGCAGCCTCCATTTCCTGTCAGGCTTAGACTGCAGGCGCCCACACTGATGCCAAACCTCAGCACCTCTGTTAGCCCCTCCTCAGCTCTCTCTCACTAGCCTCTGGTGACCCTTTTCACCACCCACAACATCTTTAGCATCCATGGTCTGCACAGTTCACTTGGCCACCTGCTCAGCTTGCGTTCCCTTGAAAATATTCTTAAGTCATAATTATGAAATGAATAGGCAGGGGTAGGACTTCTGGCTCTGCCACTTTACAGCTAGCTTCCTTATCTTTTATCTTAGCGAGGTGGTAGAGGGGATGGTTATCAGATCTTGCCCAACTTAACATCATTAGGCATTAGGCAGGTGCAAATCAAAACCACAGTGATTTGGCTCGATGCCATAGTTAAGACATGCAAACAACCTAATGGTGGATGAAGGGAGAAGGAGGTCATGGAATATTATTCAGCCATTAAAAATGAGGAAGTTTTGTCACTTAAGGCAATATGGATGGACCTTGAGGGCATAACACTGATATAATAAGGAAAATAAGACAGATTGAGAAAGACAAATGCTCTGTGATCTCACTTGTATGTGGAATATAAAAGAAAAAGTAAATGTGTAGAGCGATCTGATTTGTGGTTACTGAAGGAGGGCGTGGGGGGCAGAGTTAGATGAAGGTGGTCAAAAGGAGCAAACTTCTTAATTATCAGGATTATTAAAAAGGGGTAGGGCGCCTGGGTGGTTCAGTGGGTTAAGCCTCTGCCTTCAGCTCAGGTCATGATCTCAGGGTCCTGGGATCGAGGCCCACATCAGGCTCCCTGCTCAGTGGGGAGCCTGCTTCCCCCCCCCCCGCCTGCCTCTCTGCCTACTTGTGACCTCTCTCTCTGTCAAATAAATAAATAAAATCTTTAATTAAAAAAAAAAAAAGGGAAAACCCTCACCCAAGGTGGGAGCTGGTTCATTCCGTGGCAAGACCAGTTTGAGACAGATCTGGAAGGTGGAGCTCCAGGTCTAGGATTCACATTGGCCAGGAGGAAACTGGTCTACAAAGGGAGGATAATTTGAGCACTCTGGCAGAAGGCATCAAAAAGGGGCGCCAGGGTGGCTCCATCAGTTGGGTGTCTATCTTTGGGTTCAGGTCATGATCCCAGAGTTCTGGGATCGAGCCCAGGAGGGAGCCTGCTTCTTCTTCCGCCGGCCGCTCCCCCTGCTTGTATGCTCTCTCTCACTCTCTCAAACAAATAAAATCTTTTTTTTTTTCTTTTTTTTTTTTAAAAAGAAAGCGTGGAGAAGCCCATGTTGCTGTGAGTAGGGGAGCTGTGGAAAGGCACACCTCGAGTGTCCAGCTGGGGAGACTCACCAAGCCATCACTGAATCATGGTGAATCATCTGCTGACCTTCCAGTGCCCTCTCTGACTTGCTTCTCAAAGGGTGGCCCGTGGAGCAGTAGCCGAGCATCGCCTAGGACTTTGTGAAAGGCAGACTCTCAGGCCCCACCCTAGACATTTTGAAACCGAATCTGTATTTTCGCAGGATCCCAGGTGACTCATTTGCACGTTAAATCCTGACAAGCACTGTTCTGTTGCACAGATTATTAAAAGCCCCCCCCCCACCTCCCTGAAGCCTTAACCAGGAACAGATGGCTCTCATGTAGCTGGTGACTGGGTTTCCAGCCATGGCCCCGAACCTCCATTTCTCCAGCAGCTCCCTGTGTCATCCCCGGAGCCAGTGCATCCAAAGTTCTTACACTTCAGAAGGCACCATCAGCCTGACACGGGCATTCATGGGCAGCCTCCTGGGCCCTGTCCTCCTGCCCTCCCCAGGTGTCCTGATGCTGGTTGTCTGTCCTGAGACTGGAACGGGAGAAGCAGCAGGCTAGAAGGACTGCTTATCCTTGTCCAGTACAATAGTCTGGAAAGACTGGGGAGCTAAAAAATATTAATATTTCCTGTGTAAAAAAGCTCTGGATTTGTTGTATCAGTCTTTAACTTGCCCCAACCCTGCTTTAACTAGACGTTTATCATAGTTAAAGTATAAATAATACCATTAGCCTTCCAAGCAATGATAAAATTAGCAGTGTAAACAAAGCAAGCTAAGTGACCTTAGTCAGACCCCTAGCTGACTCTGACCCAGCACCTACTAAGACGATTAGTCAGGGCAAATTTGAACAGGGCAAAGGGGCCCTGGGGAGGAGAAAGCGTCTCTCCCTATTTATTTCCTGAGAACCATCCAATGCACAGGACTGGTTCCTACAACGTCTGCAGATGATTAGGGCCCTGGAAGTGTAGAGCTTCAGCTCAGCTTTGTGCCAAACTCTGTCATGGTTAGTTTTCTCTGGGAAGAAAGTTCCTTCCAACTTAAAATTGTCCTGCTGTTAATACTCCAGCTCCCTGAGAAGGGAGTGATGTCTCCTAGAGCTCCAGCGAGCCCCGATGCAGAGTGGGAAACCAGCGTGGTGGCCACTGCCTTTCTTGGGGAAGGTGGGGTCCTGACTGGGTGAATGAGAAGTGTGTCTGTTGGTTTGAGGCAGACACCCGTGTCACTTCTCCCCACACCTTCCAGAGGGCCTTCTTGACTCGCCACGGCCAAAGCGAGCTCCCCTTCCTCTAAATCACAGGTTGGTGTTGCTGACTTGGACCCCCTTTGTTGGGCTCGCCTTTCTGGGATCGCTTCCTCTCCTGTTCGCTAATTTCTTGACAACGGAGGCCCTGCATCATGCTGCTTTTGGTCTTCCGTGTTGAACAGGCCCAGTATCTGAGTCAGAGGACCTGGCCTAGTGTCCTACTTTTAATGAGCGGAGGAGGGAAATGCTCCTTCCATACTCGTTCGAGCTCCTCCCAGAAGATGACAATTTAATCTAGCGCTGTCAGGTTGCAGGTATATGCGGCCATTTCGACGAGTGGGCCATGTGTTAAAAGGTCTAGTTTGCAGGTGAGAGCATGTGTATACACGTGTTTGTGTGTGCATGTGTGTGCCTTTGTCTTTGCTTGTGGGTGTGCATGTGTGTATGCAAACGTGCATGTGTGTCTGTGTCCATTATTTTCTTCTCCTAGGCAGCTGGAACAGTAAGCTCAGAGTGTGACAGTCCCTCTCTCTCTGCAGCCTCATCACACACGTACCAGACAGACTGGAGGCCAGTTGGAAACTAGGCCATGCTACTACTAGTTGTGCCCGACTGCCTGGGGTCTTTGTGGCTCCTTCCTCCTCCTCCACTTCACGTCCACTCTCGCCACAATCATGCCGAAGCCTGTCATGGCAGAACACTCAGCGTTAGAAATTAAGCTCACAAGCCCCATTCTCCATGTCTCCCCATGGTGACTCTTCTCAGGGTGAGACAGCTGAGGAAGGCTGTGTCTGGCCTGACCCCTGCCCTGATCCAGTTCCCTCAGTTCATATGGATCCTAGCTACCATACTCCAGCCCCAGGCCTTCTTGCCAGTCAGCTAAACTCTTCAAATTACAGGTTTCTCCTCTGTAAAATAGAGATCATGGTATTAGCGGCCACACTCACAGAGATTTAAGTGAAGTGCCTAGTAGAAACTGTGGGAACACATTCAAAAGGAAATTCCTTACTGTCTTTCCCCTCAGGCTTGGTGTGGTGTTCTGATGAAATGAAGACAGTGAATCTTTATAGGATGGTTGATTGAACAAACAAGATGTGTTTCTTGCTTACAGTTGAGGACTTAATGTGTCCCTCGAGAAGTGATTTTATATTTTTGCGTTGGGGTCTAACGGAGTAGAAATACTCTGGTGGGGAGGGAGGGTGTATTTGTCAATCAGAAGTTGGCTTTGAGGTCAAAGATAAGACTCTGTCATCTGAGAGGCCCATCTGCTGGAGTTGATGTTCTGGAAGGGGGCTCCCTTCAGTGAACCAGTATGGTTTTATTGCTGTAGACAAATTGATTTTTTTTTTTTTTTTTTTTTTTTGCTGGACATGGTCACTATGAGCTTGACCTCTATAAACATATTCTCGGCACCAAAAAAAAAAAAAAAAAAAAAGAAGGATAAAGATACTGATGTATCCTCCCTAAGTCAAAGTCTTCTGTCTCATCTGTTGAGGCTTCTGTGCCCAGGGCTGTAGGAAACCAAACCCTGGCAAGAAGGACAGGCCCCTGTGGACGGGCGGGCAGTTCCAGTCTCCACTCACACAAGAGACTGTAGTCTGAGTTTGGTGACGTGCATCTTCTCACCATGAGCCCTGGTGTCCACTTGCCCACCGCTAGAAATCAGAGCTGGTTCAAGTCCCCCCCCGTGTCCAGGCCAACCTCTCACAGCTCTCTCTTCCTCTCCCTGGTTTCTTCTCTGCTGCCTACAAGCGAATTTATATCTCTTGTCTGCTAAAACGAAAACAAGTCTAACAAAACGAAATAACTTTTCTCTTATCCTGCTATCTTACTGCTTTTCTTGCTTTCTTTTAGTGTTATATCTATCTTATCCTATGATCTCACCGCTTTTCTTACTTTCTTTGAGTGTTCTGTGTACACACAGAGTACCCTAACCATCTGATACTGTTTCTTAACCAAAAACTTCATTCCTTTGGCCCTGACCTCTGTGCCTGCACCTCTTCCTAAAAGTGCTCACAGTGGCCACTCAGCTGGCAAATCCAAGACCTGTGTTGTAGGATTCCGCATCCTTGTCCTCTTTGTAGCATTTAACCCTGTTTTATGTTGTTTTCAGTTGGATGAACTATGTCCTTTTCTCTTGACGCTTCGACGTTTTGGGGCTTTGCTGACCCTGGAGAGAATCCCCTTTCAGGACTAGCCTGTTCCTAGAGACAGCAAAAAACTTGCCCTGAAGTGTACCTTTCAAATGCAGCCCCCCTCCTCCAGCCACCCTTTATATGGGGGGGAGGGGCTCTGTTCACAGCCACTATTCCCTTGTGCTAATCACCCAGACCACGTACCCAACAAAGAGGGCCCTCCCTTGTGTCTCAGAGCTGGTTGAAATGATCCAGACTAGCCACCCTCAGCCAGATCCCCCTGCTTCGCACGTTCTTTCCCACAGAAACCACAATATAAACTCTTACTCGGGATTTCTCTCCTTCCCTTGGCCTCCCAGGGAAAAACAAATCCCAGGCACCCTTAAAACATACATTCTTATTTTGGAAAGTGACCCCTCCTTTGTCTTTGGAAATCTCTCTGGTCTTTTCACTCCTTCTTCTTTGTCTTTTTGCATTGTTCTACTCTCATCTGCTTATAGAAGCTCCGGAATCAGGATCATACCTACAGGCTAAGGGATTTCTAACTGTGCAACAGGTAGATGGTAAACTAAAAATAGTTTTGTTCCCCACCCCCCCATTTTTTTAGAGGAAGAGAGAGTCTCCATGCTCAGCCTGGAGTCCAGCCCAGGACTCGATCTCATGACCCTCACATCATGACCTGAGCCCAGATTAAGAGTCGGGCACTTCACTGACTGAGCCACCCTGGCACTGTTTTTCTTAAAGGGAGGAGGGAAGAAGGGTTTAGGGAGGACGAGGGTTAGAATAAACTTTTAAGTGTCCATTGAACATGATCATCTGTGAAATGAAGTCAGAGAGCATCTTCTCTTATCTCCCTTTAAAGTTGCCCTTGCCTTTGGAAGAACCTGCAGGACCCAAGGTTGGGCGGTTAAGCTCCATGCGAGTCTGAGTTCAGTTATGCAGATGCCCATGCAGTAACCAAGACTCTGGACTTGACTTGACGTTGAATCTTTTCATTCTCCTACTAGGACTAGCTAACTACTGTCGAGAGAAGTGTAGTGAGCTTTTTCTTTATTTCTGGTTTGCCTCAACCATCATCTTACTAGTGTCAGCTTATGTCCGTAGGAAGCAGGGAAGAGAAAGGACCACTGACATCTGATTTGACTGAGGCTGTCCCAAGATGGCTTTGTTCTTGTTGTACCTGATGGGGATGAAACCTGGCTCTTCCCCCAGAGGGTGCTTTTCTGATCCCTCCAGAGACTCTGCGGCTGCTCGGTGCCTGGACTTTAAGTCCTGGGCGTCTCTTGCGGCTGGTTCTCCACACATAGCCCCCAGATTTCTGATTGTCGACTCTCCACAGGATTTTCTCTGTTGATTCCACTGCGCTTTCAAGCGGTCCCCCTGGACAGGACTTAAAATGGCTCGAGGACACATTTCCATTTAGGACCTACATCTGATTCCCTTCCACAGGCGCTTCTCGGACCTCAGGCTGCTTTATCTTCCCCATGTTGTTCTTTCCAACTGTGGGAGACAAATCTTGATGCTCAAAGTGGCCTGCTTCAGCTCTTCACGGGGCCTGGGTCTGGAGGAAGGCTCTGCCTTGCCCTGCCTTGGGGGTAGGCAGTGGGACTCAACCCAGCAGTAGGGGGCTGTTTCCTCTCCCCAAACCCCTTTCCTTCTCTTTGGCACAGAGCTTGGGAATGCTCTTCCTTGAACTTGCCTTTGCAACCCCTATTGCTCCTAAGTCCAAACTTTCCCATCTCATATAGCCCATTTTAAGGAGTGGAAGAAAGGGGAAAGGGGTTCTTTTTTTTCTTTTTTTTTTTTTTTAAGATTTTTCTTTATTTGACAGATCAGAAGTAGTCAGAGAGGCAGGCAGAGAGAGAGAGGAGGAAGCAGGCTCCCTGCTGAGCAGACAGCCTGATGCGGGGCTTGATCCCAGGACCCTAAGATCATGACCTGAGCCGAAGGCAGCGGCTTAACCCACTGAGCCACCCAGGCGCCCTGGGAAAGGGGTTCTTAACTGATATCTAAATATAGTTTTTTTAATGATCTTCCTTAAATGTGTGCCACTATGTAGATTTAAAATTACATACAGTAGGTTAGTAGGTATTCTGTCTCTTCTGACAAATACATTGCCAAGAGAAGTCAGACTCCCCTCTGTAACATTTAGTCACCACGCCTTTGCGAAGTCTCTCTGTTTGGACAAGGCCTTGATCTAGGTGACAGATCGTCAAGCCTGGCAGCACATCAGTGTGACCTGAGAGACTTATTTAGAATTTACACGTCAGGATCTAGTCCAGACCTAAATCAGAGTCTCCAGGCTATCAGTCTTTTTATCAAGCTTCACCTGTGATGATTCTCTTGCATCGCTAAGTTCGCAGGTCTCCTGGTCAGAAATACCAGTGCCACCTTGAAGGAAGGAGCCAGTCTCTGATTGGCAAGTCTTACAAAACTTTACTAATCCCAAGGAACTCTCCCTTGTAGTTCTCTTGGGAGTACATTCCAGCAAAGTCGTATTTTTATTCATTTGTCACGAGGGCTTCTCTTTCATTCTCTTTCTCTGCTCTGGATGAGTGAGCCACCTCCAGGTTTATCAGTTATTTATTTATTGTTGGATTTGAATCCATTGTTATGGAATGTCCCTGTTTAATGGAGTTGCTAGGAAAGCCCGAGTCATAACCTTCAACCCCACAGTTTTTATGTTCTGGTGCTAAGTCTCTTGTTAACCAGTTTATCCACTTGTTCTTTACTAGGCTTGACTACTTGGATCTCGGCTGCCAATTCTCTTGTTTTGTGTCTTGGTAGCCTTGGGGATTTTAAACATTTCACCCCTTTCTCTTTCTCCTTAATCAAAGAATTGAAGTTCTCCATGGTTCTCATCTGTAACCTCTGGGTATGAAAAATGATACCAAAAGTTCATGACCATTTCACTGTTTTCCTCATCTGTTATTTTGATTTTTGTCTTCAATGGATGATGAAGAGCTCCGTTCTGTTCACAGTCTCAGCTTTGATGCTGAGGGTTATTTGGGGGTCTCCTAAGAGGTAGATGATAGACACATAGACAGGACACATAGAGAGGACACATAGCTGTAAATGAGGGTCTTGGGTGCTTGGAAGAATTTATGCCTCTCTTCTTCGTCATTTCTGGAATCTAAATAATTAAAAAAAAAATCTAAGTCTTCTCTGTTTCCGATCTTCCCCAGTCTTTACCAATTTTTACTTATCTATCCGTGTAGTTACTAGAGTACTCGTGTCAATTGTAAATCTCCCCACCCTAATTCTCTCCCAGCCCACCCCAGCAACTTTACAGCTTCCTGTTATTTGCAGATAGATTCAGAAGCAAAGCAGTCAGTTCCTCTACGACCTGGTGCCAAAGTGCATTTCCAGGTTTGACTTCCATTTCTCCCTACTATGCTCCTAAAATTTTCCATTTTGTCATGATTCTCCAAAAATTCCATGCCCTTTCATGGGAACATTCTTTTCCCCATGCAGTTTCCTTCCCCGCAGCTGTAATTGGGGAGGGGAAAGGGAACTTATTAGTTGAGCTGTTACTGTGTCCCAGGCAGTCTGATAAATGTACCATAAATGGTCCATTAGAACCATTTTGCATTTTATTCTAAAAGCAATGGAAAACCCTTGAAGGATTCTTAAAATGGCTTTAAGGAGGTATAATTAACATACAGTAAGCTGAACATGTGTGAAGTGTACAGTCTGGTAAGTTTTGACACATATATGGACCTAGGAAATTATCGCCATGCTCAAAATAATGAGCATACTTATCCCCCAAAGTTTTGTATGGTTCTTTATAATCCCTCACTCAGAACCTTCCTTCATTGCAACTACTGAAATCTTCTCTGTTACTATAGATTAGTTTACATTTTATGTAAATAGGATTAATTACTCGCATCTCTACATAGTACATACTTTGTGTGGGGGGGCTTGTAGGTTTTTCATAGATATCTTTTATCAGGTTAAGAAAGTTGCCTTCTTATTTTACTGAGAGTTTTTATCAGGAATGGATGCTACATTTAGTCGAATGTTCCCTGTCAGTCTTTTAAAGTGATCATTTTGTTTTTTGATTTTTTTAGTCTGGTAATTGATTGCTTTGAAAATTAAGCCCAAAGTACATTCCTGGAATAATCGTACTTGATCATGATTTACTAGCCTTTTTATATATATTGTTGGTTTAAATTTGCTAAGATTTTGCTTAGAAAATTTGTATCTACATAGTTTTCTTAGAACATCCTTTTCAGGACTTAGTATCAGAGTAATGCTGACCTAATAGAATGGCTTGAGAAACATTTCTTCTCTTCAGTTTTCTTCAAGAGATTGTTCAAATGGGTATTCTTTCTTCTGGCTGTTTGGTAGAATTCACTAGTGAAGTTGCCTGTACCCGAAGTTTCCTTTATGAGAAGATTTTGAACTATAAATTCAGTTTTTAAAAATATAGAGTCATTTGGTCAGGTTATCTGTTTCTTCTTGAACAAATGTTGGTTTTACCTCTTTTAAGGAATTTGTCCATTTCTTCTGAGTTTCACATTTATTGACATAACATTGTTCATAAGAAATAATGGTTTTGAGATCTGTAGACTCTGTAGTGATATTGCATCTCTCATTCCTGCTATTGCTGATGTGGTTTTCTCACCCACCCTCCCCCATGCCCCAGGAGTCAGGCTGGAGGTTATCAGATTGATTGATCTTCGCACATAACCAGCTTTTGATCTCATTTGTATTCTCTATTGTGTTTTCTCTTTTATATTTGATTTCTGTTCATATCTTTGTTATTTATTATTTTGAGTGTAACTTTGATTAGGGTTATTTTGTTTTGTTTTGTGGTGTTTGTTTGTTTGTTTGTTTTGTTTTGCAGGAGGTTTTGTTTGTTTTCAAGGAGGAAGCAACCAACAGGGTATGAGACCCATCTTTAGGCTTTTTTTTTTTCCCTTTCCTTTTGGTGGGTGAAAGAGAAGTTATTTTGTCTTTTGTGACCTCTACAGAGATTGCTCTCTCTAATCCTTTCATGTGTTTCTCCCCACTGCCTCAGTTAGTTTTCTCATAGGTATGCATTAAGCAGCACTCAGCTCAAAACACAGGGAGGATGCTCTGCTAAAATCTGGAACTTTCTGTCTCTCCTCAACACTCTTCTCAGTAGTTCCCACCCCTGCCAACCTCTGACTTCCTTGGCCTCTTGGACACTTAGTACTGTCTCCGCCACTCAGCAAGACCCCTAAGCTGTCTGCTTCCCTGTCCCTGTTCCATGGCCTGGACATTCTCTTCCAGCATTAAGCTGGGGCAGTCATACAGCTTTGGCTTGTTTCTTGTCTCTCAGCTGTCACTCTCCTTCATCGCCTCAGGCCTAATGTTTTGAAAATAATTGTTGTACGTATTTTGTATCATTCTTTAGTTATTTAGTCCCTGTTACTCCATCTCTGTCACAGAAACAGAAGACCCATCCCTTTGAAGGGTTTTAAGTAGAGGAGCAAGATTATACCAGTTGAGGTTTAAGAAGATCATACAGACCGCAGTGTGGAAAACAGATCGAAGTGGGGGAATGGGTGGATTATTGTAGGAATGAATGCAGGCAAAGTGCGATAGGTATTGAAGGTAGATTTTTGCAGCAAACATGGACACAGACGACAGATCTGGACGCCTTTGGAGATGGAATCTGCAGGGCTTGGGTGTAGAGTGGGGAAGAAAAGGACAAGTCAAGGTTGCTTCCTGGTCTTTTTCTAGACCAGCTGGGCAGATAGTGAAAGTGGGCAGGTGACACGGGGGGCGGAGGGCATTGTGGGAAGGCAGAGGTCAGGAGTGATATGCGTGGACTTGAGATGCGTCTTTAGTCATTCAGGTGGAACTGGTCAGATAGGCAGGCGGCTGTAAGACTGCAGAGCTCCAGGGAGAGGTCAGGACTAAAGATAGAAAAATAGTCATCAACGTGTTCTTGTTCAAAGCTCTAGGACTAAGCCATAGACAGAGGAGTGTAGGGGGAAGAGCTTAGATAGAGGAGGGAAGAGGACTCAGTACAGAATCCAAAGGTCTTCAGCACCAGAGTCTGGGAAAAGAAAGAGCTTAGATGGAGAACAAGAAGCACCAGTCTTCCTATAATACTTAGTTCCTTTAAAAACCGTGTATCAGTCCATAGTATAATTACCTGTTTTATCACTTTTCACTCGGGTGGGGAGCCCCTGCAGTCAGGGGGCACTGTCTTACTTTGTATCACTCATGTCTCACATAGTACCTGACACACACTGGATCCTTTCAGTGAATGAATGAATGAATGAATGGAGTGAATGAATGAATGAATGAATGAAGTTCAGAGATGATTGGTATGAGGTCAAAAGGACACAGTCTCTTTGTAGTCCAAAGGGCTCCAGAAGACAATTCGAGGCAAAGTTAGATAGGCTCAGGGAAAAAGAAAACCAACAAAGAACAAATGGTCCAGAGCCATTCCCGTGAGCCCCTAATGGGCACACTGGGGAAGTGATCTCTGAAGTGACTTCCGTGGATATGGTGAACTTGGACGGGAACTCTCTGTCTGGCTTCCTGTTACAGAACTCGCAAGGAGACAAAACAATGTGTCGGAGTCAGGCTTCCTTGGTGGATATTTCTATTCTTTCGGTCTTTTGTCTGTTTTCAAGGAGATCAAAGCACGTCTTATGAAATGTTTTGGCCGAGGCTTAGAATTTAAGATACTCAAAGGTCCAGAGTGGACATTAATTAGAAAAAAAAAAATCACTGACCCTTTTGGACCAGGCGCCCTCCCCAGGAGTCCGAAGAGGCCAGGTGTGTCCCTGCCAGCCCCACAGAAACATAAAGATGTCTTCCCCAAGGGGTCAGGCTAAGGATTACTGACAGCTCCCTGTCTACCCCCTGCCATGCTGGAGGGCCAAGCCTCCCTCTCTTGACTTACGGGACTGGCAGACACAGTGACAGGAGCCTGGCCAAGGAGCCTGGCCGGCATGCTGGCCAGGAGTAAAATCCGAACGGAGTGCTTCAGAGAAAGGCAACCGTCAGAGGTTAACCATGACATTTACGGTTTCGTAATTTCTGCTGAGAGCCGTGGCCTCGGGTCCCCCACAGTCAGCAAGCTAAGCCGACCCTGGAAGGTTTAACTGTCCGGTTGAAGCTATAATAAAGTTTATTTTTGTTAAAACGTGAAATGAGTCTGAGTTTGGATTTTTCAGCCTGGTGGCTTTGTGTAAACAGTTTACTTTACATCGTTTTTGGCTCGTTTTCAATAAACCACCATGATAATCCCATTCACAGACAAAACAGATCACAGATTAGCAGACAGGCCGCTGTGAAGCAGCATGTTACCTGCTCCTTGTGTGAAATGTAAAGATCTGTTTTTAGGAAAGGAATCGTCCCTCTCTCTTCTCCAAGTTCAAAAACAAGGTTTCTTTGGACTTCTATGGAAGAGAAGAAACATTACATTGTTTTAGCTCCTTTTTATACCACGAAAATAGATTTTAATTAAGCACATAAAGTGAGCCGGGTTAGGAGCTGTTATTTTCCAGAGAAGGCATGCTGGCTTTATTCAAATTGGAAGAGACCCCAGGAGAACGCCAGAATCACCTATTGCTTACATTTCATTTTAATGTGCTCAAGTTCAATAAAAGTTTATCATCTCCATTAAACCAGTACCTATTGGAACTGATTTAATCTTGTTAGCACGAAGAACCACATGAAAGAAAATCAAGTCCCCAGGACAAGATTGTGCATAGCACGGTTTGCGGGTCTAAATTACATAAAAGAAATGGCCATCTCTGCTGAAGACCAAGTGCCTCTCACCTGCTCTTGTGTGTGCGCATGTGTGCATGCATGTGCGAGCGAGTTGTGCTTTCGTGGGTGTGTGGAGATCCACACCCTCTGCTCTGTGGCGCTCTGGCTGCCTGCCCCGGTGCAGCACGCCCAGGAGGCTGCTGGGTTTGGGAGACCTGAGCTGCTTAGTGTCACAGCACTGCTGTACTCCCACATGGACCATGAGCTGTGTGACATTTGGACAAACAAATGTCATGCCTAGGGGCGCTGGTCCAGCATCTACTGGCAACAGCACAATGAGGACATATATGCATATACCTTGGCTCTATCCCCACAGACGGCAGCACACACACAGACACACACGTGCCTTCCTCATAGGGGAAGGGGTCAGCTTGCTGTTCACTTTCAGCTCACTCCTTTCCATATACCAGAAAGCTTCCCAGAGTTCAAGGCTAGATATCCAAGAATCCAGGGATGTTCAGTCTTCTATTCAACATGCAGCTCCACTTGGGGACCTGGGCCACGAATGACAAGGTGGTGTGGGACACGCAGCTTCCCACAGATGTCAGCTCACCTGAGACACTTCTGATGGGCCACTGGGTATAGCAGATGTGGTCTGGGGTCTGAGCTCAGTGGAGACTAACAGGGCTGCAGGCAGAAGCTGAAGGATCTGGTTTCTCTGGAAGACTCCGTGAGCACTCTGGTGTAAATAGAGCCTCTTAAGGCCCCAGGTGAGACGGCATGGGACAGAGTGTGTGTCCCCCCCCCCCAGTTTTATGCTGTGAATCAGTGGGGGCTCTGGGAAACACTGCCTTGTATCAGAGCTGGGTGTTTTTAGCTTTGGGAACAGAGGGTGCCTGTCACCCTCTGCATGAACCTCAGTGTCTTAGCTACAGGAACCGTGGTGTGGCATAGCTTTGAAAGCTCCTTGGCAAGGAAGGGAGCCTGGAGTGGAAGAATACGTGATGACATTCTTTTGGATGGCTCTAATTCTTCCTCGGGATCTCTTGGAAAAATATCTGGTTAAGCTTTGACTAGGGGATTCTAGGCCCCTCAGTACCCCATGACTCAGTGGGTGTGGGTGACGGTCCTCTGACTCCATTACTCATTGGCTGAAGAGAGATTTACAGACCCTCTGTTGAGTTCCACACATACCATTAGACCTGTATTGGTTAGCTTGGGCCACCACATTACACATGTCCATGATTGGATGGCTTAAACAACAGGAATTTCTCTCTCATAACCTTTAGAGGCCATGAAGTCCAAGGTCCAGGAGGCAGCAAGGCAGATTTCATTCCAAGACCTCTTTTCCTGGCGAGTGGGCAGCTGCCATCTCACTGTGCTCCGATGACTTCTTTTGGGCATGCAGGGGGAGAGGAGTGTGCGAGCTCTCTGGTTTCTCTTACAAGGGCACTGATAGCATCTGACAGGGGCCCCACCCCCATTACCTCATCTAACCTGATTTTCCTCCAATAGATCCATCTCCAGATTCTATCATATTAGGGGTTGGGGCTTCCTGTGTAGTTTTCAGAGTACAAATGTTCCATCCAGCACATGACTCCATGGAGGAGGTCATGGACCCCAAAGACCTTTACCAAATAGAGAGGACCACACAGCTCGCTGGTGAAGACAGTCGGCAGTAGCAGCCTCCTCTCCTTTCTCACGTCTGCTCACTGAGTACCAATCACATGTTTGCATCTGTCTCTCGAACATTCCAAGTTCACCTGCTCTTCCCTCTTCTGGAATCACCTTGCCCACTTCCAAACATACTGGTTGTCTCAGCCCTCAGCTCATGGTCACCTCTTCAAAGAGGCCTGTCCCACCTTCCTGTGGGAACCTCACCTACTGTCATATTTAACCTGGTGGGTTTTTTCATAACACTGAGAACTAGTGAGAAGTATTTTGTGTGTTTGTCTCCTTGTTGACCATCTGCATACTCCCAGCAGTGTAGGCTCCATAACAGCAGGAACCTAGTCTTTCAGAACTATTTCTATGTCCCCCCAAAACTAGGACAGTACCCAGGCAAGGCAGGTGGCAGCAATGAAGTGTTGATGAGTCCCAAGTATCACAGAGACACAGGGGGTACACAAACAGGACAAAGGGGTGGAGGAGACTAACCTCTGGCATCTGAGCTAGACCTTGTAAGAGAGGAAGGATTCTGACAGATGGACAGGGTAAGGAAGGAAGGTAATCCATTTCTATGACTCTGGAAACACTACATTTGGGTTTTCAGATTAAATCAACCAATCTCCCTCCCTCCCTCCCATCTGTCCTTTCTCTCTCTCTCTTTCTTCCTCCCTCTCTCACTCCCTCCCTCCACAAACTCATAGGCTTCTCTGGAGAGAAGACGGTCTTATGCTACAATAACTGAACTCTGGCTCTCAGGAAGCTCTTCTCGATGTCTGACTTCAAAGCTGAACTTCTTCCTTCATCAGATTCAGGCCCTCTTATCTGCCTTTTATTAGAAACACTGTAAACTCTACTCATCATCCATTCAGTGGCAACACCATAAACTCTGTTCGTCATCTTTTACATTGGGAAAAAGACCATGCAACTGAAAAACAGCGATACTCTTATTTGCAATGTCCTCTTTTAATTTAAAAATTGCTAAATAATCGGCGCCTGAGTGGCTCAGTCCCTTAAGCGTCCAACTCTTGATTTTGGTTCAGGTCAGAATCTCAGGATCATGAGATCGAACCCCACATTGGGCTCTGCGCTGGGCATGGAGCCTGCTTCAGATTCTCTTCTCCCCCCGAACTGTCCGCCCCCCCCCCCGACTTACATGTGCTCTCTCTTTCTCTTAAAAAAAAAAAAGGCTAAATAATACTGGGTCAGGGGCAGTGAGTACAATTGTGCTTTATGTCCCTGGACGGCTCTTCGTTTGGGCTTGTGTTAGAGAAGTTTCTTAGATTCTCATTTTAGTGGGGTCGGGCCTGGTTAGTACTTGGAAGGGAGATTCTCATTTTAGTGAGGGATAGTAGGAAAAGTGGAGCAAGGGAGCGTTGGGGAGCACTGTGGCTCTAGGCACTTGTTCTGTTTCATAACCTGAATCCTCAGGGCACAGGCCCTGTTCGGAAAGCTTTGCTGCGCAGACATTCATTCAGCAATTTGATGGCATTGCCCAGGGGCCCGACATGGTACTTAGTGCTGACTCATCTGTGAAGGCGAAGGAGACATGGTCCCACAGTGGGTCAGGTGGAGAAAACCATGAGTCCTGTGGGTGGGACTTAGGTGTATAGGGTGGCGCATGGCAAAGGTGGAACAAGACTTGGAAGGGCAAATAGAGTCCTCTGAGCAGTGCCTTTCCAGGATGCTCCCGACCACAGGTCTCGGTATAGCCTGGCCTGTATCAAGGCCTGGGCCAGGGCTTTCCAGAGCTCCTCAGGGACTTGATGGCCGCGCAGGCATGGCAGGAGATGCCCTTTCTCCACGAGGCAGCCCAGCATTGCTCCTGAGGTCTTCTCGGTGGGTCAGCTTTGGTCTACTTCTCTAGGATGTAGAAAACATAAATTAAGGTTCAAAAGCAGGACAGCAGCTAAGAAGAGAGCTGACTTTGAAGCTTAGAGCCTTAGGTTGAAGGGAATTCTCTTGGCTGAGTCACAAAGGAAATAAAATGCCATCATAAGGAGAGTAGCTTTAGATTTTTCACTTTATCTTCAAAATAAAAGATTAGGGACACAATTCTGGTTGAGATGGCTAAGCGATGCCTGCATAATTGAATTTCATGCTCATTATTTCCCTCTGAAGTGGTGTACACAAGCAGTCATTGGAAAGCAGTTTTCACAAATACACTGGCCAGGGCCCTGCTGAACTTTACACCTTTCCACAATCTTCCAAAAATTTTCAGCCTCCCTGGCCACTGTGCACAACTGTCCGAGGCAGCGCTCATCTCGCCGGTGAACGAGCCCTGTTTGAGCAGCCTCGTCACAGGATCTGAACATTTTATTTCTGCACGAGATTAGACATGGTCTGGGGGATACTTTATGCTGTGTTGAGTAGGCGGTTGGCCTGCGGCTTTGACACCTCAAACTGAGTTGTGTCTAAGTCTGAACGGAGAACACACCAAGGCTCGGGGATACTGTGCATGTGTTGGGGCGGGTGGGCCCTCAGAAACTCTCTGGACCTTTTACTTAACTTTGCTGTGGACCTGAAATTCCTCTTAAAAAAAAAAATGTCCTTTTTCTTTCTTTTTTTTTTTTTTAAAGAATATACCAGGGTCACTGCTATGATAAAAGAGTATGCCAGGGCCGAGGCGCCGGGGTGGCTCAGTGGGTTAGGCCTCTGCCTTCGGCTCAGGTCATGTTCCCAGGGTCCTGGGATCGAGCCTCGCATCGGGCTCTCTGCTCGGCAGGGAGCCTTCTTCCCCGCCGCGCCCCCCAACCTCTGCCTGCCTCTCTGCCTACTTGTGATCTCTGTCTGTCAAATAAATAAATAACATCTTTTTTTTTTTTTAAAAAAGAGTATGCCAGGGCCATTGTTGTGTTGTGGGCCCAATCTGAGCCCTTGTTTCCTCTTTATCACTCAGTCTCATTTTTTTCTTTTAAAGAGGCATAAAGGAGATTGTTCAGTGCCAATGAATGAATGGCCTTTACTGAAAATCCAGGAATTGATTGGGAGAAATCCTCAGCTCCTCGAAAATGGCCACATTATTATTATTTTAATTTTTTTAGGTTTATTTATATTGGAGAGACAGAGGGAGAGTGAGCATGAGTGGGGGAAGGTCTGAAGGAGAGGGAAAGACTCTTAAGCAGATTCCCCACTGAGCGTGGAGCCTGCAGTGGGGCTCAACTTCATGACCCTGAGATCATGACCAAAGTCAAGAGTTGGGTGCTTAACGGACTGAGCCACGCAGGCTCAGTTGGTTAGTCATAATATTATTATTTTTAGCATCAAGTCAAATTGAAGCTTGATTTGATAGTAGTAATGTCTGTGGATACCAAGTGGCAGGGCCTCCTGATAGATGGGGAGTGGTGGAGTTTCTTATTTGTGCTTATTATTCTTATTTCTGCTGTGTTCACAAGAAGTTTGGGCACAAGGATTCCCATGCACATCTTTCTCCCCAAAGGCTTCTGATGCAATCTTCTGGCAAGGTGCCTCTTTGCCAGTTCTGTTGGAGCAAGGTCAGGGTTCACGGGTCTCAACTGTTGACTGCAAGGCCCTGTGAGTCTTCTCTGGGACAGAAGAAGGGTGCCAGTCAGCACTGAGATGCTTCCTGTACGTTATCTGAGAGGCATAGGTATGGTCGTCCTTACCCGCTGTGCTTCTCAAACTTTCGTCCTTACCTGCTGTGCTTCTCAAACTTTCTTTGGCAAAGACCAGGACTGGTTGGGTTTGGGGTGGCTTTAACAATGTTTCCTTCTTCTTTCTCCATGTTGTCACAGACCTGTATTTTTGGTCCATGCCCCATGCACTGAGATGAGCCCAAGGATCGTGTGGTGAATGTTTCAGCAAAAGCCAAGTAGCTATAAAGCGTACGCAGCTATGCACCAGCACCTGACCATCAGAGAGAGGAAGCAGCCTGCCTCATCTCGTGCCGCTGGTCTGCAGGTCCAGTTCAGGTCAGAATGACTCCAACACCTCTGCTATCTGTCTAGAAACCATGAAGAGCGCCATGAAAAGTACGGCTGATCCTTGAGCAGCATGGGTTCGAACCACGTGTATCCATTTGTATGTGGATTGTTTCTGGTAAGTACAGGATGGTACTGTAAATATACTTTCCTTTCCTTACGATGTTCTTAATAACACTTTCTCCAGCTTCCATTCTTAGGGGATGGAATATACACACAACGTACAGAATAGGTATTCATTGACTGTGTTGTTGGCAAGTCTACTGGTTCACAGCAGGCTATATTGTAGTTCAGTTTTGGGGGAGTCAGAAGTTATATGTGGATTTCCGACACCCCTGGGGCAGGGGTCGGCACCCCTCACCCCCACTGTGTTCAAAGGTCAGCCCTAATTATGCCAGAGTTACTAGATTTCTAGTGAATTCTCATGGAAACAAAATGGAAGGAAGGAGAACCTCTCACTTTTTGAAACTTTGCTCTCCTGATTCGAGTCAAACTAATCAGGTGTGTAACCCCCAACCCTTCCAGGGAGGACTACAAGTCTTGGTGGCTGTTCTCCCATCTTCTTGCCAACCTCTTCCCCATTGCAGTTCCCCTCACTCACCCCTTCCCTCCAGTCGCTTAGCATGGAGCGTGGAATTCAAGGAGGTGAGGGGAAGAGCAGAATCAGAAGATTGAAATAAATTACAGTGTTCAGAGAGCCCTCAGGAATCCAAACATAGTAAAATTATTATGTTTAATGTAAAAATTGAACTTAAAATAATTCTGCTCTGTGTTTAATAACAACAGGTAGGGCTCAGCTAAGCCAAGTCAGCCAGGTCCTTTCAGCCAGGCGGTCTGACTTCTCTTTGCAGAGAAAGCAAGGGCGAGCTCTTGAAGGTTAATAGAATCTATCACCTCCTCAAGAATGCAAACTGTATAAATACTCAGGTTTTAAAATAAAATCCCCCAAAGCCAGCTTTGCAAAATGAGGTCAGCCTGGTCTGGCAGGGCCTTCTGTGCGGAGCGGTGGTGTGTCTTGTGAGCAGGACATCCCTGACGTATAGATGCAGCCTTCGCCTCTAGATTGTATATCGAAACCACGAAAGCAGAACTCCCATAGCTCAAGTTTATAGAAATCCGTGACAATGTTTGAAGTAGTTTAGTTGAGACTAAAACAGTCTGACATCACAGCCTTGGGGAAGGTGATGGAAATTTCTTCATTTCTATGGAAAATTGAAAAAAAAAATCTTTTCAGGTGTTTCTGCTGGCCACCCAAGAGCTGCCCTTGGGCTGCCGTTCTCTTCCAGGTTTGGAACATCACACAGAAGTACAGAGACCCTGCTTAAGATGTCAGCCAAGTCTTTGAGTTCCATGTGTCAACCTGTGCTGGTGACCTTCCATTTGCTCACCCACCCCGATTCATTGTCCATGCATCTCTGCTTTGCTTGGTGTCCAGGAAAGTGATCCCAGTGGGAGCTCCCCTCGCCTCTGACTTCAGCTGGATTTGGCCAGCAGGAGCCACCAGCAGGAGATGGGAGGGCAGGAAGAGAGAGAGAGGGCAGGTGCCATTCCCCACTGGGGCTCCTGGTCTGTGTCTCCAGCTCTGTAGAGGTTCTCGCACACAGTTCCCTCCCATTATCCCTTTTTGCCAAGGTGAGAGTTAACAGTTTTCCACTGGGTGACTCACTCAGACCCGTCTGTGTTCTGTAGGGACCCTGGGTGCTAGGCACACTTGCTCATTGGCCTTAAGCCCCAGGCAGGAGCTTCTGTGCCCCCAAGTTAATTTGTGTATCATAATACTGTACGAATTTTGCAGAGGATAAATGAGCTAAGTTCATGTTGGTAAGAACAACAACAGAAAAGGGTCATTTCTTCCTATCTTTCAAGAATTTGTTTTGCATATTCCTTCTGATCATTTGTTGGTGGTAAAAAAAACCCACCAACAGTGGTTCATTAATTTGTCCTTTTTTTTCTGTTTCTGGACTGATCTTATCCTCATCAGTCCCACTCGTTTCTCATAGCAGGGTCAGACGTTTATAATCTATGTTGCATATGGTCAGACTCATGTTGTCTGGGAGTATCTTTGGCTGCTTCTTGAGTTTCTGTTGCCACTAGTATGTTTAAGACGCCTCCTTCAGCTTTAAGCAGAGGCTCTCTGGGGGAAATGTCAGTGTTTCAGGACTTCTCCCCCCTGATTCGATGCAACCATCCTCATTCCTCTCCTCTGGCCAGGTTTGTCTGGAAGGATAATGGGAAGTTTATGCGTCCCCCTGTCCGTGGTTTAAGTTCCCTGGGTTCCCGTGATCTGTTCCCTGGGTACCCCGTATCAGTGGCCACTCACATAGGTCCAATCCCGTCTGACTTTGGGAACACTGGTGATATCCTGGCCCTGTCCTTGGGTCATACAGTTTCTGCATTCTGTTCTGACCCCTCTGCTGCTATCTTGAAACTCTCAGCCCCTCCATACCTGCCACCAGAACCTACAGGACCTCTGATACCCTCCACACCATATACCAAGTAGGGACAACCCTGAGTCCACTTGCAGCCCATCTGCAACCCATCAGCAACCCAAGGTAGATGCCTGCCTTGGCTCATGGGCTCTGTATTTGTCCGGCACTCAGTTGAACCTGAAGCATTTGAAAGGGCGCTTAAAATGGCCCCAGTCTATGGCCAGATAGATGAGGAATGAGCTGCCTTGCAGTGGGATAACCCTGAGTTTTTGTTTTTAGCCTATTAAGCTCTGACAAGGATTTTGAACTCAAGGGGACGGTCAGGACTCGTGCTCCTGACTTCTGTTCCTCCTCCTCTTCCTCTTCCCTCCATAGCTCTTGCTCATGCACGCAGACTCATTTTCCACTTCCTCCTAAGGCATTCAGGGGCCCCTTGCTTGGGGTATCTGGTTTTATCTGCTTGGGAATTACAGTAAAACTTGATAGTTGAATCTCTGAACTCTGCTTTTCAGAGGTCAGAGGAGCTTTGGCAGTTGGTAATCTTTTTCATTTCTCAACAAAGACTGGCTTTTGAGATCATCATTTCTGTAGGAAAACTGAGAGCTTCAGGACTCCTCTGTGTGTGTACATTCTCCCCTCCCCTCTCATCATCATCATCATCACCAGGCCAGAGACAAGCATGGACCCCTTCCATCTTTCTTCTCTCTCTGTCCCCTTCTTTCTTCCTCCCTCCCTCCCTTTCTTTCTTTCTGTCAACAAGTATTGATGGAGTGCTTGCAACATCCATGCCATGCCCATTTCCTTTGCAGTACAAAATAGTGTCCACTGTAGTGTTTGGAAAGTGGTCTGACGCACATACCAAGTATGTTTCATCAAGGAGAATGGGACCCAAATCAAAATTACTGTCAGACATTTTGGTAGGATTTTTTTTTTCCTCATAAGACCTAGATTCTGTGTGTAACTTTAATTGGAGCTGTAACTGTTTTCATTACATTATAGACATGCATATTTTATAAACACGTGTTTAGGTCAAGAGACGAGAGGAGAGACAATCATCGGAATCTTCTCGGCAGGGAGGGGCGAACAATATAATTACAGAACGTGTTGGTAGTAGATCTGTGTGTCATCTTCCTAGAAATGACGGCACCACTGGGTACGTTGATGGGGAATCCATAGCATCTGTGACCTCTTCCGCTTTCTATGGTCGCTGCTGGAGTTCAGACCCTCAGCCCCTTATTTGCCTAATAACGTCAGCCTCCTCCCTTCTCACACTCCGAGCTGCCCGTAATTCCCCACCAATCTGTGTTCTGCTGTGCAACCGGAATCATCTGGGGAAGAGGGTGGACCTAATTTTAGAATTTAGTTTGGTCCTCAGAAGCAGTAAATTTTAAAATTCCAACCACATTTTTTGAAGCTAAAGGGGCTGCCATTAAGAAATGGGTGACTCAGGAATGGGCTGTTGCTTGTTCCCTGCAAGTCCTCAGGGCTATGGTGCAAGAGTGAAGGAGGAAGAGGATGGGCAGAGGACTTTGAAAGGGGAAAGGTTGGATACAGCCTTGAAAACTGAGAAGCAGTGAAGAAGTTCTATCTCTCCTGCCTTCAGAGCTGACTAGGGCTAGAAATCTCAGCCCCTCCCAGGCCAGGCAGGTGGAGTGAGGGAGTGCTGGGGTGCTTGATACGTGATCCTGTGCTCTGCAGACCAGCGAAGTCCTCACTCATCCAAAGGGACTACCGTTATTCAGCTCCGGCCAATGGAAGTCTTCCATTTCTTTTTTCCAAATAAACTGGAAATACAAGGTTTTATGTAGAATATTATAATTTTTGCCTGCCAAACTCTGGGCTTGGATTTGGCCATGTCTGGGACTTCTAGTGTGTGATTTCTGGCTTAGACTACTATATCTGAGATGTGATGGTGCTGATGATGGCATGTGTGCGTGTGTGTGTGTGTGTGTGTGTGTGTGAGAGAGAGAGAGAGAGAGAGAGATATTAAACAGTGGCCTTCTGGAAAATTAGGAGGGTGAAAATCTCTAAGTCACCTTGAAGACAAAAGGCCTGGAAGTGCTTCCTCCATCTCAAAATGCTCCTTCCCAGGTTCCCTTCATCCCTGCCCTTTCCCTCCCCCACATATAGGCCCATCAAGGACAGAGTATTCTGTGGGACATGGAGCTCAAAGCTGTGGAATTTCCTGCTCCCACCCCCTTGGAGCACTTTCTAGCTAACATAATTCAGGCTTAGAGAAATGTACCATTGAAGTACAGGCCATGATTTCTGGGAAACCACTAACCTGGGTGGAAGTGGGGTGGTATTTCTAGAAAGTCTCACAGAGGGGATTAGAATAAGGAGTTCTTTTTGCAGAGAAAGGTTGACCTGAGGAGTGTGTAGCAAGGAAGGAAGTGGAGCCTCACGGAACTCCTCACTTGGGTTTTAAGAAAACTTATACTGAACATTCACATGTGAGTTTTTCCCCATGGGAGGGCTTTGATCTAATGGAAGAGATGGGTGTTTAAAAAATCAATCCCCTAATTAATGAGGTAAGTGCAGAATGAGGCTCTAAGATTGTGTATGGGCAGAAGACATAAGATTGTGTGTGGACCTGGCCTGGAGTGGAGAGAGAAAGTCTCCCAGGAAGTGAAGGAGGGTCAGGGAGATTGGGCAGGTTAGCCCCGGGGCAGGGGAGTGGGGAAGGAAGTGAGGAAGTATTACCGAGGAGGGACCAGGGTACGCAGAGCACAGGCTGGGAAGAAACATGGCCATTCCAAGAGCTGACAGGAGGTCGGAGTAGACAGTGGGTGGGGAGCAAGGCGGAACCGGGGGGAGGATGACTTGGAGACGGAGCAGGGCTTCGCTGGGCCAGGACTCTTATCCCTTGAGCACACAGAGAAGTCCAGCCAAGGTTTTAAGGAAGGCAGGCATGCTGTGGAAGCTGCTGTTGCGAGGGATCATGCTGGCTTCGGTGCAGAAAGCAGATTAGAGTGGAAGGCAGAGTGAATGCAGGGAAACCTCTGGAAGGTTCTCAAGGCTAATATGTTTTGGACTCTTAACCATGTGCCAGGTGCTGTTCTACATTTTTTGCAGCACAAGCATATTAAATCCTCACATAGCCCTATGAGGTAGGCATTATACCCATTTTGCGGGTGAAGAAACAAAGGCACAGAGAGACTGGCTTTCCCAGGGTCAACCCTGGGTTGGTGCAGTGTCTGGCAGGTGCAGTGTCTGGACCAGCGCAGTGTCAGTAGGGATGTAGCGAAGGGAACAGAGCTGAGGGAGGAGATGATGGATGGACATGGAGTGGGTGGCCAGGCGTTATCAGTGGAGATCTCTAGCTTTCCGGCTCATGCTTAAGGATGGATGGGAGAAGCCTTCCTTAAAATTGAGTAACTGAGGAGGTGCCGGCCACATGGCTAATAAGACAAAGAAGCAGAATCCAAATGGGCATTCTAGCTGCAGAGGCTAGGATCTGTGCAGCAGCAAAACACTACTGAGTAATGTAAAATGTCCACTTGGCTTTAAGGAGCCTGTCATGCATCGGGCAGCAGCCCATCTGGCAAAGGGGAAGGGGCACCATGGAGCAGCAGAAAAGGAAAGGTTTTCAAGGTAGATGGGGAGCGGAAAATAAAGGAAGTTATTTGCAAAGAGGCAAGCTTGCTCATCTAAGGGGAATGGAAGTGCTGAATTTTCTTGTGGTGACCAGGAAATTCTGTGTTGACTGGTTCAAGGTTGCATTCCTGGGGGAGGCTGGAACTGTGGTTAGGTTAGGGATTAAGTTTCGGTTTGCTCACATGGGGCCCTTAACATAAGGGACTCCATTTTGGACCTGTGCCTTTATTGTTAGTGGCTTTTCCCAGTGCAATTTGATGCGTCTTTTCCTAAATACACTGTGGGAAGAAGCAGGAGACATAGTGAAAGACCCTTCCCCCAGTTGTTAACTAATTAACTGCTCTTTTGCCTTCTTGTAACCGCTTGGCTTTTAGGGTGTGACACGAGTCTCCTGTTTGAACAAGATACCTTCTGCTAATAGCCGAGGCATAGGCAGGGGGCCACATAGTCACGTAGGCAGGATGCATCTCTGCTGAGTAATAAGGTCCAACTCCCCCTCCTCACTCCCCCTTCCCGCCTTTTTCTTTGCCCGCGCCGGTCCTCCAAAGCCAATCCGCAAACACCAAGTATGCCTTTTTCAAATGTTCAAGTTGTCAGCCAATCAGCTCTGCCCCATCCAAAACTTGTTTGTATCTGTCTATAAAAATCCTGCACCACCCCAGCCTGGTGTGCTCAGCTAGCAGGAGCTGCTGACTACCCGCAGGCGCCTGCGCTACAATAAAGAACCTCTTGCTGCTTGCATCCTGTGGCAGTGTTGAATTCTTGGGTAAGGGGATCCGCGAGTCTTTCAATAGCATACTCCAAGGCCAAGTGCATAGTTAAAAACCTCATTAGAAAATTTTCTTTTCAGGGCACCTGGGTGGCTCAGTGGGTTAAGCGTCTGCCTTCGGCTCAGGTCATGATCTCAGGGTCCTGGCACTGAGCCCACGTCCAGCTCCCTGCTCAGCTGAGAACCTGTTTGTCTCTCCCCCTGCTTGTGGTCTCTCTTTCTCACTCTGTCTCAAATGAATAAATAAAATCTTTAAAAAAATTTCTTTTTTTTTCTCCCAGAGTCCTCTTGGACCACCGGCTGCCAGTCACCTTTCCCTGTGTGATGGTGCAAGACTTCATTAGTAGTCCAGCTCCTAGAGAGGACTAACCGGATCCCAAGTTCATTTGCCCATTGGATATGTGACTTGGGCATGTAGCTCTTCTCTGTGCCTTACTTTTCCTTATCTCTGTCAAATTTTACCTTCTCTGTGGGATTCTTACAAGGATTGAATGAGTCTGTATATCTGTCATCTACCTATATCTTGGAATAAGACCTGGTACATAGTAAGTGCTATGTACGTGCTTGCTCCTGTTATTTTTGTGGTTATTGTTGTTTCTGTCCTGGTGGTGCTGGTTGCCTTAACACACCCTCCTCTTCCCCTGCTCGGTTTTCCAAGAAGTATGGTCAATTTTGTTCCTTGTGCTCTCCTACCCCGCCCACTTTGGATATGCAGTCGGGACTCCTTTTGTGGGAGTGTGGGAGTTGTTTGTAAACTTCTGCATGTTGATCATTCCCGGTCTGAATGCCCTGAGGGAGGTCTGACATTGTGACTGCAGTTCCCATCCAGACCATCCAGCTGTTTCAAGTGCCCGGAGTCCCTCTTCACTTAGAATCCAGGGCAGTGGTCATTTTTCCCCGGTTGCAGAATTAATGCAGATATGGGGACATAGGATCAGTTTTGTCTATGAAGGCCTGGATAATTGCCCCCTCTTTTATTCCTTATGATCCTCAAGCCCTTATTGAGTCCACAGGGGAAATCAAAGAGCATCCTTTACCTGTAAGCACAGGGCCCTATGGTGAGCAGGGTGGAGGGTTAAGATGCAAACTTAAAATCTGGCTTGACACGGTTTATACTGGACAGACGTGGAGAACGTGAACAGATACTTCAGGATGGAAGAACAGAGATACCACAATTTACAACGTTTGTCTCTTCCTTTTGACTTTTCAGAGACATAATGATGAGGAGAATCATAGTATCTGGTGTCTGTTGGGCTCTCTGTGTCAGGAACTTGAAGCTCTTGGCCTGTATTGTCTCATTTGGCCCTAAAAAATGCTATCATGGGGGCATTTGTTAGCATCCCCACTTAGAGATGCTAAGGGATTTTCCCAAGGTCATGCAGCATTGGAGTACTTGCAGCATTAATTTGAATATCATCTTGGAGGCCAGCAATGTTTGCCTCATTTACTACTATTCTTCTCCATCAGCAATTCACTGATGGTGACGATCGTGGACAGCTTCTTCTGTAGCTTTCTCAGTGTCCTTGATTCATCACATACTTCCCTCCCCCATGGAATGATTTCTTCACCCTTCGATGATTTAATATATATTCATTACATTATTTAGTCTGACTGAATTAGTCCCTAAGAATTGCTCTCCTGACGGGAAGTGATCTAAATAGGTCAGAGTTCCTTGAGTGGCTTCATTTAAATGAATTCTGACAACCACTAGAAAGAGGTCCCTGAGGAAGAACGACATTTTCAAACTTTCCTCCACCAGTCCAACTAAAGAGCAAAATAAAAGTTTTTAAAAATAGCCACACACAAAAAAAGGGAGGAAGGAAGGAAAGAAAGAAGGAGAGAGAGAGGAAGGAAGGGAGGGAGGGAGGGAAGAAGAAAGGAAGAAAAGAGTATGCTAGTTGTATTCAAATCAAAGAACAGTCTTGCCCCATGATCTTGGGAGTATCATGTAGAAACCAGAGGAATGGACCGCTGTGGAAATCAACACGTAATATCAACACCTTGACCCCACTGGAAACTATACGGAGGATGAAGATGATACAAGAAAGATGATAGAGAAAAAAAATCTCACTCTTCTGTCCAACATCAAGGGAAGTGGCTTAAGGATAAGGAAGAGGCAATCTAGGTGAGAAAAATAAATCAGTCAACTAACATGAAACAACAAACATGGAGGAATGGATGTTCTTCCCAACTAGCATGGCTTAATTTTAGAGAGAGTCAAGAGAGTCTGGGGGGGGGGGCGGGAACAAACCTGCTAGAATTTACTGAGCTGTTTTCAGCTGGATGGGAGAAGAGCAGACACATGTGCCACAGCTAATTATCTCTAAAAATAAACTGAGATGCATCAGAATGGAGAGACAAAAGGAGAAAGAAAGAGGGGCTACCGGGTGACTCAGTTAAGCATCTGCCTTTGGTTATGATCCCAGCATCAAGCCCCACATTAGGCTCCCTTCTCAATGGGGAGTCTGCTTCTCCCTTTCCCTCTACCTGCTGCACCCCCTGCTTGTGTGCTCGCTCTCTCTCTCTCTGTCAAATAAATAAATAAAACCTTAAAGAAGAAGAAGAAGAAATCCCAGAACCAGGGAAAGAGCAGGTATGCATGGATGAGATGCACACAGTCTCCTCTGTGTTCAACTGTTGGTTCATAGTACATGTCTCTGATGGACCTGTCACCTGGCTGGTAGGGAAATGGAAGTGGCTTTGTTTTAGAGGAGAGCCAGTGACCTGGGAGAGGACATATTTACAACTGTCTCCATCAGAAATGAGGACAGGATGGCAATTTCTAAACTGGGACCAAACTCCCAGACATGAGGCCACAAACATGGGATATTTCCATAACTAGGTAGGGGAAATTTTAGCATAGGATTTTGAAAAAAAAGATTTTATTTATTTGTCAGAGAGAGAGAGAGAGAGAAAGCACAAGCAAGGGGAGAGGCAGGCAGAGGGAAAAGCAGACCCCAACTGAGCAAGGAGCCTGATGCAGGGCTTGATCCCAGGACTCTGAGATCATGACCTGTGCTGAAGGCAGACACTTAACTGACTGAGCCACCCAGGTGCTCCAGCATAGGATTTTTTTTTTTTTTTTACAACTTTATGATACAAAGTAATGGAGGCAAAATTCACCTATTATAAATGTGGATGGCAGTGGATAATCCTTTCCCTGCTCCTTTCCAGACAAGAATCAATAAAGTACTCTTCCATATTATGGAAGAGTCTACACAGGGCTTCCTACCATAAAGATTACTAACATGAACAGAAGCCACAGTGGCAGCCATGTACAAACACTGTGAGCTGCCCCACCCGTTATACCCACAGAAGAAAGGCAGCATGCACAAGGTTGAAAAAAAGTCCATTCCTCTTTCTAAGCCCTGCTAGGTTGTCATTCAGGTATAAAAGCCACAGTCTGCCATGTTCACATAATCAGGACTCAGAGAATGCAGTTTGCACAAGGGGAGGTTTTAAGATAAAAATAGAAGATTCCCAGTTAAATGTGAATTTCAGATAAACAATGAATAGTATTTTAAGATAAGTGTGTCCCACATTATTGCATGCTATACACTTACACTAAAAGAATTATTCATTATTTATCTAAAATTCATATTCCACTGTGGGAGCTTTGTAATTTTGTTGGCTGAATCTGGATCAGAACTAATCATTTCGAACCATCTATTTTATGAGGAAATTTAGCCATGTAAATGCTAAGTCGATGGGGAAAAAAAGAAAATAAAGAAGCTAGATTCTAAAAGCATTCATATGAGTGTCCTCTATTTAAGTACAGATCCAAGGGGAAAAACCTGGGAATTATGATTTCAGAGGAAAGTATAAATATCACTAATCTTGAGAGAAAACATATGCTGTCAATATACATATGTAAATGTGTGTGTATATTTAATATGTTAAAGTGCTCAGCTATTCCAACACCGATTTGGAGGAGGAGGGATGAAGCTGTGGAGGTAATAAGCGAGCTGATTTCCTTACCTTACACAGCAAGCAGCTGTGAGACGCTGCTGTGTGTTAAAGCTGGTTCATGAAGAGTGAGCGTTGGTGGGGAGTCACAACTGAGGACTGGCGTGGGCTCCCAGGTCAGGAGAGGTCTAAACCGTGGCCTGAAGGTGCATCTGGCTGCAGAGCATAAGACAAGTTCCATCTGACTTTGCCACTAAGTGAGACATGTTGACTCACATAACCTCAGGATCACACTTGGTGAGCAAACTTATGACTCGTTTGACTCGGGGACTCAGATGTGTTCTCAGGAATTGAGTTCTTTGCCTCCTGTGCCTTTCATTCCTTGACACCAGCTTTGTGCTAGGTGTGGGCCGGCCAGGCATGGCTGAAGACTGCTGGCCAGCAGCATCTGGGCTAGTATGCTCCCTTGGCCAAATCTAAGGACCTAGAGAGAAGTTTACTACTTTCAGGTCTTTCAAAAGGAATGAAGAACTGGTTTGTTTGTTTGTTTGTTTGTTTTCCTCTGGAATCTCTCAGAACCTACCCCATCCCCCCCCTTGCATCTTATTGGCATAAACTGGGTCACATGGGCCATTTCTCATGATGAACAAAACTGGTTAATTTAGGTGTGAGTCACATGTCCTTCTTCTGGAACTAGAGGGTGAAGACCGTTCTCCCCATACCTGGGCTGTGCTGGTGATGAGTGGGTTCACAATGAAAAAATATGGCTTTATCTTTCATAAGCCCCGGATAGAGTTTGTTTGCCTGCTTTTAGGGGCCATGCTATAAAAATAATTAATATCCAAAAATATTAGCCCCGAATTTAGCATGATGGGAAAAGCAGATTGTCCCCTCCCATGGCATGCTCTTCAGGCATATGATCATTGAATGGAGGAGTGAGTGAGTAGAATGATCTTTGCTATTTAAATGAGTCTTGATCTTTCTTTCTTTGAGAAGCATGTCTAATAGGGTAATTTAAGGGAAATATATTGAAACTATGTTTACTATCTAAAGTTATAACCCCTGTAGGAGCTAGGGAAAAGAAGAATATAAACCTTACTAGTTATCAGAAAGAAGGAAATTGTTGTTGTTGTTTAAAGAAGAAACAGACCAGGAAGCAAAAGATGCTTAAAAAAAAAGTCTCATTAAAAGCAAAGTAGAAAGTAAAGTAAGAAAGGTTAAAAAACAAAAAACAAACCAGGAGTGGCACTTTATAGTGGTAACTATCTCAAATTCACATGCTATAGGATTAAAACACATAAAGCAACCCCTGAATAAAGAGAGGCAGAAACACACAGTAACATGCAACTTTCCCTCATGCCTTTCAACCAGACATAGCTTTAAACAGAAAGGAGTCAGCATATAGTGAATCTGACTAATGTAACAAGGATCATCCAATAAATGTAGAACAAACTCCAGATCCTGATGAAACAGAAAATAGGCATTTTTTCCAAGTGCCTCGGTGATATAGTAAGACATTAAAAAAAAAAAACAATAAATTCGAAGAATTAGAAATAATACAGACCTCATTCTCTTAACTACATTGTAATAAAGCATAAAATCACAAAATAGAGTCAAGCAAACAAAAATCCCAAGTACCTGGTAGTAAAAGAGAGAGAGAGAAAAAAAGGAAAAGTCTTAAGGTACTTTTGGATCAATGAGAAAATTCAAAGCAGAATTGCACATTTTCTTTTTTTAAAAAATTTAAAAAAATACTTTATTTATTTGACAGAAATTACAAGTAGGCAGAGGCAGGTGGGGGCGGGAGGTGGGTGTGGAAGCACGCTTCCTGCTAAGCAGAGAGCCCGATGTGGGGCTCGATCCCAGAACCCTGAGATCATTACCTGAACCGAAGGCAGAGGCTTAACCCACTGAGCCACCCAGGCCATGCCCCTTTTCTTAAGTAACAATAAAAAACAGGAAAGAGTACTTTTGTGGATAAAGGGGACATTCATAGTCGTAAATACATCATGAAAAGTAAAATGAGAATTGGGCATTCAAATCATGGAGGGGAAAAAAAAACTGGGTCTAATAAAGAGAACCAGTAAATGGCAGGCAGTTAAAAAAATTTAAACAGATAAATCTATATTAATTAGGGAGAAAGCACAAACAGGAAAATTTAGAAATGAGACAAGTGAAACAAATACAAGAATGTTCCTGAAACAAACATTAAGAGGATGCATTTTTAAACTCCAGGCAGAATGTGAAAACCTGATATAAATAATAATTCCCCTCCCCCAGAAAATATAGAAACAACGAAAATTGGCCTCAGAAGAGAGAGAAAAGCTGAATAGAAACAATAATCATAGACAAAATTGAGAAAGTTTTTAAAGATCTACCTCCACAAGAAATGTCAAATCCAGATAGTGTCACAAGGAAATTCTCTGTAATTTTCAACGAGTAGAAAGATCCGATACTATTATTGTTCTTTCAGAATGTAGAGCATAGAACAGTAGAAAAAATTAGTTTTCAAATTTTTCTGCAGAGCCATTGTAACATGGTAAATACACAGACACACAGTGGCAACTTTGGAGAATAATATCAATTACATTCAGGCAGAACCTCTAACAGCATGTTATTAACAAATATAATTTACCAGTAATGTCATAGAATGCCCCCTCACAATCAACTCCATTTCATTCTAGGAAAATGCGGATAGGTCCGTACTAGAGAATTCATTGCCATGGAATTAGCATTTTTTTTTCCAATTTATTTATTTTCAGAAAAACAGTATTCATTATTTTTTCACCACACCCAGTGCTCCATGCAAGCTGTGCCCTCTATAATACCCGGTACCCCAACCTCCCACCCCACCCCCCCCCCCCCCCGCCACTTCAAACCTCTCAGATTGTTTTTCAGAGTCCATAGTCTCTCATGGTTCACCTCCCCTTTGGAATTAGCATTTTAACTTGTCAGAAGGGGAAAGCATATTATCAAAATGATTAATGCCTAAGGTATATTTGACAAGAGGAGCATACATTTTTAATGAAAGCTCTTCCGTAAGATAGTATTAGAGGGATACTTTCTTACTATTTTATATCTTCTCCCCTCCCCTGTTCAACTCAGCCAAATGCTTAAAGGTGAAATAGTAAAAGAATGTCCATTTCCGGGGCGTCTGGGTGGCTCAGGTCATGATCCCCGGGGTTCTGGGATGGAGCCCTATGTCGGGCTCTCTGCTCGACGGGGAGCCTGCTTCCTCCTCCCTCTCTGCCTACTTGTGATCTCTGTCAAATAAATAAATTAAAAAAAAAAAGAATGTTCATTTTCATGGGGATTAAGGTCAGGAACAGAAATGAAATCCTCCATTTTGCTCCCTTTAACGTCGCTCCAGAAACTGAGGCAAAGCAGTTAGGCACGAAAACAAAATGGTGAGAAGACAAGTAAGAGGACAAACTGCTCTTTGAACATTGGACACCTGGAAAACACAAGAGAATCAACATGAAGCCTCTTAAAAGTAGGTAATTTGGGTATATCTAAATCAAAGTCTTTTTTTAATGGATATGATAGCTTTTTAGGAGGTACACAAATGTTAATAAGAAATGATAATAGCACTAATGTTTATGAAGTGCTTCCTGTGTGCAACAACTGTGAAATTAAAACAAGTTAATCACGTAAAGAGCTGGAAACAGGGGTGCCTGGGTGGCTCAGTGGGTTAAAGCCTCTGCTTTCAGCTCAGGTCATGATTCCAGAGTCCTGGGATCGAGCCCCGCATCGGGCTCTCTGCTCAGCGGGGAGCCTGCTTCCTCCTCTCTCTCTGCCTGCATCTCTGCCTACTTGGGATCTCTGCCTGTCAAATAAATAAATAAAATCTTTAAAAAAAAAAAAAAGAGCTGGAAACAGTATGTGTTAGCTACCATTGTTATTAAAACTAAACTTTGTGGGGCGCCTGGCTGGATCAGTTAGTTAAGCATCTACCTTTGCCACAGGTCATGATCCCAGGGCCCTGGGTTGGAGCCCTAGTCCAGCTCTCTGCTCAGTGGGGAGTCTTGTTTTACCCTCTTCCTATATCCCTCTCCCCACTCATGCTCTCTTTCTTTCTACTCTCCCCTCTCTCTCAAAATCTTTAAAAAAATTAATTCAAAAAACCAACAAAAAAACTAGCAAAAAATGTGTAGGGCCAAGATGAGAAAAAAACTTTAAAATTCTTATCAGCATAAAAACTCTTATTTAATAACAATTTAGTGTCCACAGATTCTTGTGACATTATCTGAGCATTTAGTGAACGTTAATAGCGAATCACCCAAAACACTTGTTCAAGTGATTTGCCATGACTCACAGCCATGGTAGGGAGGAAATGAGGAAGCTTCACATAATGAGTCAAGGGCTTATATGACCACACATTTTCATGACCAAGGAAATGTAATTAAGTGGAAGAACCAAGCTTCTTTGGGTGTCTGATTGCTTATTACCAGTCGACAGTTAAATAGAGAAGAAACCAAACTTTTGGGACCAGTTTTTCCTGTGTTCAGTAGACTTTTAAGACAGCCATTTCTATTTTTTCGCTTCTGTGAGATTTTGTTGTTGGCTTACAGTCCAATACACTACTTTGCAATGTATAAAATTCAATATTACAACCTTGACTTCTGAACTTTGTCAAGATTGTTCCAAGTCCATTGCAGCATGGTATTTTCTTTAAAGTATAGACTTTTTTGTTATTGTTGTTTAAAAATTATTTCAGAATGCCCTACTCACCACCCCCCACCACATTTCAATATTATGAAGTTTGACTACTTAGATTTAATTCATCACATTCAATATTTAATTCTAAAACCCAACGGAATTATGCCATTTTGAAATAATCTTATTCAACATCTATTGAATATATACATTTTATATACGTTAAAAACATTAAGACATTAGTTTTTGCTTAAACTGTTAGTAAGCCCTTGGCTACATTCTCTTGGTGACCTGTCATCTTCTCTGTCATCAGTGTCGGTGTAGTGGTGGTCTTCTTATAAAGTGATGGCTCACCAGGACAAACTTCAAATAATCTGAATGAATCAAAGTGTTGAAGTAGTTTAGGACTACACTCCCAGATCCAAACTCAAGAAGAGCTACACTACAGTGCTACACTTTTCTTTCATAAAATTGGGAAAGGAAGTTGAATACTCAACTTGCCATTATTTCCATTGACATTTGCCCTAAGAGGTTTGTTTCTAAAAAAAAAAAAAAAAGTCTATTTTTAAGGAATTTTTTAGTTCAAAGCAAAATTGAGTGCAAAGTACAGTCTTCCCATATACCTTGTGGCCACACATATACACAGTCTTCTCCACCATCTACATCCTCTACCAGAGTGGTGTCTTTATTACTATTGATAAACTTACATGGATACGTCATTACCACGAGTTCATATTAGGGTTCACTCTTGTTGTTAGACAGACTGTGGGTCTTGATAAATGTTTATTGCCATGTATCCATCATTATAGTATCATATAGAATAGTTTCACTGCCCTAAAAATGCTCTGTATTCTGCTGATTCATCCCTCCCATCCCCCTAACTCCTAATCTTTCTACTGCCTCCATAGTTTTCCTTTTCCAGTGAATCATACAGTATCATATAGTATTTTTCTGACTGGCTTTTTCACCTACTAATATGCATTTAAATCTCTTCCATGTTTTTTCATGGCTTGAGAGCTCATTTCCTTTTTCATTTTGAATAATATTCCATTGTCTGGGTGTACCATAGGTCATTTATCCATTCACCTACTGAAGGAAATCTTGATTGCTTCCAAGTTTGGAAAATTATGAATAAAGCTGCTAAAAACATCTATGTGCAAGTTTTTGTGTTGACATAAGTTTTCAGCTCATTTGTATAAATATCAAAGAGTGTGAGGGTATGTTTAGTTTTCTGAGAAACTGCCAACGTGTCTTCCAAAGTGGCTGTATCATTTTGCATTCTCACCAGCAATGAATGAGAGTTCCTGTTTTTTTACATCTTCACCAGCATTAGGTGTTGTAAGTGGTCCAGATTTAGACTATTTAAATAGATGTGAAGTGATATCTGGTTGTTTTAACATGTGATTTTCTAATGACATATGATGTGAACACCTTTTCATGTGCTTATTTTCCATCTGTATCTTTTTTTGGTAAGGTGTCAAGTTTTTTGACTCATATTTTAATCATGCTATTTATTTTCTTATTGTTGAGTTTTAACAGTTCTTTGTGTATTTTGGATAATGGTCCTTTTTCAGATATGTCTTTTCCAAATATTTTCTCCCAGTCTATGGCCTGCCTTCTCATTCTCTTGCCAATGTCTTTTGTAGAGCAGAAATTTTAATTTTAAAGGAAATCCAGCTACTTAATTCTTTTTTTTTGCCGATTGTAGATTCTTCCTTTGGTCTAAAATCTAAAAAGTCATTGCCTGTCCCAAGATCTTCTAGATATTTGTCCCATGTTATCTCCTAGGAGTTTTATAGTTTTGTGTTTTACAGTCAGGTGTGTGATTCATTTTTAATTTCTTTTTGTGAAAAGTGTAAGATGCTTATCTAGTCTCATTTTATTTGCATGTGGATATCTGACTGTTCTAGCATCATTTGTCAAAAAGACTACCTTTGCTCCCCTGTCAAAAGATCTGTTGACTGTATGTGTGTGGGTCTCAGTCTGGGCTTTCTAGTCTGTTCTGTTGTCTTATTTGTCTCTGCTGTTGCCAATACCACATTGGTTCTGATAGCTCTGGTAAGTCTTGCAGTCAGATAGTGTCAGACCTTTTTGTTCTCCTTCCATATTGTATTGGTTGTTCTGGACCTTCTCTCTCTTCATATTAACTTTAGAACCGGGTTATCCAGTTTATTGCCATCTATAAAATAACTTACTGGGATTTTGATTGGGATTGTATTGAATATGCAGATTAAATTGTGAATAATTGACATATGAACAGTATTGAAACTTCTTATCCATGAACATGGAATATTTGTCCATTTATTTAGTTCTTTGATTTTTTTCATTAGTTTTATAGTTTTCCTCCTATATCTCATAGTGTTAGATTTATATGTAAGTATTTCATTTTGAGAGATGCTAATGCAAATGGTATTGTGTTTTTAATTTCAAATACTATGTATTCATTGGTGGTATATAAGAAAGTGATCAACTTTTGTGTTTAACCTTGATCCCACAACCTTGTGATTACTTCAGAAGTGTTTTTTGTCAATTCTTTTGGATTTTCTACACAGATAATTATGTCATTGGTAAACAAAGGCAGTTTTAGTTCTTCCTTCCTAATCTATATACATCTCTTTTTTGGTAAAATTTGTGTTTTTATCTCAGGGAAGTGTTTAGATTTCAAGGAGGCATACTTTTGCATTTTCTTATTCAAAACTTATATATATATATTTTTGCAAGCACTGGGTCTTTGTAATTTTTTATATACCCTCACACTTAGCTTTCAGTAAGATATGTCCGGGTGACCATGAATTCCTGTAGTTTGTTTTGTTTTGTGTGGCTGTGTGTTTTTTTAACTTTTGACTTCTTTTCATGGATCATTATAGCCTTTCTTCTTCTTAATCTGAATAATTTTACAATAGATTCTTTTCCTATTTACTCTTCTGTAAAGATGGAGGTATTACCAAAGTCCTACTATTACTTCATGGAGATTTGGCAAATATTCCTTGTTATAGGATCTTAGATATAGACCAGCCCTTAGAATTTACTGGCTTTAGTCTCTCATCCCACACTGTCCCTGAGAATTACCATCAAATATCTTCTTGGATTGCTCACAGTTTTCAGAACTCAGTAGGCACGGAAAATTTATCCCATTGTTGGGGATCTCTACTTATTAGAAAATCCTTTATCTAACTAAACTAATCTGTCATTCTGAAAATTTCACCTCTCAAAATTTTACTGTCCAAATCCATAAGGAACCAACACCATGTATCTTCTGCCCATTAGCTCTTTTGTATCCGTCATGTTTTCTTCAGTCTCTCTTTTCCAAGTTAAACATGCCTGTACCTTGAAATATTCCTTGGAAGAGATGGTTTCCAATTCTCTTTATCATTTCAGTCTTACTCTAGAAACCATTTTTTAACTTATAAAATATGAAGACCATAGTGTGTGATTCCTTGAGACAACCTGTTTTGTTCTGATTGGGTTACCTTTGTGTTAGAAATGCCTATTTAGAGAAGCCTGGGTGGCTCAGCTGGTTAAGCGGCTGCCTTCAGCTCAGGTCATGATCCTGGGGTGCTGGGATCGAGTCCCACATAGGGCTCTTTGCTCAGCGGGGAGCCTGCTTCTCCCTCTGCCTGTGCCTGCCACTCTGTCTGCCTGTGCTCACTCTGAGAAATAAATAAATAAAATATTAAAAAAAAAAAGAAATGCCTATTTAAGAGTAGATGGAGAATAAATGGTTCCCACGAAGGGAATGAACTTTGAGGAAGAGGTAGGTGAGGCATCATCATCTCTTATTTTATAGACAGCTTATTGGAGACGATCATATGCGAAGGGTTGGAGGTAGAATTCCAAAAATTTCCCAGTCTGCATCAGCACTTAAAGCATTTTTCAGATAGCATGTCCTCAGCAATGGTTTGTACATGCTCTTGGTGGCATATTGCAATGGAACACAGAACCTCTGAGATGCGGAGTGGGTTTGCATTCAAGACTTACGCTGCCTGCTTCCTTGCAAGAATCAGAAGGACTAAAACTTGGCAAAGGGGATGTTCATTTGGGAACCCGACTTATGAAAACTTTTTCCTCTGATGTGTGCAGTAATCCTGCTACACAGTGTTTGTGGATATTTTAATGCTTTTGGTTTGGTTTTGTTCCCTTTTGCTATATGGGTGTTATTATTACTACTCATAGCGTGATTTCATAACGTAATTTCTCCAAAGAGCTGCAGAACATGAGAAGAAATCTTAGTGCTTCAACCTGTTTATTTATTTTTATTTTATTATTACTTTTTTTTAACAGATGATAAAATAGAACCTTTGAGGGATAAAGTGACTTGGCTCTAAGTTTCTTAATCTTCTATCTTCACTGGGCTCAGGCTGTAGTAAGATCCAAATTTGCCATTCCCTCTAGCTCTGATAATGGAGGAGAGTGATGGAGGAATCCAGTGGGTGGAGGGGGGCAGGGAGGGGAATCCACATTGAATAGGCAAGGAGCTGGAGAATTCAGAGTTTTATAAACTTTAAATTCCCAACTGCTACACTATAATTCTGTCCTGGGAGTCCATTGTAAGGAAATCATTTTGGTGAGTTGGATGAGGTCCATGAAAGATATGCCTTGACATCTAATTTGTGTGTTATAGTGAGATGCCATTAAGATTCTCACAGTGTCTTCGGAATGTGGGGAGGGAGGATGTGTTTATTTTATAATTCCACAGTTAATGCTTCTGGTGTCTAGAAGCTTCCACCCGTTCATTCACTCATTCACTCAAACACATTTGATAAATGCCTATATCTGTTTTGTATGACACACCGCTTTAGATGTTTTTCATTTAAAGTTGGATAATTTAAGTCCTGAATTAAACCATTAAGGTAAAGAAATCAGTTCTTCACTGCCAGTTAAGGAGGCTTGCTTTTTTAACTAGCTTGTTTTGTGTTGATTCAGATGACCAGTAAACTGAAAAAAATAACCATTTTGCTTAGAAATTCAGTGCCTTAGAAATGGGTGCCTGGGTGGCTCAGTCGGTTATGTGTCTGCCTTTGGCTCAGGTCATGGTCCCAGGGTCTTGGGATCAAGCCCCATGTCAGGCTCCTTGATTGGTGGGGAGCCTGCTTCTCCCTCTCCCTGCCACTGCCTCTACTTGTGCTCGCTCTCTTGCTGTCAAATAAATAAATAAAATATTTTTTTAATGGAAAAATAAAAAGGAATTCTGTGTCCATGTAGAATCACCAAGAGAAAAATTTTAATATAGCAATTCCTCTTCTAGGTATTACCCTAAAGATATATTTGCATGTATCCAAAAAGACTTATGAATAGGATTATTTTTGCATCATTGTTTTTTTCTTTTAGTGGAAAAAAAAGTTTAAGTCAACTAAATATTCAGTAATGGAGAACAGACTAAATAATGGATACATAGTGGGAAAAACATGCATGTGTGAAACAGAACCAGTATATTTACATATCATAGAGAATTCTCGCCAAAAGATGTAGATATTATGTATTTTATCTGTCCACCTCTAAGTTTACATTTTGAAAAATTTCGAATACACAAAAAAGGTAGAATAATTTTAAGGTAAATAGGTCATACAGTTTTCACATAGACTCATTAATTGTTAATTATATAACTTTTTTTCCCCCCTATGAAACTGTTTGAAAATAAATTGTAGACATCAGAGGAGTCAAGATGGCGGAGAAGTAGCAGGCTGAGACTACTTCACCTAGCAGGAGATCAGCTAGAGAGCTTATCTAAAGATTGCAAACACCTGCAAATCCATCGGCAGATCGAAGAGAAGAAGAAAAGCAATTCTAGAAACAGAAAAACAACCACTTTCTGAAAGGTAGGACTGGCGGAGAAGTAAATCCAAAGTGACGGGAAGATAGACCCCGGGGGGAGGGGCCGGCTCCCGGCAAGCGGCGGAGCAACGGAGCACAAAATTGGGACTTTTAAAAGTCTGTGCCGCTGAGGGACATCGCTCTAGAAGCTAAACCGGGGCGAAGCCCATGCGGGGTCGGCATGGCCTCGGGTCTCGCAGGGTCACAGAAGGATTGGGGGTGTCTGAGTGTCGCAGAGCTTGCGGATATTGGAATGGGAAAGCCGGCTGCAGAGACAGAGCCGACAGTAAGCTCGCAGCTCGGTGTTGCCTTGAACCAGTCACGGGCTCGGTGAGCTCGGAGCGCGGCCGGAGGTTGGGCAGACGGGAGTTACTAGAAGCTGTTCGCTGAGGGCGCACTGGGGAGCGGGGCCCCGGGCTTTCGGGCTCCTCCAGGCTGGAGACCAGGAGGCCGCCATTTGTGTTCCCGTCCTCCGGAACTCTACGGAAAGCGCTCAGGGAACAAAAGCTCCTGAAAGCAAAGCCAAGCGGATCACTCAGCCCGGCCCCTGGTAAGGGCGGTGCAATTCCGCCTGGGGCAAAGACACTTGAGGATCACTACAAGAGGCCCCTCCCCCAGAAGATCAACAAGAAATCCAGGCAAGACCAAGTTCACCTACCAAGGAGTGCAGTTTCAATACCAAGGAGAGCAGCAGAATTCCAGAGGAGGAGAAAACAAACCACGGAACTCATGGCTTTCTCCCTGTGATTTTTTAGTCTTGCAGTTAATTTAATTTTTTTCTTTTTCATTTTTTTTTCTCTTCTTCTGCTAAAATTTTTTTAAACTTTTACGCTTTTCTTTTTTAACGTTTTTTAACTAGTTTATATAATATATATACATATATTTTTTCTTTTTTATACTTTTTTATTCGGTTTTTTAATTCTTTTTTTTCTTTCTTTAATTTTGAACCTCTTTTTATCCCCAAATCAGAAGAGATCCCAATCTCTTCAATCTCTTTTTTTAATTCTTGATTGAATTTTTAATTCAATCTTTTTTTAATTCTTTTTTTTTTCTTTCTTTCTTTTTGAACCTCTTTTTATCCCCAAATCAGAAGAGACCCCAATCAGAAGAGATTGGGAGATCCCAATCAGAAGAGATCCCAATCAGAGGAGATCCCTCACCCAATCGTGAGGGGGGAGAAATCCCCCCTCAGGATTTGGGATCTCTTCTGATTTGGTTAAAGCATATTTTCCTGGGATTGTTGCCACCCTTTTAGTATTTTACTTGCTCCTTCATATACTCTTAGCTGGACAAAATGACAAGGTGGAAAAATTCACAACAAAAAAAAAGAACAAGAGGCAGTACCGAAGGCTAGGGACCTAATCAATACAGACATTGGTAATATGTCAGATCTAGAGTTCAAAATGACAATTCTCCAGGTTCTAGCCGGGCTTGAAAAAGGCATGGAAGATATTAGAGAAACCCTCTCCAGAGATATAAAAGCCCTTCCTGGAGAAATAAAAGAACTAAAATCTAACCAAGTTGAAATCAAAAACGCTATTAATGAGGTTCAATAAAAAATGGAGGCTCTCATTGCTAGGATAAATGAGGCAGAATAAAGAATTAGCAATATAGAAGACCAAATGACAGAGAGTAAAGAAGCTGAGCAAAAGAGGGACAAACAGCTACTGGACCATGAGGGGTGAATTAGAGAGATAAGTGACACCATAAGACGAAACAACATTAGAATAATTGGGATTCCAGAAGAAGAAGAAAGAGAGAGGGGAGCAGAAGGTATACTGGAGAGAATTATTGGGGAGAATTTCCCCAATATGGCAAAGGGAACGAGCATCAAAATTCAGGAGGTTCAGAGAATGCCCCTCAAAATCAATAAGAATAGGCCCACACCCCGTCACTTAATAGTAAAATTTACAAGCCTTAGTGACAAAGAGAAAATCCTGAAAGCAGCCCGGAAAAAGAAGTCTGTAACATACAATGGTAAAAGAATTAGATTGGCAGCTGACTTATCCACAGAGACCTGGCAGGCCAGAAAGAGCTGGCATGATATTTTCAGAGCACTAAACGAGAAAAACATGCAGCCAAGAATACTCTATCCAGCTAGGCTATCATTGAAAATAGAAGGAGAGATTAAAAGCTTCCAGGACAAACAAAAACTGAAAGAATTTGCAAACACCAAACCAGCTCTACAGGAAATACTGAAAGGGGTCCTCTAAGCAAAGAGAGAGCCTATAAGTGGTAGATCAGAAAGGAACAGAGACAATATACAGTAACAGTCACCTTATAGGCAATACAACGGCACTAAAATCATATCTCTCAATAGTTACCCTGAATGTTAATGGGCTAAATGCCCCAATCAAAAGACACAGGGTATCAGAATGTATAAAAAAACAAAACCCATCTATATGTTGCCTCCAAGAAACTCATTTTAAGCCCGAAGACACCTCCAGATTTAAATTGAGGGGGTGGAAAAGAATTTACCATGCTAATTCACATCAGAAAAAAGCAGGAGTGGCAATCCTTATATCAGATCAATTAGATTTTAAGCCAAAGACTATAATAAGAGATAAGGAAGGACACTATATCATACTCAAAGGGTCTGTCCAACAAGAAGATCTAACAATTTTAAATATCTATGCCCCCAATGTGGGAGCAGCCAACTATATAAACCAATTAATAACAAAATCAAAGAAACACATCAACAATAATACAATAACAGTAGGGGACTTTAACACTCCCCTCACTGAAATGGACAGATCATCCAAGCAAAATATCAACAGGGAAATAAAGGCCTTAAATGATACACTGGATGAGATGGACATCACAGATATATTCAGAACATTTCATCCCAAAGCAACAGAATGCACATTCTTCTCTAGTGCACATGTAACATTCTCCAGAATAGATCACATCCTCAGTCCTAAATCAGGACTCAACCGGTATCAAAAGATTGGGATCATTCCCTGCATATTTTCAGACCACAATGCTCTGAAGCTAGAACTCAACCACAAGAGGAAGTTTGGAAAGAACCCAAATACATGGAGACTAAACAGCATCCTTCTAAAGAATGAATGGGTCAACCGGGAAATTAAAGAAGAATTGAAAAAAATCATGGAAACAAATGATAATGAAAATACAACGGTTCAAAATCTGTGGGACACAACAAAGGCAGTCCTGAGAGGAAAATATATAGCGGTACAAGCTTTTCTCAAGAAACAAGAAAGGTCTCAGGTACACAACCTAACCCTACACCTAAAGTAGCTGGAGATAGAACAAGAAAGAAACCCTAAGCCCAGCAGGAGAAGAGAAATCATAAAGATCAGAGCAGAAATCAATGAAATAGAAACCAAAAAAACAATAGAACAAATCAACGAAACTAGGAGCTGGTTCTTTGAAAGAATTAATAAAATTGATAAACCCCTGGCCAGACTTATCAAAAAGAAAAGAGAAAGGACCCAAATAAATAAAATCATGAATGAAAGAGGAGAGATCACAACTAACACCAAAGAAATACAAACTATTATAAGAACATACTATGAGCAACTCTACGCTAACAAATTTGACAATCTGGAAGAAATGGATGCATTCCTAGAAACATATAAACTACCAAAATTGAACCAGGAAGAAATAGAAAGCCTGAACAGACCCATAACCAGTAAGGAGATTGAAACAGTCTCCAAACAAACAAAACAAAACAAACAAACAAAAGCCCAGGGCCAGATGGCTTCCCGGGGGAATTCTACCAAACATTTAAAGAAGAACTAATTCCTATTCTCCTGAAACTGTTCCAAAAAATAGAAATGGAAGGAAAACTTCCAAACTCATTTTATGAGGCCAGCATCACCTTGATCCAAAAACCAGACAAGGATCCCATCAAAAAAGAGAGCTATAGACCAATATCCTTGATGAACACAGATGCGAAAATTCTCACCAAAATACTAGCCAATAGGATTCAACAGTACATTAAAAGGATTATTCACCACGACCAAGTGGGATTTATCCCAGGGCTGCAAGGTTGGTTCAACATCCGCAAATCAGTCAATGTGATACAACACATCAATAAAAGAAAGAACAAGAACCATATGATACTCTCAATAGATGCTGAAAAAGCATTTGACAAAGTACAGCATCCCTTCCTGATCAAAACTCTTCAAAGTGTAGGGATAGAGGGCACATACCTCAATATCATCAAAGCCATCTATGAAAAACCCACCGCAAATATCATTCTCAATGGAGAAAAACTGAAAGCTTTTCCACTAAGGTCAGGAACACGGCAGGGATGTCCATTATCACCACTGCTATTCAACATAGTACTAGAAGTCCTAGCCTCAGCAATCAGACAACAAAAGGAAATTAAAGGCATCCAAATCGGCAAAGAAGAAGTCAAATTATCACTCTTCGCAGATGATATGATACTCTATGTGGAAAACCCAAAAGACTCCACTCCAAAACTGCTAGAACTTGTACAGGAATTCAGTAAAGTGTCAGGATATAAGATCAATGCACAGAAATCAGTTGCATTTCTCTACACCAACAACAAGACAGAAGAAAGAGAAATTAAGGAGTCAATCCCATTTACAATTGCACCCCAAACCATAAGATACCTAGGAATAAACCTAACCAAAGAGGCTAAGAATCTATACTCAGAAAACTATAAAGTACTCATGAAAGAAATTGAGGAAGACACAAAGAAATGGGAAAATGTTCCATGCTCCTGGATTGGAAGAATAAATATTGTGAAAATGTCTATGCTACCTAAAGCAATCTACACATTTAATGCAATTCCTATCAAAGTACCATCCATCTTTTTCAAAGAAATGGAACAAATAATTTTAAAATTTATATGGAACCAGAAAAGACCTCGAATAGCCAAAGGGATATTGACAAAGAAAGCCAAAGTTGGTGGCATCACAATTCTGGACTTCAAGTTCTATTACAAAGCTGTCATCATCAAGACAGCATGGTACTGGCACAAAAACAGACACATAGACCAATGGAACAGAATAGAGAGCCCAGAAATAGACCCTCAACTCTATGGTCAACGAATCTTCGACAAAGCAGGAAAGAATGTCCAATGGAAAAAAGACAGCCTCTTCAATAAATGGTGTTGCGAAAATTGGACAGCCACGTGCAGAAAAATGAAATTGGACCATTTCCTTACACCACACACAAAAATAGACTCAAAATGGATTAAGGACCTCTATGTGAGAAAGGAATCCATCAAAATCCTTGAGGAGAACACAGGCAGCAACCTCTTCGACCTCAGCCGCAGCATCTTCCTAGGAACATCGCCAAAGGCAAGGGAAGCAAGGGCAAAAATGAACTTTTGGGATTTCATCAAGATCAAAAGCTTTTGCACAGCAAAGGAAACAGTTAACAAAATCAAAAGACAACTGACAGAATGGGAGAAGATATTTGCAAACGACATATCAGATAAAGGACTAGTGTCCAAAATCTATAAAGAACTTAACAAACTCAACACCCAAAGAACAAATAATCCAATCAAGAAATGGGCAGAGGACATGAACAGACGTTTCTGCAAAGAAGACATCCAGATGGCCGCCAACAGACACATGAAAAAGTGCTCCATATCACTCGGCATCAGGGAAATACAAATCAAAACCACAATGAGATATCACCTCACACCAGTCAGAATGGCTAAAATCAACAAGTCAGGAAATGACAGATGCTGGCGAGGATGCGGAGAAAGGGGAACCCTCCTACACTGTTGGTGGGAATGCAAGCTGGTGCAACCACTCAGGAAAACAGCATGGAGATGCCTCAAAATGTTGAAAAAAGAACTGCCCTATGACCCAGCAATTGCACTACTGGGTATTTACCCTAAAGATACAAACGTAGTGATCCAAAGGGGCATGTGCACCCGAATGTTTATAGCAGCAATGTCCACAATAGCCAAACTATGGAAAGAACCTAGATGTCCATCAACAGATGAATGGATAAAGAAGATGTGGTATATATACACAATGGAATACTATGCAGCCATCAAAAGAAACGAAATCTTGCCATTTGCGACAACATGGATGGAACTAGAGCGTATCATGCTTAGCGAAATAAGTCAAGCGGAGAAAGACAAATATCATATGATCTCCCTGATTTGAGGAAGTAGTGATGCAACATGGGGGCTTAAGTGGGTAGGAGAAGAATCCATGAAACAAGATGGGATAGGGAGGGAGACAAACCATAAGTGACTCTTAATCTCACGAAACAAACTGTGGGTTGCTGGGGGGAGGGGGGTTGGGGGAAGGGGGGTAGGGTTATGGACATTGGGGAGGGTATGTGCTTTTGGGTAAATTGGAAGGGGTGGTGAACCATGAGAGACTATGGACTCTGAAAAACAATCTGAGGGGTTTGAAGTGGCGGAGGGGTGGGAGGTTGGGGTACCAGGTGGTGGGTATTATAGAGGGCACGGCTTGCGTGGAGCACTGGATGTGGTGAAAAAATAATGAATACTGTTTTTCTGAAAATAAATAAATTGGAAAAAAAATTGTAGACATCATGTTTATCCCTAAATACAGAGCCACACCATCACCCATCTATGAAATTCAGTATTGAAACAGCAGTATCATCTCTTATACTGTTCACATTTTCCTGGTTATTCTAGGATAAAACTATTCTTTATGGCCCCTTTGGGGGAGATCTAGGGTTTAAAATCTGGTTGTCGTGTATCTTCAGCTTCCATGTACATAGGTCAGTCCCCCTGCTGTTTTATGATAAGGCTCTTTTTGAAGAATACCAGAAATTGTACAGTCTTATAGAAATTTTCATAATCTGGATTTGTCTGGTTCCTCATAATTAGACTCAGGTGAAACATTCTGTCAAGAATAGTACAGAGATGTACTATTCTTGTACTAGATGTACTAGATGCATCAACATTTAGAGAAGACTGTGGCTGCCACACTTCTCCATTGTAATTCCCTTTGTATTTAAGAACACATCTGTTTTGGGATGAATTTGGGTTCCCCCCAAATTCATATGTTAAAACCCTAACCACCAGGATGTCAAGATGTCAGCGCATTTGCGGATGGGGTTGTAAAAAAGGTAATTAAAGTTTAATAAGGTCTTACGGACAGGCGGTACTCCAGTCTACCTTGTATGAAGTATCCTTACAAGCAGAGGAGAATAGGACACAGAGAGACGCACCAGGGACTTGCATATACAGACAGAAGACCGTGTGAGAAGAAAGCAAGAAGGTACCCATCTACAAGTCCAGGAAAGAAGCCTCAGGAGAAACCAACTCTGCCAGCACCTTGATCTTGGACTTCCAGCCTCCAAAACTGTGAGAAAATAAATGTCTGTTATTTAAGCCCCTTAGCCTGTGATATGGTATTATGGTGGCCCTTGCAAGCTTGTCCAGCGTGGGCATCGGGTACTTCGAGACCACATGAATGTGCTCACAACGTTTCACTCTGTGGAGTCTGGTTTCTTCTTCATGGAGTCCTGTCAAAGCTCAACTCTCTGAATGATAAAGTCTCGGATTTGCTCCAGCCCTTAGACTTGACTAGCTATAGTATCCCTTGATTCTGGCCCTAACTGATTAGTATATCAGAGGTGGCAAAACAGTGATTTTCTAAATCCACCAGCCCTAATCTTATTGCCTAATGTTCTTCTCAGAGAAGTCTCACCTTTCCTTTTTTTTTTTTTTTTTGACTCTATTGTACATGAATGAGTTTTTAAAATTCAGTATATTAGCAGCCATTATCATTACTTTTTGATGCTCTCATGACTCCCAAATGTGACCATGGGAAGCCCCTTCAAGCTAGCTCCTGTGTATTTCAGCGTGTTTATATCCGTCTGTGAATGCTTCCTTGTTTTCCAACACAATGATGAAATGTTCCAGGTCCATTTTGTACTTTGCCTTTGACCTAGAAAGAGCCGTTTTCTGAGGATTCCCTGAATCCCTTCAGTGGGGAGTAGAATTTAGGAACCAAGATCTAAGCAGTCCTAGGGTATGTTCATTGCTTGTAGAGTGGTCCCAGTTCTACCTTTTTAGTGGATAAAGCTAGTTTATATTAATACTCCTCATTTGTCCTTGTCTGCTCAGGCTGCCATAATAATATATACAGACGGCTGGCTGAAACAACAGACTTGTATTTCTCAGAGTTCTGGAAGCTGCAAGTCCAAGATCAAGGTGCGAGCCAATTCCGTGCCCTCCGAAGACCCTCCTCCTGGTCTGCAGATAGCCATCTTCTCACTGTGTCTTCACATGGAGGAGAAAAAGCAAACTCTGTTACTTCTTCCTCTTCTTGTAAAGATGATGATCCTGTCACAGGGCCCCATCCTCACCACATCGTCTAAATGTAATTAGCTCCTGAAAGTCTAACCTTCAAATACCATCACATTGGGGGTTCAGGTTTTAACTTACGAATGTGGGGTTGGGATGGGGACACAAACCTCCTTTCCTTAACATCATTTTAATCCAGCAGCACAGGATTCTTTCTTTTCTCCCATTTTTACTTCCCTTCTCTCACCTGAGAATGCTGGATTCCGAGCTACATCGACTTATTTTTTTTCCTATTCTCTAGTACACTTGAAATAGATTCAGAATAACTACCCCAGTACCATGGTCAGATGGCAGACTAGGTCACATTCAGTTTCCTTTATCGTTCTTATCCTTAAAACATGCCCCTCTTAAAGGTACGGAGTTCTAAATACACGGTTCAAAAGTTGCTGAAATTCCTTCTTTTTTTCCTTTCTCTGTACTTACAGGATAGGAAATTGAGATTAAGTTATTTCATTGGTCTTTCCAAACTTTTCACTTGTAACTGTATTACCCATTGAAAAGAAATAAAGAATTTGAAAGGAAATTGCCCAGTTTTGCTTCTGTGTACTGTTAGGCAGTTGCTACGATGCCTTCATGTGTAGGCACAATCGATAGGATTCCATCTGATCCCAAGAAACACCCAGTTAGGGTTACCTTAACTTCCTGTTGTCCCAGCTGGTGAGTCACTCAAGCGCAGAGGCCATGTTTTCTGAGCCATTTGAATCACTTCCCCAGGATGTTTCCATGAGCCATGAGAGCGCATACTTGAGCAGTGTCTAGATGTACTTGTTAAGTTTCTTAGGAATTTTCTTTAATGATTCAATGCATTCTCTCTCCGAGCTGTGTATTGTCACTTTCAACATTCAGCAGATGTATTTGGCTCATGTGTGGTTTTTGCTTCTCACAGACGGGGAATTTTTCATGCTCTCCGTTCTGCCTGGTCCTAGAGGCATTTTCAGTGAAATGCTGTCTGTGGATTTAGGTGTCACTGCTGCGACTTCTTCCTTGGCAACAGGATTTTAGTCCACATTGTGTGGATTATTACTCTCTTTAAGTGCCCTGTGCTGTTGCTGCTCTAATGAGAAGTTGATCGTTTTTTTTTTTTGTTTTTTTTTTTTGTCTGTGGGTGCATGCACACCTGCTTATGTTTTATTACAAGGGTGATTACTTACTCTTCGTCGTTCTAGAATCCAGGAATCCAAGTTATTTGATAAATTGTAGAGAAGTAGAGCCCAGAAACCCTCCTGAGGGGGGGTAGAAGATACTTGCTAGTTGCCTGGGTGGGAGCGCGGGGTAAGACTATGATGTAAACAGAGAGAACCTCATATGAAGCCTCCAGTTATCTCCAACCCATTCTTGGTTTTGTTTCTTTACTAATTCACACTTGCCTTCACTCATTTGTTCAGTGAATATTTATGATCTACTCTGTACTCAGTGCAAGGTCCTCTTATTCCTGATTTCAACCAAGCCACTTAACCTTCTAAGCAAGACATGTATTCATTTTTAAAAATAGATTTTTTTTTTTTTAAAGAACAGATTTAGTTTCACAGAAGAATGGAGTGGAAGGTACAGAGATTTTCCATGGACTCCTGCCCCCCCACATGCATGGCCTCCCACATTACCGACTTCTCCACCAGAGGGGTCTATATGTTACAATTGATGAACCCACACTGGCACATCGTTATCATCCAAAGCCCATAGTTTACTTAAAGGTTTACTCTTGGTGGTGTATATCTGTGGGTTTGGAAAAAATGTATCATGCCACGTATCAATGATTATAATATCATACAGAGTAGATTCACTGATGTAAACATCCTCTGTGTTTCCCCCTACTCATCCTTCTCTCTCCCTGGCAAGAGCTGTTTGTGTTATTGTCTCCATAATTTTGCCTTTCTGAGAACATCGTAGAGTTGGAAATCCTACAACATAAACTTTTTCATACTGGATTCTCTCACTTAGTAGTATGTCTTGAAGTTTCCTCTGTGTCTTTTTATGGCTTGAGAGCTCATGTCCTTTTAACACTGAATAATGTTAATTTAATGAACAATTTAATGATTTAATATAATTTAATAATTTAATAATGAATAATTTAATGGTGAATAGTAATTCCATTGTGTGGAAGGTCCATGGTTTATTTATCCATTCACCTACTGAAGGGCATCTTGGTTGCATCCAAAGTTTGCAAATGATGCATAAATCTTTTGTAAACATCCATGTGCAAGTTTTGGTGTTAACTTCAGTTTTCAGCTCCTTGGGTAAGCACCAAGGAATTGTCTGATAAGAGTACATTGAGTTTTATAAGAAATTCAAAACTGTGTTCAATTTGTGTTCCCACCAGCAGTGAGTGGGAGTTCCTATTTCTCCACATCATGTCCAGCATTTGGTGTTGTCAGTGTTTTATTTTTTTTTAATTTTTTGTTTTAATTTAATTTTTTGAATTTTTTGTTTATTTACTTATTTTGAATTTTTGGCCCTCCTAATAGGTGCAGGGGTATCTCACTGTTTTAATTTGCCATTTCCTAATGACATATGCTGTTCAGCACCTTTTCATATGCTTATTTTCCATCTGTACAGATCCTCTTTGGTGAGGTATCTATTAAGGTCTTTGGCCCATTTTTAAAAAGATTTATTTGTTTATTAGAGAGAGAGCACGAGTAGAAGGGGCAGATGGAGAGGGAGAGAGAATCTCTACCAGACTCTTCACTGAGTGCGGAGCCCACAGCGGAGCTCAATCTTACAACCCTGAGATCATGACCTGAGCTGAAACCAGGAGTTGGGTGCCTAACCTACTGTGCCACCTAGGCACCCTTGGCCCATTTTTTAAATCATGCTATTTATTTTCTTCTTGTTGTGTTTTAACATTTCTTTGCATATTTTGGATAGCAGTGCTTTTCCAGTTACGTCTTTTGCAGATATTTTCTCCTAGCCTGTGGTTTGTCTTCTCATTCTCTTGACAGCATCTTTGCAGAGCAGAAATGTTGAATTTTAATGAAGCCCAGCTTACCACTTCTTTCTTTCATGGACATATATTCATTTTTACAATGAGGCTAGTATTACCTGATTTGCATATCTTAAAATTTGTGTGTGGTATGAAAGTGTGGGGTTTTTTTTTCTCCTTTGAGACAAGTGATGGTGATGCCTGTTTGTGTCCTCCCAGATTCCGGCATGCTTACGTGTCTTATTTTAGTCATGGAACTATGGTGTGTTGTTTTCTGGGTGTAAGATGTTGGAACAAAATGAATTTCTCATTTTTTTTTCTTTCACAGGTACAGGCAGTGTTCCCTAGAATGGATGCTACATTAGCATGGGTCCCAGAGCAAGAAAGAGCTTGGAACAGAGCCCTGAAATCTGTAATGGATATTGTGACTTTAGACCATTGAAAATTTCAGGATTATCTATTACCTTGACATCACCTGATGTATCCAGTTGGTACACATAGTTGTGATAAGGTCATTAAAGAATATTGCAGACTGAGATGAGGACGTGACACTGGGCTCATACCGACCATAGTCAACAAGAACAGATGATCCACAGCATGTCCTACCTTTGCCATCAGCTGAGGAGCAGAAGGGAATAGAATGGGTCTGGGATCATCTGAGGCACTGCCTCTGGACAGTGGTGCTGATGGTGAAGTCATGGCATTGAACAGATCATGCTTATCACCACTGGTGCTTTATAAAACCTAATTCTTTAGGACATGACATAGCGTGGAATTCTACTGGGGGCAAGAGGAAAGGTTAGTGGAAGTTCTGCTTTCTTCCATCTTGAGAGATGCGATACTTTTCATCCCAAAGAGGCCCTCTCAGGCCTGATTTGTAGAAATGAAGAGCCATGGCCTGAAATTGTCATACTGTGCTTCTGGCCCCAAGGAGCTCACTCTATGGGGAATGCGCTTCTGAGTAAAGAGGATGGGAAGAGAGAATGTATTTATTAAGCTTGTATTATGTGGCAGGCATCGAACCAGACTTTCTTTCGACACATTAGCTTTGAACCTTAACACCAGCATTCAGATCCCTTGGAAGATGAGTCTCAAAGCAGTTGAATCCTTGTCGAAGGTCTCATCCAGGAAACGATTCAGCGGGACCCAGAACCATGTCTGAGCTTTTCCCATGATCCCATTCCTCTTCCTTATTCCCACCACCCTCACTGGCCCCCACAGGACTTGTTTTGTTGGGGCTAAAAAGTGAGGAACCCAAAATGGAAATTTAGGTCATTAGGGAGGCCACTGGAGAAATTAAACATACCGCACTCCTGGGCATTGTTTTCATTTGGACTCTCGGGGTTAGAATTTGCCTCCACGGAACTGAATGCTGAACGTGGAGGACCGTGCTGGCCGGGGTCTCCAGTTGTTGCAGAGAAACTTCCGGCAAATGGAAATGTCGTAAAGAGGAGAACAGATTTGTTCACGGTGTCACGGGTTCTGCTGCCACCCGCAAAGCTGTTTCCTGGGACTCCTGTGGACCCCGAGGGCTGGGCTGATGAGCACCCAGTCAAAGGTAAGACCTGCACTCCTTTTCTCTGGGGGACTCTCTGGGGCAGCGTTATTCAACACAGAAGGGACCAGACTAAACTCTACTCGCTCATAAAGATAATCACACACACTTCTGCTAGACGTCTTGGACAGAAAGCCAGCGAGCATTCTTCAGGGTCAGGTTTGCTCCAAGTGTTGCCTGATTTAAAAATAATAATAAAATTGACGGGGAGGGGATGGGCCTGTTGATACTAAGGTCTCCTGTGAGGCTGATGAGGTCCTTGAAACAGGGGAACAGCAATAACACGGCGGCTCTTATGCCTGGAGCCTCTGAGTGACTTCTGGCTTCTTGGTAATTATGTAAATGCTCCCCCCTTAAGTTGAGGGCTGAGAGAGAGACACCAACAACCACAAACAGAAACGTTTTGGAAGAGCCTAAAGAGTTAGCCATGGCATGTCTCCCATTTTCCATCTTTTATTTAACTCCTTTGAACTCCCACTAATTTCCAGGCAACACTTTGGAATTCCATTTTTAGCGCTGCCTTTTGAATTATTATTTTTTTCCTCCTGTGGCGTACAAGTCTGCTATGGAGACGGCCTCCCTTTATCATTAAAATTTTTTTTTCTTCATTATTGAATAATGTCTGTTGGCAGAATGATTTAAAATGACAGACCCATTTGAAGAAGGAAATGGAAGTGATGTGTAGCCCCAGCTTTCAGAGATAATCACTCTTAAGGGCTGGGTGTATTTCTAGCCAGGACTTTTTCTTAATGTGCACATTCTTTCTTTCTTTCTTTCTTTTTTTAACATCGCTGAGAGCATGCGGCTCAGAGAGCCCCCTCGGGTGAGTGGGAAGCAGTCTGGAGCACAGCTTTATGTCAGATGGGCCCTCATTCAAGAACTGGCTATTATTTAGTGATATGTGGGGCACAGGGCAAATCAGCTATTAGGATCTGTTTCCTCAATAGCATATGGGGGGCTCTGTTGGTACAGACACTTATAGGGTTGCTGATACAATAGACGGAAAGCCTTTGAATAAGTGACTGGGTAGTTTCTAAATACTGAATAGATATTACCTATTATCATCCTTTCGCTTTTTGCCCTTAATGTCATATTGTAAACACTTTCCCGTATTATTAAATTATTTTCTATAATCACAATTTTTAATAGCTACCCAGATTTATATAGATAGACTAGAATGGAATGATTACTTTCTTATCGAATATATATTCCATTTTTTTGGAGTTTTGTACATTATGCTGTAATGGGAATCTTGATAGACTGTTATATTTTCCAATAGCAAAGAACATCATACATGTTCTTTGCAGCATTTCCTGTAGGTGGGGCGACAGTGTGGGAGGCATTTAACCACTTCACGTGTCTTAATACACATCAGAGAGTTGCACCTGTTTGTAGTCTCAGCGTGACTGTGTTTGAGACCTCCTCACTGCCAAATTCAACCTTGAGTCTTCTTTTGCAACTTTACTGATTTTTCTTCTTTTGAGATCCAGCCTGTATATTAAATCATCTTTATATTTTATATGTTTTGAGAGTTCTAGAGGAGGTTTTATTTAAAATGCAGTCACATTCATTTGGATGGATCTTTATGCATAACTGTTTTGGTGCACATAACCCAGTCTTTGGTCCTCTGATTATACAGTTTGGGCTGTTTAATTTTCTCTGGCACTCAATCAGTTAGAGAATGTCTTCAACTTTTTTCCTTTTTTTGGAAGATCGGAGGTTTATTTAACACTGGTGGGCTCAGACGGGATTTTTCTCCAAAGGTCTGAGCCCTAAGCACAAGCAGGGAGGGGGATTTATACCCTTCTACTTCCACATACTTGGTATTTCTGGCACCAATGGGAAACAGGGTAGGAAAGAAGAACCCAGAAGGGCTTTGAGACAGGGACTGGAATTCTTTTGCTGGTTTGGTCAGCCATCTTAGAGTACAGTTTTCCCCTGTCATTCCCCCCTTTGATGCCCCTTTAAACCTGGACTGGATCAATTTTTTTTAAAAAGAAGTTTTTATGGATGCTATGATTTCTTCGGCCTTTTGTTGTTTTTACACATAAAAGAAAACTTGACTGATCATAAAACTCTGGGGTTAAAACCACCAAAAACAATCTGTCTCTAAGATGGTGAGTCATCTGGTAGAAGTAGAAAATGTGTAAATGAACAGTTGGTTTTTCTTCCCAAGAGCTACCAGAATCCATCAAACAGTAGAACGGGGCTCTTTAGTAGGACTTTCTGCTGTGGTGGAAATGTTCTATGTCTGTGTGGTGGGTGGTCACCAGTATCTTACAGCTCCTGAGCACTTAAAATGTAGCTAGTGTGACTGAGAAACTGAATTTTCTAAAAACCTTAATCAATTTAAATGTAAATACATGTGGCTCGTGGCTTCTATCTTGGACAGCACAATTCCAGAAATATAAAATGGAAAGGAACCTGAGAGGCTTACATCAGTGTTGCCGCCCTCAGTAGATCATATGCACATCAGATTCTGTTTCCCTGTCTATGAAATGATAGAACTTTCTCGGGACTACCTGGTAATTTGATGTTAAAGCTTAGACCAGCTCAGTGTTGCTTCCTTTATGTGGGGCTTTGATAACCCTGATTTCCATGCCTTGTAAGCTAATAGCTTTGGTTTATCTTACCAGCCTACCTAAGATAGCATTCCCAGACATTCGTTATTCCCATATCCTGCTTCAGTTTTCTTTCCTTATCACTACCTGAAATCCTGTTAAATGTCATCATACATTTATCTGTCCCCCTGCCATGAGGTGGTCAGTGTATGAAGGCAGGGGCTTTGGTTCTTGCCATATTCTCATTGTCCAGAAAGGGCGTGATGCATGGTGGTTACTCATGAGGTCGTCTTTGAGTGGCGGATCAAAAAGAAATCCGTTAGTCAAGTTCATTTGGGGGAAGCTTGCAGTCAGGTGGAGTGGGAGGCAAATGGAACTGCTTTATCTGACCACACAGGTTTTAGTTTTCAGGTAACAGCTTAGTTTCGATTTGAGATTCTATCTTTTTGAGACACATACTGTCAGGTAGGCATGCTGTCCTACAGAGGCATTTTCCTCCTCGTTAAGTGATCAGTCCCAGAAGACAGCTTTACTTTTATTGGGGTTTTTTGGTGGGGGTGGAGGCTAATGTTGTGATTTTTTTCTACTTTTATTTTTATTGCTTACGTCAGCCTTTATAGAAGGTTATTGTGTTCATCGAAGGGATGCCTGGCCTGGGAAGAACTTTCATATGTTCCTGGAATCATTCTCAGCTCGATGTGAATCTGTGAAATGGGCAAGTACTACCTGTACCACGGTGTCTGTGTGAGGATCAAGGAGATAACATAGAAGCTTCCGGGAGGACGCCTGTCGATATGCCTTGCCTTCTCTCTGACCCAAAACTCAAGCGGAGGAGCAGTGCTCCAAATTCAGATTTTCTGTCTCAGACCACTTTGCTCTTTCGATCACACCAGGCTCTGTCCCCAGCCTATCCACCTGACCGAGACTCAACACAGCTAAGCTGGGGGGAGAGCAGGTGTGGGGACCGATGACATTGCTGTCCATGGACTATCCCAGGTGTGTCCCACAGCTCAGCCAGCTTGCATGGGCGTGTCTAGGCAAAGCTCTCCCGAACAGGCTGGCTGTGGTCAGCCTGACCCAGCACCCTGCCTCATCTGTCTGCACATCTCTGAGAGTCTGTAAATGCCGAGGCCCCCTTACAATGAAACCCTTCACAATGGAGTGCCTGGATTTTATTGAGAAAAGCCAATCCCCTCCCATCTGTCATTTGGCACTTAGCACTGTAGTTATTCTAGATGAGTGAACACTTGTGTTATATTTTCCAATAGCAAAGCTGGGGTCACCAGGGTGCCTGCTGTTTTAGCCAAATCCAGATGGGGTTTTCCTATAAACAAGTGCACATGGAATATTTATGCCGCCCGTGGCACCTGACGCCTTAATACTTAGGACTTCTATGTAGTAGCCACTCTTCCTATAAGTCACTCTAGCACACAAAGTAAATATTTTAATATAGCCATGTCACTGTTTATTATAGAATGGCTTGGGCCCAGATCTTGCCTAATGCTTGGTTAAAAAGTCAGTTTATACCATCCTTTAAAGTGAATCAAAGAATGCATAAACGCCACTCTTTTGTTACTCAGAACTCTGTTTACTTTACTTTTCTGTAAACCTTGTGAAATGCTTGCTTACAAAAAGCTGACAGATGCCAGATTTGCTCATTAACAGGAGGTGTCTTCCAAGTCAGGAAGGTGAGGTGTGAATGTGGGAGGTGGGATCTCTTCGCTCAGGCCATCTCCCATTGCCCGCTTCCCGGGGAGGCCAAGAGGGGGGTGGCACTGTCTTGCCCCGGGCATCTTGACCGCTAGCCACCAACCAGTGAATGGGATTGAGAAACACCAAGTAAACCACAGTGGCTCCTAAATCAAGCCTGTCCTCTGCATTGGAGTAATAAAGTCCACTCGGACAGCCTGAGACTTGAAAAGACTTTCAAAATCAGAGTCTTAATTCTCTGCCTTCTGTGATCCTATTAATTGTAGGAAAACCTCATGATATTTACCAGTTCTTAGCAGCATTCAGTTTCTAAGCTTCACCCTGAAGACTGGGACATTTCTTACAGGCATGGGAATTGAAATGTTGATACCTGCTTTCACGTGCCTGGGACACTTAATGCTTATGTTCTTGGTTAACTAAGAAGGTGTGTGATGGGTAATCAGTGTGTGATCTAAAGTTGATTATAATTTTTATATTAAAAGTCACTGTTTAATGAAACGACATTATGAATCAGATAACAAACAGATACAATCCATAGCAAGGTTTAAAGGAATAGAATCCTTTTAAGAATGACTCCATAGTGTGTGGTCAGTCATTTCCTTGAGAAAGAGTCTGTCCCAAGCAGTATTTACAGAAGTTCCCATGAAGCTGCTCTGGGCTAAAAGGAGATTAGCTATATGCTGGTAGTAATTTCCACTGGATTGTTGATTTTTTTTCCCCCCTGGCACACGATGCCACTTTTGATTTGGTAAACCTCTTCGTTATGCTTAAAGTACATCTCCATGGAAGTTCTCTTTACATAGAAATAATATTTATTGCTTTTTACCATTTGTGGTAGTCAGAATAATGCTCCCCCCACCAAGATGACCAGGTCCTAATGTCTAGAATCTGTAAACGTGTTATATTGCATGGCCAAGGGGAATTAAGGTGACTTTAATTCAGTCAGCTGACCTTCAGATAAGGAGATTAACTTACATTTTCTGGGTGAGCCCAGTGAAATTGCGAGATCCTTTAAAGTAGAAGAGAGAGACAAGGTAGAGGCCAGAGTGATGTGATGTTAGGAGGATTCAGTTGAGTGTTATTGGCTTTGAAGGTAGAGGAGGGGGCCAGGAACCAAAGAATGTGGGTGACTTTTAGAAGCTGGAAAAGTTAAGAAAAGAGAGTCTCCCCTGGATCTTCCAGAAAGGAAGCTACCTTCCAGTAGCCTCAGAAAGGAATGCACTCTTGCCAACACCTTGATTTTACCTATTTCTATCCCAGAGACCTTTTGGGTTATGTTGCTAAATTTGTGGTAATTTGTTACAACAGTAATAAAACTAAACATCATTTATGAGAGGGATAGACATGCATATATAAAAATTTTAGAAAGTAGAAAAATGTCTGCAAAATAAAATAAAAATTGCCATATTTGGCCAGGCACAAAGAGACCTAGTAACGTACCTCCAGTTCTTTGTTACTTTGCACACATTATTTTGAATATTATAGAATCACATTTTTACCCCATCTACTTTTATCACCCAGCATTATCTTGTGACCATTTCCCACACCTTTAGAAGTTACAGAAAACATATAATTCATTTTATAGATGCCCCACAGTTTACCTAATCCATGTCCAAATTTTGTTCTTGTGTCAAATACATCTGTATGTCTCTGATGATTTTCTTAGTAAAAATCGGTAGAACTAAAATTACTGAGTCGAAAATGTGTAAATATTTTTACTTAGAAAAATACTTATTAGCATATTGCTATCCAGAAAGATTGCATTAGTTTATGTCTCATAGGCAATGTAGACTTCTATCTGTTTTTCTTTTTTTTTTCTCTTTTTATTTTTTTTAATAAATTTTTTTATTTTTTATAAACATATATTTTTATCCCCAGGGGTACAGGTCTCTTCATCACTGACAAATGGTAGACTATCAGGTTTTAAAATTGCCATATTGAAATGTGGAAAAGAGTAATTGATTTGAACTTTATGAATTTTTTTAACTTTGGCTCCATGCCCAGTGTGGAGCCAAATGTTGGGCTTGAACTCTTGACCCTGAGATCAAGACCTGAGCTGAGATTAAGAGTGGAACAGATGCTTAACTGACTGAACCATCCAGATGTCCCTGATCTGTATTTTTTGATGACGGATGAAGCTGACCTTTTTTCTAGAAATAATAATTTGCTATATGTTTTTCTTGTTTTAAGAACTGCCTGTTTATGTCTTTTTGTTTTGAGGTGTTGTATTTTCATATTGATTTGTTAGAACTATTTATATATTGAAGATAATGACCCATTGCCAGTACTATATAGTGCCAGTAATTTTTTTTCTGACACTTATTTGCTTTTTACTTACTTATGTGACTTGATCATATATTTTTGATTTTTCTGTATGTGCACACACACCTGAATATATATACACACATTATATATACACACATTTATAAAAATATTGCTGGAAGTCCCACACCATAATCCTAGAGGAAGCTACTATTACATTTTTTGGTATCTATCAGTAGATTTTCCCCCACAAAATGATGTATGTATATATTTATGTAAAAAGGGATCATATTATATATACTGCTTAGTGATCTGTTTTTAACACTTGACACCAGATTAGTTTTTGTGTAAATATATCCTGATCATTATTTCTGATAGTAGTATTGTATTCTAGCTTATGAATGTACCTTGGTTAGCATTTTAACCAATCCTCCATGAATCAACTTTAATCTACATTTGATCTTTTCAATATTATCAACAACAAAGCTCTCTGAACACTTAGGTGGTCAGAGAAAAAAGATAGCAGGTTCTGGAAGCTAATCTTAGGCACTAGGCACTACTTTATATATTTATTAACCCATTTAATTCTCTACACAGCCAACTCTGTTATTTTTGGGGGGTAGTACACTTCCTTCCTCCTCAAATGAGTCAGTAAGGATAGACAGCTAAAGTAACTTGTCCGAGATTTAGCTGGGTGGTAAGTGAAGGTACCATAATCTCTCTTCTCCTACTTACTCAAGAGGAACGTGCAGGTCAGAGGTCTGTGCTCTAAGCCATGAAACTAAACTACCCAGTAAGAAGTGCCCTGGGACAGTGGACTTTGGAGAGCCAGCAAGAACAACAGTGTATGATGTCAGTATTAGGTTGTTTCCTGTTCTGTGCTTGAATCACCTTCCAGTAGCCTCAAACATTCCATGAAAGTAATTCACAAAACAGTTTGTATGAGTTGTGCCCTAGGGAAAAAGGAGAGAGCATTTTTCCCACCTGGAGAAGAAGAACAGAGGTCATTGCTACAAGGTGGAAAGGTAGCTTGGGGCCGGATGGGGACACCCAGGGGTGACCCAGAAAGAAGCTCGTGCGTGACACACCTACTCTAGGACATCCTGAGATTTCAAGTCAGAGTGACAATACCATGCTGTCTTGATGACCACAGCTTTGTCATCTAGCTTGAAGTCAGGCATTGTGAAGCCCCCAGCTTTGGTTTTCTTTTTCAACAGTCCCCTGGCGATTTGGAATCTTTTCTGGTTCCATACAAATTTGAGAATTGTTTGTTCCAGCTCTGTGAAAAATGTCGTGGTATTTTGATAGGGGTTGCCTTAGAAGTGTAGACAGCTGTGGGCAACATAGACATTTTCACCATGTTTATTCTTCTAGCCCTTGAGCACGGAATGTTTTTCCATGACTTTGGGTCTTCCTCAGTTCCTTCATGAGTGTTCTGTAGTTTCTAGAGTATAGATCCTTTCCCTCTTTGGTTAGGTTTATTCCTACCTATTTTACAGTTTTTGGTGCTATTGTATGGTTTCTGGTTTATTCCTCGCTATTTTACGGGTTTTGGTGCTATGTATTGATTCCTTAATTTATCTTTCTTCAGTCACTATGTTGGTATATAGAAATGCAACTGATTTTTCTGCATTGGTTTTGTATCCTGCCACAGTAATAGAGAATATAGGAAGACTTGAAGTTATTGAGAGAATCATTGCAATGGGACATGTAGATTTTTTTACTCCTGGTGATGTTTGGAGCATATTTAAATAAATAAGACCTACCACCTTGACTTCCTTGGGAAGTGCTGGCTTCCTTGGGACCCATAGGCAATGGGATTATAATTAATCATCTTAGATGCTGACCAGCTAGCATAGTGCCTCAGCTAAAAAGAGGAGGACACTGGTTGAAGGAATAGATTTTAATTCTACTTGATTTTGTCCTATTTTTCTCTCCATTTTATATCAGCCCCTCTTTGCCTTATGCATATCATTTTTCATCTCTTCTTTATTTGTTATATTTTCATTTCAACCTACTGTCTTAAGTCCTAAGGCCCTCGCTTGCACCAGCCCTTTCATCTCTCCTACTTCCTCTGCTGTATGGTGGTGATAGCATGGCCTCAGAGATTTCAAGATCTGGCCAGGGGGAGTTCGTTTGGTTTGAATTTAATGGCTTATATTTATCTGTGTTTTGAAATCCCTTCTATGAGTTGAGTTGTTGCTAGCTCTTCGGGTGTAGGACAGGCTTCTAAGGAAAATCCTTCCCTCTGTCCCAAGCCACCCTCGATGGAGACAGCGGGGTTCAAGGTCAGAGGTTATCTTCTATCATGACATGAATGCGTCCCCTGTCACCTAGAACCTGAAGACTTAAATGTAGGGAACCAAAATTGTCTGTGGAAAGTTCTTCTAAATCTTACAATGTGAAAAAAATACATATATAAAAAATACATCTATCTGTCTATCAATAGATAGATAGCCCAAATTTACAGTCATCCCAACAATTTCTGTGGTATTACCAATGTTCCTGGAAAGCCAAAAGAAACTTTCAGTTGTCATTATTTAAAATGGTGATCAAAGAGTGGACAGACAAGAAGTGAGGGAAAATACTACATAATCATGTTAGGAAGTGGACCATTAAACACATTTATGCAAAATTTTGGATTTTATGGTGTTTGCTGTATTTCTCAGTTTTTCTCAGTGTTTTTTTTTTTTTAATTTGGAGCTGGTTGTGATTTATTTTATCATTCTAAATGAAATCTCTTTTGTATTTGCATTCTTTCATCTAAAGAGAATCCTAAAATTATATGACTTCCAACCCTAAGACAATCCAGATCTGCCCCTGGCCAGCTGGCCCCCCATCTAGCTGGTTGAGCTGTTCCATCTCTGAGTCAGGGGCCACACTTGGTGGGATCTCCAAAAACCTGTTACCCTTTTCTGAGGCAGGCTCAGTTTCAGAAAGCAAAGCTAAGCTGTGTCATAATAAAGTGAGACCTGCACAGCTTTTTTTCTCAGCCTTGCTCCATCTGTCTTATAATAAACCCTGTTCTCCCATATCATGGCATTACATTCTCTATTCTTTTAATTCATCAACATCACTGTGCAGTTTTTTCCTTGAGTCTTGTTGCAACTTTAGCAAGACGTTGAGAAGTGCCATACAGGAGGGGGTGTTACGTAGATATCCTTTGAAAACAGAACCTTCGTGAACTTTTTTAGTCTTAGTTGGAACATGCCTAGGCGTCCTCTAAAACCGTGTCCTGTGTCTGGCACTAGTTGTTTCACGGAAGGCATTTATTCTGATTCCCCAGATTAGTCGTCTTCTGGTACCCTTTTCATGTGTCTGGTGGCTTCATTTCTTGTCAAACTGTTAAAGGATGGGAGCCGGGAGGGATCATGAGCTTATCCCACATGGGACTTTAAAATGGAATCTTTCAGAGGCTGATGGGAATTCTGGTTAAATAGTTCTGGTCCAGACAGAAGAAGAAAGGAAAGGTTTAGGTTTATGACATTTGGGGGTTTAGGTATCTGATAGTTTTTTTTTTTTTTTAAGATTTTATTTATTTGTATGACAGAGATCACAAGTAGGCAGAGAGGCAGGCGGGGAGCGGGGAGCAGGCTCCCTGCTGAGCAGAGAGCCTCATGCGGGGCGCGATTCCAGGACACTGGGATCATGACCTGAGCAGAAGGCAGAGGCTTTAACCCACTGAGCCACCCAGGCACCCCCTGATAGTTTTTTTCCCCCAAAGATTTTATTTACTTATTTGAGATAGAATGAGAGCAAGTGAGCGAGTGCAGAGAATAGCAGGCAGAGGGAGAAGTGGGAAGCAGACTCCCTGCCAAGTAGGGAGCCCGATGGTGGGGCTCAATCCCAGGACTCCAGGATCATGAACTGAGCTTAACCAGCTGAACCACTCGGGCGCCCTAGCTATCTAACAGCTTTAACCTTACAAATAAATGCAGGGAGCCAGAGCCCTGGTGGGAAAAAAAAAAATGAAGGTTGCCAAAGTTGAAGGACACGTCTCAGGAAACTTTACCTCTTACCCCCAAATTTCTTCGTTGTGTTTGCTGTGGCGGTTAGCAGTTACCTGGAACGGAGACCCTGATCTTTGCAAGCCATGGTCTCTCTTGCTGGAAGCCTGATAGTACACTGATCCGCGCGCGTGTGTGTGTCTGTCTGTCTGTCTGTCTGTTTGGGTCTGGCATGTCAGCCAGGGTTAAGAGTAAGGAGAGATAAACAGCATTATGAGCTTCCCATTCAGGGTCACCTCCACTGCCAAGGAATCGGCGATATATCCCAGATGTGCCCCTTGGCTGTCCTGCGGTTACCCTTTGCCTTCAGCACACTTCCTCTGCGTTATGAAACTTCCAGTAGTTCTGCTATGGCCTCGCCTTGTACTTCATAAATGCAGTGGGAGTGTACATGTCCAATCGGCTTTTGTTTCAATACATATTCATCAACCTTCTCATAGCCACTCCTCGAAGTTCCCAGTGCCTCTGAAAATGTCCTGTTTCCAGCACTTGTTCATGGAGTCATCATTCATTCACTCATTTGTTTGACAAGCTTTTATTGTGCACCTACTATGTGCCAGCCTCTGTTTCAGTTGCTCAGGATATAGAGGTGCACTGGAGGGAGAAAACAAGCCCTTGTCTTCATAGAGCATACGTGCTAGTGGCGGAAAGAGACGGGCTGTATTTGGCTCATTCCAGGATTGTTTCACCTGCAAACTTCTTTGAACTCGAGATGAACCTTACATATCCCTGCTGTCGGGATGGTGCTCACAACCCTTGCTGCCTACATGGGTGCAAACTTGGCTGAAACGGTTCCACTCTTGTCGGTTCGGTTATGGTTTGGTGTGCAGGTGCTGCATGGGTTGAATTCAGTCACCTTGTAAGCATCTTTGAAGAGATTACATTATGATTTGGCTTTGAAACAAAACATTACTGTGCAGGCCCCAAAGACCCAGGTGTGGGGTATAAATTTGGTCAGTAGAGAAAGATAGTCCGTCTTGGAGGAATGGATGTGATTCCGTCTTTTCTTGCAAAACAACCATCAGCCTCTGTGGGGCTTAAGGAAAGAACCTATCTGCACACAGACACAGCAGGATGCCAAACAACAGAAGGAAGCCAAAAAAGGCACCCAGTCCTCTAATATTGACGAGAAATTTCCAAGTAATATGAACTGTAATGGAATCTTACATCCTTCATGATTCCCATGGAGACATACCTTCCATTTCACTGGGATTGGGTGTTTGAAATGTTCTTCATTAGTGGTCTGTAAATTAATGGTGTCTTATGTGTGATGATATTTTCAATCTGGTGAAATTCAGTAATAAGACATCAGGTAGTAACAGCTATTCTAAAGAAAATGAAAGTAAACATCTTATGTTGGATGTATCAGTAAAGGAGTCCTCTTTGAGGTGAGAACAGGGATAGGCATTGATTTAGGGGAGAAATCATGGGTCGGCCTCAGAAGAAAGGATTTCAGGTAGAAGGTGCTACCTTGTAAGGCTGAAGTAAAAATGCGTTTGAAGTTTCTGAGGAACAGCAGAAAGTTCTGGGAATGACCTAGAGATAATTCAGAGATGCTGTTGGACAAGGAGCAGATCACATGGGGTCCCAAAGGCCATGATGGAGATTCTGGGTTTCATTATGAGTGTTGTGGGAGGCCAGTTGAGAATTTTGAGCAGAAGGGTGACATTATTCGATACATGTTTCAAAAGATGGGTTTGGCTGCCATGGAAAATTGACTACAAAAGGGGGTAACCGTGTGGCTCAGTCGGTTAAGTATCTGCCTTCGACTCAGGTCATGATTGTGGGGTGCTGGGCTCAAGCCCCATATGAGGCTGCCTGCCAGGCAGGTAGTCTGCTTCTCTCTCTCTCTCTCAGCACTTCCCCATTCCTTGTGTGTGCTCTCCTTTTCTCTCTCTCAAATAAATAAATAAAATCTTATATATAATATAAGCATTATACATGGGACAGACAGACACACATTCTTTTCATTACATATAAAACTCAAATTATATGTAGAATGTATAAGAACAAATGCAGGTATACATTTGCTATTTAATAAAGAATAATATTAAATATTCATATACATTATATAATTATGTAATGTAAATGTCATTTATAAATTATAAATGTATTATTAAAATCTATATATACATGAAATATATATTCTCATTATATGTAATGAGAATACATATGTACATCCTCATGTGCTCATATGTATTCTATATATACATGTGTAAATAGAGAACATATATAGAGGGAGAACATAGATAATATAGATATATACACATATAATGAGAAGATGTACATTCTCGTGGTGTATAATGAAAATGTGTGTACATTTTTCCTCTGAGTGAGGCTTTTTTTCTCGTTAAAATTTTTCTTTAAATTTTATTTATTTATTTGACCGAGAATCACAGGTAGGCAGAGAGGCAGGCAGAGAGAGAGGAAGGGAAGCCGGCTCCCTGCTGAGCAGAGAGCCCGATGCGGGGCTCGATCCCAAGACCCTGGGATCATGACCTGAGCCGAAGACAGAGGCTTTAACCCACTGAGCCACCCAGGCACCCCTTAAAATTTTATTTTTAAGTAATCTCTACACACATTATGGGGCTCGAACTCACAACCCTAAGATCAAGAGTCACAGGCTCTTCCGACTGCCCCAGCCAGGCGCCTCTGAGGGAGGTTTTAATACCAGTTTGACTTAATCACAATTTTGATTGTGAACCCAGGGCTCTAATTCTTTGAGCAAGTGATGTAAAGAGAAGTTGGGATTGTTATCTCATATGCAGTTGACCTGCTTATTTTTACAATTTATAAACGGCCTGCTGTTCCCCCACGTTCCTTGCAGTGCCTTAATCCACAGCAGAAAGTTTACTGGGAACACGTGCCCTTCTTCCCCACTTGCCCCTCACCTCAAGCGCCATTGCACTAATGACTCCCTCTAAGCCAAGAGAATGTGCTACTTGGCATAAAACAGATGCCTCCTTCCAGCTCAGCCGTGCTCAAGACGTGCTGCCAAACAAGATCATCACGTCCTCTCATCACTGTTTCAGACCCTAAGGGAAGTGTGGAGCTCAGCCCTTGTGGGGAATGAGCTCTGAATCGCAGGGACTTGTCTTGGGTTAGGGAACCCTGGAGGAGGCTAGGTGCAGAGTCCAGAGTCACTGGCTTCTCCCTTCTGCCCTATCCCTCAGCCTCCCCTTTCCCTCTCCTGCAGACCTTCAGGGTTCCTTCTCTTCCTGTGCCCTTCCTCACCTCTCTGCAGACTCCTCTCTATGTGGGACACCTTGCCAGTCTTTGCACAGAATGCTTCCTACCCTGCCACACCTCCCCATATCCCCATTTCAGCTTCTCTGTCTGGTGTCCCATCCCTTCATGTCAGTGATCTCTCCTAAAAGACACGAGTTCTGGGGCGCCTGGGTGGCTCAGTGGGTTAAAGCCTCTGCCTTCGGGCTCAGGTCATGATCCCAGTGTCCTGGGATTGAGCCCCGCATCGGGCTCTCTGCTCAGCAGGGAGCCTGCTTCCTCCTCTCTCTCTGCCTGCCTCTCTGCCTACTTGTGATCTCTGTCTGTCAAATAAATAAATAAAATCTTAAAAAAAAAAAAAGACGAGTTCTGTGCCGATGGGACGATAGTTCGTGTATTTCATGTGTTACCCTCCTGGGCACAGCAGTTAGACATGAACTGTAGCTTTTTCTAGAAAGCACATTGAACCCTTTTTCTATTGCAGTTCCCCTGAGCAGGACCACATGCTGACCTCTAGTTGAATAGTGGTGACAAGCCTGGCCCAGGGTCCCAGTCCTGCAGATTTGGTGGACATCTCCACCACCTAACCAGCTGTAGGATCCTGGTCAGCTTCATTCCTTGATCATTTCACCCAACCAAGAATTTTTGAGCATGGCCATTTTGTGAGTCTCTGTCCTAACCATTGTGGATACCAAGGTTCGCAAACCAAATCCCTCCTCTTGTGGATCGATCTTCCATTCTGTGGGAGAGACCTCTTCATAAACTATGAGCAAGAGAAATTGGGAATTAATAGTATAATTTCATGTTTGTCTACATTGAATTCTCTTAATAATCCTTAGGGTAGTAGCTATTGGTATCCCCATTTTAGAGATGAAGAAATGGGGCACAGACAGGTTAGGGAAGTGCCCAAGGTCACACAGTTTTAAGTACAGGACCAGGAACTGGGACAGGTACTCTGGCTCCAAAATCTGTCCCTTTAACCAGCATCTCTCTTCTCTGGGTGTTTAGAGTCTGGGGTTGCAATATCTCATTCCTAGTTCCTTGCCCCCTTCCTCTGATTCTGTAAGCAACAACAAAATCCTTCCCAGCTACACGGGATTGTCTGTATTATATTTGCTTCATCCATGTCTTCATCGCTGTCTCTTGTTATCTTCATTTTTAATTCCTGAAGTTGGTTTGAGTTGGGTTTCTGTTACCTACAACTCTTTCAGTTGGGTCCAGACATTCTAAAATGTGTGTATCATTTGGAAGAAACCCCCAGGCCTCATTCTACTATGCCCCCTCCATGACACTGCTCTACCAATTAGATAACTGCCACCTTAAATAATTTTATTTCTATGAGTAGCCTTTTCCTCACAGACTAAATGCTTAGGGGTAAGTGTGGGTAATTGAAATTCATCTAGGATTATCTTCTCAGTTCAGTCTGACTTTGACCCTCATGGTGTCATGACCTTGGACTGTTCTAGTTGAGTTCCTCACCTGGAAGCTACCCTGGAAAGGGAGACCACTGAAGAGGTTTTACTCTATTGGTGCTTACTTATCATTAATGTTATTTACAGAACATTGATTAAAAGCTGTATCAAAATAACATTTTCTGTACGAATTGTTACCTGATGATTTTTCATCAGCTTGAGCCAGACGTGCCATTGCATCTTTATCTTAAGAGGAGAATCCCCTTTGAGGATCCTAGCTGCATATTTGCATTGTCTGAGAACCAAAGGAGCAACTTCTGCTTCCGAATGAGAAGCAGAGAGAATACTGGAACATTCTGATTTTTGTTTGGTCTGTTGTTTCTTTCTATCCCACAATTATATTGGAAACTGATCCTGCATAATTTGATGGGTCATTGTCCCCTTTTGAATGATGATTTTCTGGCTTATATCCCTATACTGGTTGAGATGGTTTTTCCCAGTGTGAGTTCCCAAACTCACGGTCTCTTTTATCTTATTGTGTGTAATCCAGTTCTTTGTTCTCAGTGGCAGCTAGTTCCAAAGAAACTTCATGCCAGAGCAAGATCAGACATTCTTGGTCCATTGATGAGACTCTTGGTGTTCTTTACTGACAAGGGACCTCAGTTAGCTCAACTTTGGACCATGAGAAGGGGGAACTAAAAACTCTGTTGCCTATGTAGAGACTCACACTTCCTGGGGAAATGGGGCAGCTACTAGGGGAAATGTACATATTCATCATATCACCGAAGCTTGGCATTGGTCAGATCCCACTCACTTGGTATAAAAGTGAGAGTGCTTAGAATAAAGGGAACATCCTTCCATTTGTGGAAGGACACTGATGTTAAAAGTTGGCTTGAGCCAACCTGAAGTGGAATTCCGTATCTTTGAAGCTGCACAGACCATCAAGGGCTTTCCCCATGCTCTGCAGGTCCAGGACCTGTGAGGGTCCTCCATCACCTGCTCTGTGGATCCCCTGCAGAAGGAAGGAAACTTGCCCAGTGCCCAGGGGAGGAGTAAGGGTAGGTCAGGGCCTCTTACCCAGAGAGAGTTGTGTATGAATCATCTGGGCAGGACAAGAAGGGGTCAGCGAGAAACCATGGAAGAACATCACCTGCCAAGACGCCCCAGTCCCTGAGCTACAGCATCTGAATCAGATGTGACCCAGTAAATGCCACGTCGCGAAGGAATATGGAGGGCACTTCCTGCTACGATGAGCTTCTGGGTAGAACAATGGACACAACTCTGTGCTGTGTGATAGTTTCACTACACAGAAGTGAACTGCCACTGAGTGACTTTAACATTTCCAAAAGATGCGAGGTGGTCTTACTAACAGAATAGGGGATCTCTGCCAGCATTCACAGTGGTCTGTAAAGGCCCATTCACAGAATGTTTTCTAAGAAGGACAGAATCACTCAAGATCGGGCTTTCTGTACAAAAAAGAAACATTCAGATAAAAATGCAGAGTCAGGGGTGCCTGGGTGGCTCAGTGGGTTAAGCCTCTGTCTTCATCTCAGGTTGGGATTGAGCCCCACATGGGAAACGCAGCTTCAAACCACGACAGACCATCCCCGCACACCTGTCTCAACAGCTACAAGAGAAAGGAGGGATAACAGAAAAGGCAGTCCAGAACATGGAGAGGCGGGATCTCCCACACTCTGCTGGTGGGAATGTTAGGATGACACAGCCGCTATGGGAAAGAGTTTGGCAGTTTCTTATCAGAGTTCGCATGCATTTGCCATACAGCCCAGCAATCACAGTCCTGGACATTCACCCCCAGGCAAATGAAAACTTAGGTTCACTCAGGAACTCCTGCACGAATGTTCCTAACAGCTTCCTTCGTAAAAATGGGCAGTGTGGGAATTTGCAAAAATTCAGTGCCGAACCAAACACAGGATAAGTAATTTCTGACCTGACACCAGATCTAAGTGTTGGAAAATATATTCAGTATCCAAAGGTAAGCAGTGCAGCCGAGACAAGACCAGAGTGGGGCCAGCGCAGATAACCCTGGCAGTCTCTCTAGCTGGCATTCAGTGGCCCTGTTTTCTAGGGCATGACTCTTCCCTGGGGCCATCTTAAAGCCACTGTACATCCTAATGAGCACAAAAATAAGGAAGTAAAAACAGTTCTTTGACCTCTCTGTGGATTCAACCTTTAGAAAATGCTTACCTCATACAAAAAATATTATAATGTAAAGGAAAAACAAAAACCCAGACTGATAAGCAGTCTACGCTCGGCTGTGCTATTCGGAAATGGTAATGGAATAAGGATATATCACATTAGACATTTATGATTATAGGGCAATCATTAAAACATTGCCAGTAGGAATGTAATGTGGTTCAACCACTCTGGAAAAGAATGAAAGAGCTTGGCATTTCCAAAAATCTAACATGCACTTACTCAACAATCCAGCCATAGTACCCTTGGGTGATTCTGTGAAAAATAATAGAGGAAAGATTACATGGAAGGAAAATGAGAATAAAACAAAGCTGTCCACAATCACATCAGATAGGTGGAGGCAGTTAAATTGTCCCTATTGAGAGTACCTTGAGGTATAGCACAGAACACGTGCTTAGGAAAATAATTTCATTTCTAAGCAAAGCACTTTTACACCTCCGTCTGTGGATTCAGACTCACCTGGGTGTTTCTTCTTACTGACACGGTACATGCGTCTGCAGCTTGGGAATTGTTTCTGTAATTGCTTTCATTCTAAGTAGATCACCGTCTCTGTGTTAGAGAACCTGAAATTACCTTGCCCTTTTTATAGTCCCAAGATTAGAGACGTAGCCCTGCAGTAAACTCACTAATTCAGTTTCACATTTTCAGCTTTGAGGAACAAGGCTGATTAACTCACAGTTTATTCACACTTCACTGTGAAGCTTGAGAAATTATGAAATATTAATCACATTTTCTGCATTTCCCATGTGGATGACAACGTGCAGCATCCTTCTAATGAATATCCCCCTAATACTTAATACACAGAATTTATGGGGAAGTTTCCTTACAGCACTGGTGGGGAGGTCTGGCTCCGGGCCCTCTCCTATAGCCCTGTTCTGATGGCTGTTTGCCCCGTGTTCTGTTGTACAGAGTCCCTGTTTATTGGAAACTGGTCTCTGGACCTACTCACTTGGATGCCACCACTGGCCTGGCAGAATTTATCAGGTGGGAGTGAATGGATTTTCCATAATGTAAGAATTTATTCCATTCCATTCCAGTTCAAGAATCTCATTGTTTAACCAATACCTGAAGTCGGAACCTTTTGGAAGATAAATATTTAATCTTTTGGCTCTCTATCACAAACTATCAAGGCTTCCTCAGCGAACCCCACCCGTCTTTTTTTTTTGTTTGTTTCAAAGAAAATTACATGAATGTTCAACGTAAAAATCAGAACAAAATGTTTTCATCTCGGGGAGAGAAGATACGGGGCCTGTTATCCATGAGAATGGAAACTGCAGACAAGCCCCCCCATCTTTTTAAAGTAGGTGCAATGTATATTGGTTAAAACGAGCAGATAACAAATAGCGAGGGAGCCTTTCACTTCTGTGCTTTAAATATCTGAAAAAGACCAGGTCAGGTAACTGGGAACTTCAGTGAAGGTTAGACTCTTCTGTTGTGGCTGAGTTTTGGAAATCGTGTAGTGCAGGGGAAATGTTGAGCTAAATCTCAGACTATGTGAATCCCAGTGATGAGCTCCCTTCCGTCCTATCACCATAGAAACATAGAACGTTTCTTCTTGCTGGGACGCCTTACTGGCTTAGTCAGGAGAACGTGCCACTCTTAATTTCGGGGTCACAAGTTTGCGGCCCCTGTGAGGGTGTGAAGATTACTTCAATAAATAAATGAAAACTCAAAAAAAATGTTTCTTGTTGCTCAGGTATCATTCAGGAAGATATAATTTTATTTAAATATAGTATCTGCTTAATTTTAACTTCCCTGAAGTGAAAATGTGCCGATGACACATCTTGTTTGAAAAGAACAGTTTAAGATACCTGTTTGCGATTCTATTGCATATATACCTGAAGTGGAATTACTGGGTTGTATGGTGATTCACTGTTTAACTTTTTGAGGAACTACCAAGCTCTTGGGCAGAATGGCTGCAGTATTTTCTATTCCTCACCCCCCATTAATGCACAAGTGTTCCAGGTTCCCCACATCTCACCAATTATTATTATTGCTGTCCTAACATCTGTCACTTGGTACCTTGTGGAGGTTTCGATTTCAGTTTCCCTAATGACTAATTAGGTTGAGCGTCTTTTCATGTGCTTCTTGGCCATTTGTATATTCTCAGAGAAATGTCAATTCAAGTCCTTTGCCCATTGGGTCATTCATATTTTTGTTGTTGAAGTGTAAGTGTGTGAGAGCTCTGTATGTATTCTAGATTCTGGATCCTTATCTGACGTATGATTTGCAAATACTTCCTCCCATTCTGTAGGTTATCTTTTCACTTTCTCATAATGTCCTCTAATAAACAAAAGTTTATAATTTTGGTGACGTCCAGTCTGTTCTTACTGTAGCTCCTGGTTTTGGTGTCATATGTTAGAATCCTTTGCCAAAGGCAAGGTCATGAAGATTTATCTTTTGTTTTCTTCCAAGGAATTTATGGTTTTAGTTCTTACATTAGCTCATGACCCATTCTGAGTTAATTTTTATGTGTGGTGTGAAGGATGGTATGAGGTATAGGTCCAACTTCATACCAACAGTCAGCACCAATTGATGAAGAGACCCTTTTCCTTCATCGAATGGTCTTGGCATCTTTGTGGGATATCATTGGCAGTAGATGTATGGGTTTATTTCTGGACTTCAGTACTGTTGTGTTGGTCCATATGTCTATCTTTATGCCAGCACCACACTATTTTCATTACTCGAGATTTGTAATGAGTTTTGACATTGGGAGGTGTAAGTCCTCCTACTTTGTTATTCTTTTTCAAGATTGTTTTGGTTCTTCAGGGCCCCTGGCAATTCCATAGGAATTTGAGGATTAACTTTTCCATTCTAAAAAAAAAAAAAAAAATCCATTTGCATTTTCATAGTGCCTACCTCGCATCTGTAGATCTCTTTGGGTAGCATCCCCCTTTTAGCAATGTCTTCAAGTCCATGAATGTGGGATGTCTTTCCATTTACTTAGGTCTCCTTTAATTCCTTTCAGCAATGTTCTATAGTTTTCAGTCTACAAATTTTTCACTACCTTGGTTAAATTTATTCCCAGGTATTTTATTCTTTTGGATGTTATAGTAAATAAAGTTGATTTTATAATTTCCTTTTTGGATTGTTCATTGCTACTGTTTAGAAATCCAGATGATTTTTGTGTTGATCATGTACCCTTTAACTTTGCTAAATTTGTTTAGTAATTAGTACCTCTAATAGTTTTTTTTTAATGTGTGAATTTTGGGGGATTTACATAGGATTGCATCTTCTCTGGATAGAAGTACTTTAATTCCCTTGCATTTTGGATGCCTTTTATTTCTTTTTCTTGCTTAATTGCTCTTCTAGTACAGTGTTAAACAGCAGTGATGATAGTTGACACACTTGTCTTGTTTCTGACTTTAGAGGAAAAGCTTTGGTTATTTCACACTGAGTGTGATATTAGCTATGGATTTTTCATAAATGCATTTATCATGTTATGGAATTTTTCTAGTTCTTATTTCTAGTTCTGAGTGTTTCTGACATGAACTGGTGTTGAGGCCCAAGGTAAAAGTTTAAGATCTTCTCAGCTCTTTTCTGAGCATGCTTCTTACATGTGCATGGCTTTCCACATTCCCCCTAAACATGAATGTTTTTGATTGCCCTAATGACCCAAGGAAATTCTCTCTCCCTGGCTTTTCCTCCTAGACCTTAGGTGGTCTATTTTATGTCTCAATTATAATAATTTGCATCAGGCAGCTGCAGGTTGTCTACCCTGAAATATTTATAAGCAATGCCCACCACTTTTCCAGCCTGCATGAGCTCCAAATTAGGCAAAACAGAAATGAGCACCTCATGTCAGTTGGGTAGCCTCCAGACAGATTAAAACATACCTACACAGTGATTTTTGGAAAAGGTTTGTTTTGCCGCTCCCATAACGAGGGACCAGCTTCCCACCCTGGGAACATCGGCTGCTGTCTTCAAGATGGCTGCAGACCTGGGTGGAGCCTAGGGCAAGGGCAAGTAAGAATAAAATTTCCACCAAACCCTCCTGTCTTTTCTTGATTCCGTATTCACTTGGTTACTGCAAAACTCTGACCGTTTTCTAGCATTTTACGAAGTTGTTGCTGACGATTGCTAATTTTTCAGTTTTTCTGCAGGGGGACGAGCATTTGGGGCTGCCTACACTACCAAGGAGCTGCCATCATTCTTTTTCATGTGTTTCTAAATAAATGGAACCGTACCAGTCATCTCATTTTGAAGCATAATTTTGTCATTCAAGTTCACCATTATCTGTAACTATAGTTTATTAGGTCTAAGTGCTCTGTGTTAGTCTGTTGTGTGAATTTCACAGAATTTATTTGCCTGTTTTCTTACGGACGTACAGTTTCTTTCAGGTTTTTCTTTAGTGTTATGAATTATGCTCTGATAGACATCTTTATACACATGTATAAGAATTACTCTGGAATAATTTTTAACCCAATGAGCTACCCAGGCGCCCCAAGAATTACTGTGGGGAATAATTTTTAAAGTGGAATTTCTGGGTTTCAGTATATGCATAGCTTCATTTTGTGGGATTGTACTTCCTAGTCTCGAAGTGGTTCTATCCATATTCATACCAGCAATATGTGATGAAGCCAATTTCTTCACATCCTTGCTATGTATTTTATACTATCTGACTTCTGAGTTTTTATAAATCTGAAGGATGTCCAACAGTCTCTCCTGTTTGTTTTAACTAGTATTGCACAAGTCGTAGAGTTGAAGTTTTTGTTTTCGCTTGTTTAGTGGCCACTTGGATATTTTCTTCTGTGAATTATCAGATCGTATTTCTCGTATACCTGAGATGGAAACAGATGAACTGTTTTATTAATCTTTATTTTTCAGTATATATTCTTTTTCTCTTTGGGGTGTGTGTATGTGTGTGTGTGTTTAAGATTCATTTATCCATTTTAGAGAGAGAGAGTGAGTGTGTGAGCAGAAAGAGGGGCAGACAGAGAGGGAGAGGGAGAGGGAAAAAACCTCAAGTAGACTCTGTGCCGGGCATGGAACTTAATGCAGGGCTCAATCCTATGACACTGAGACCACAGCCTGAGCTGAAACCAAGAGTCTGACACTCAGCCAACTGAGACACCCAGGCGCCCCAGTATGCTGTTTTTATTTTTAATACAAATATATAAATTATATCTTATATATTTTATTTATATACATAGCTCAATTTATATCCTTAAATATGGAACTTCTCACATGTATTGCAATTATTGATATGCTTGGGTTTCTTTCCAAATTTTATTGTTTTATTTACTGTTCTGCCCTACATTTCTTTTCTCCTTTTTCTGCTTTTGAAGGATTGAATGGATTTTCTCCATTTTAGTTGCCCTTTAGTTGATCACTTTACTTTCTCGTGTGAGCTTGATAAGCATGACATGTTATAAGAATTAACATCTTCCAACACTCTTTAGGGTTGATCGTTGCCTGGGTCCTTGCAATCAGTAGAGTACAGCACTTCAGAGCATAAACTCCAGACCCAGACATGCTGGGTTCAAACTTTGGCTTTGTCATTGACTGTGTGACCTTGAGCATGTTACTCGATATTTCCCTTCTGCAGTTTCCACATATACAAGGTGAAGAAAAATATAAAACTTCTCTTAGACATGTAAGGGGATAAGAACAACGTCTGGTACATAGAAAACATTCAGTAAGTTTGAGCTGTAGTTATTTTCCCCCTCACATAGGGCAAAAACAATTCTGTTTTTCATTTTTCCCTACCCTCTGCTTTGGTTTTCTTCTAACAAGCTATTAATTTTTTTTAACAATCAACACAAATAAACCTACCAGTAGGTTGTATTGGTTTCTTGACCATCTATTTTGGATTTTTTGTTTTGTTTTGTTTTGTTTCTGAATGACAATTGTCCTCTTATATTTGGTTTTCTTCTTACTAGATACAGCCAGCAATACCTTCAGAATAGACTTTCATGTGACATGAGGTTATAAAACAAATATATTGCTTTTTATTTATTTTTATATATTATATTTATTTTATTTTTTATATATTTATATATTTTATATATTTATATATTTTATATATATTTATATATTTTATATATTTATTTTTTATATATTATATTTATTTTATTTTTATATATTAAGTTATATATATATTATATTTTTATGTATATATTTTATGTATTTATTTTAGGTAAATATTCCTAAAATATATACCTAAATATATAAATATATACCTAAAACCAAGGTATATGTCGGGGACCGCCTCCGGCCGGGAAAGTCCCCACCATTACACGATGGTGCTTGGCTCACTGCCAGCAAAATACGCTGCAAGTGAACACCAAACTTTCTGGTGAAGCCCACCTAAAGGAGGACATAGTCATTGGCTGTTTCAAATTTAATCAGCATAGTAACAGGACTCTCATTGGCTCTCCCCATTGTTTGGCCCCTTATTGGTCACCCTGACACATATAAGCTAAGAAAGTTGTCGAAATAGAGAGACGAAGAATTAACACCATGCCAGGCTGGTTGTTGTTCTTGTGGGCCGAGGGCGACAGTATAAATACCTAAAAATGTCTTTATTTTGTCTTTGTATTTCCTATAATAGTTCATTTTGGTGTAGAACTCTAACTTCAAAACTATTTTCCCCCAGAATGTTTATATATATATATATATATATATATATATATATATATATAAATTTATTTATTTATTTATTTATTTTGCATTCATGGATTTTAAGGAGAATGCTAATCTTGATCTGATCTTCATACTTTTTTTTTTTTTTTTTTTAAAGTAGGCTTCATGCCCAGGGTGGAGCCCAACATGGAGCTCAAACTCATGATGCTGAGATCAAGACCTGATATGAGCTCAAGAGTCCACTGACTCGGCTGACTGAGCCACCCAAGCACCCCTTCATACTTTCATAAATAACTTATTTGTCTCGGGGCACCTGGGTGGCTCCGTTGGTTAAGCATCTGACTCTTGATTTCTACTCAAGTCATGATCTCAGGGTTGTGAGATCCAGCCCTATGTCAGGCTCTGTCCTGGGTGTGGGGCTTAAAGATATTCCCTCCCTCTGCCCCTCAATCCCTCATGCGCATGCACTTACTCTCTTAAAAAAAAAAATAAAAAAATGAAAGAAAATTATTTTTCTCAAAAACATTAATATCTTTCCTTTCACTTTACTGGACTGAAATTTTACTGTTATATTCCAGGTGTAAGTCTGCTTTTATTTACTTTCTTGGGACTTCGTAGGAGTTTCAAGCCAAGGCCTTGCATTTTCCTTTAGTTATTGGAGTTTTTTTCCCTTCCCCTTTGCATTTTATTTCACATTCTGTGCCCCCTCCCTCCATTTTCTCCTTCTAACAAACAGCACTTACTATGTGCCAGGCCTTGTTCTATGTGATTTATGTGTATTAACTCATGTAACTTTCACAGCAACCCTGTTGGGTGGGCATTGCTATCGTTCCTTCCTAGATGAGCAAAATGACTGCCCAAGACCACACGTAACTGGAATTCCACCTGGACAGACAGACTCCAAGCTTACGCTTTAGCCCACCAATCCGCATGACCTCCTCCTCTGCATCTGCCTCTCCTTTCCCCGTATTCTTCCATCTTTTTCTCTTTTGCTGTATTCAGAAGAATTTCTTGGCTTATTCTTCCAGCCCACTTAAAGCTATGTCCGTTCAGACTCTCTTTTTAGTTTTTAACTATGAATAACGAACATTAAAATTTTGGAGATTTTTTTTTAACTTGCTACCGTGAACAGATGAAATGTCTCTTTGTGTCTCACTGATGATATGAGAGAGAATCATTTTAAAGTCCTGTTGTGTTTGCTCTGCTAGATCTTTTCTCATCCATTTTTGGATTTGGTGCCACCGTTTCACTGGAGCTGGTGGTTCCTGGCTCTGTGCTCATCTGTGTGTTTATGATTTCCTGTTAGCCTATTTGTGACCCTCATCGTTTTTTACCCGCAGCCAACCTTGAGAGTTTGCCAGGAAGGAAACCTTACTGCCAGGCTGACAAGACTGCAGCATGTTCTCAGAAACTGGGCTGATAGGCGGCGCGGGAGGTGATCCAGTGGCAAGTCTCCAAGAGATGGCTCTGTTTCCCCCTTAGGTAACATAGGAATACCAGGCTCCTCCCACTTTTAAAAATTAACATATAGTAATTTGTTTTGGTGGTATAGGTCTGCAGTTCATCAGTCTTACACAACTCATAGTGCTCACCATAGCTCATACCCTCCCCAGTGTCCATCACCTGGGCACCCCATCCCTTCTACCCCCTCCCCTCCAGCAGCCCTCGGTTTCTTTCCTGAGATTAAAAGTCTCTTATGGTTTGTCTCCCTGTCTGGTTTTGTCTTGTTTCATTCCCCCCACTTCCTCTGTGATCCTCTGCCTTGTTTCTCAAGTTCTCAAGTTCGTATCAGTGAGATCATATAATAATTGTCTTTCTCTGATTGACTTCTTTCGCTTAGCATAATACCCTCTAGTTCCATCCACGCCATTACAAATGGCAAGATTTAGGGGGGGTTGATGGCTATGTAGTATTCCTGTGTGTGTGTGTGTGTACACCACACCTTTACCCATTCATCTGTTGATGGACATCTAGGTGCTTTCCATAGTTTGGCTCTTGTGAACATTGCTGCTATAAACATTGGGGTGCACGTGCTCCTTTGGGTCACATTTGTATCTTCAGGGTAAATATCCAGTAATGTGATTGCTGGGACATAGGGTAGCTCTGTTTTCAGCATTTTGAGGATCCTCTGTACTGTTTTCCAGAGTGGCTACACCAACTTGCCTTCACACTCCTCCCACTTTTTAACCCACATGTTTGTATTTTCTGCTCCGATGTGGTGAGCAGTTGGTGATGATGGGTGGAACATCCAACCTACTCATTGCCCTGAAAACCATAATCCAACCCACCATACCCTATTGCCCCAGAGCTCCTCATGCTCCAAGTGCTTACCATCCCTAAGTGAGGAGCCACTCTGTCTCTTGGCGTCTGCCCTCTCCTGTTATTATTTGCCTCTGATTTCCCTCTTCAATCCTCAATTCATCTTCCAAGGATTTCTCAACGTTTTTGACCATCAGCCTTTTGTCTTTTCCTTTAATGAACTGTTTGCGAATATGATGTCTGCCATTTCTGGGGACTAGGGTTTGGCGGAGGAGTAGGTTAGGGAATGTTCTTAATCTACCTCTAGAATTGTTTCTAGTTCTCTCCCTCTCCTTCTTTCTCAGTTGGCCATATTTCCTGATAATGCTAATGGCATTCCTTCTTTGGTGCTTGCCATGGAGACCATTTTCTGCGTCTTCTCCTCAAATCTGTCCAAGTATTACCCTTCTCTGCTTCTTCATCTGGGCTAAGCAGTGGTTAAATATCTTTAACACCCCTCTTTATTTCTTTTTTGATATTACTCTTTTTTTTAAGATTTATTTTATTTATTTATTTGACAGACAGAGATCAGAAGTTGGCGAGAGGCAGGCAGAGAGAGAGGAGGAAGCAGGCTTCCCACAGAGCAGAGAGCCCGATGCGGGTCTTGATCCCAGGACCCTGGGATCATGACCCGAGCTGAAGGCAGCGGCTTAATCCACTGAGCCACCCAGGCGCCCCTGATATTACTCTTCTTAATCAGAACTACAAATGTGGCGTAGATTAACAAACAGTTTGCAAACATGCTCTCAAGGACAGGAAGCAGAAAAGCAGGGACTCTGTATGTTTTATAAATGAGACTTGTTTCCTAACATACTTCAGGTGCTTAGCATAATTACCATGACAGACTTTTCCCAGCTGCAGCACTGTTAAAATTTCTGTTGGTTCTTAAAAACTTTATATTACAATTCTCATACTCCTACATTACCCCCACCTGATTGTTGAGGTTTTCTGGCCATCGTGTATCTCACTCCCAACTTGGTTTATGGTACACTTCATATGTCCACATCCTCATACGTTCTTGTGTTTAGGTAAATTTTAAATACAGATACCTAGAAACAAAATCCATGTTGAGTATGGCTTTTATCAGGCACATTCTCTTGAGCAGAAGTCTTGGAAACAAAAGCAAAGCACAATCAACCTGAAGATTTTGAGAAGTCTAAATGATGTCTTTCCTCATTATCTGCTATCATCAAGTTCTAGAGTGGACTGATACCATTCATGGTTTCTCTTCAAGCTGAAACACAAAATAGTTGTGTTTTTTTTTTGTTTAAGATTTTATTTATTTGAGGGGCGCCTGGGTGGCTCAGTGGGTTAAGCCGCTGCCTTCGGCTCAGGTCACGATCTCAGAGTCCTGGGATCGAGTCCCGCATCGGGCTCTCTGCTCAGCAGGGAGCCTGCTTCCCCCCCCCTCTCTCTGCCTGCCTCTCTGCCTACTTGTGATTTCTCTCTGTCAAATAAATAAATAAAATCTTAAAAAAAAAAAGATTTTATTTATTTGAGAGAGAGCACAAGCAGGGGGAGCAGCAGAAGGAGAGGGAGAAGCCGGCTCTCCACTGAGCAGGGAGACCAAATGGGACTCGATCCCGGGACCCTGAGATCATGACCTGAGCCAAAGGCAGACACCTCACCGAATGAGCCACCCAGCGGTCCTGAGCTAAAGTTATATTTAAGGGTGAAATACTGAATGCTTTTCCATTGGGATTGGCAACACAAGGAGGATATCCACTTCTATTCAACATTAATGCAATTATGTATGACAAGAACTGAAAGACCTAAGTATTGGAAAAGAAGATACAAGACTATTTTGATTTTCAGGTAATATAATTATATATATAGAGAAAACCCAAAGGAATCTACAAAAAACCATATGGGTAATTAAATAACAAGTTGGCAAGATACATACATGGTCAGTATATAAAAATCAGTTGTCTGGATGCGCCCGGATGGCTCAGTTGTTAAGCGTCTGCCTTCCTTTCAGGCCATGATCCCAGGGTCCTGGGATCGAGCCCCGCATCGGGCTCCCTGCTCGGTAGGAAGCCTGCTTCTCCCTCTTCCACTCCCCCTACTTGTGTTCCCTCTCTAGCTCTCTCTCTCTCTGTCAAACAAAAAATATTAAAAATATTTTTAAAAAGTCAGTTGTCTGTCTGTTAACCAATAATGAACAGATGGCAAATGAAATTTAAAAAAAAAATCCATTCATGATAGCATCAAAAACATGTGTGGTGATAAATGTAATGAAAAGTGTACAAAATATATATACTGAAATCTACAAAACATCTTTGAAAATATGAGTTAATAAAATGCAGATAGTTTCCATAAGTTTGGAAAACTTATTATTGTTAAAAATGTCAGTTCTTCCCAACTTGATATGGGAATCCATTTAGTAAACAGGAAAACAGGAAACATCTTAACAGAGTCTTCTTTTCTTAATTCTGGTATGGTTAACATACAGTGTTAGGTTAATCTCAGGTGTACATTAGAGTCATTCAGCATTTTGTATATGACCCAGTGCTCATGTTAAGTGTACTTTTTATCCCCTTCATCTTCATTTCCCCTTCCCCATCTGCCTCCCCTCTGGTCAGCATCTCTTTGTTCTCTATAGTTAAAAGTCTGTTTTTTGGTTTGTCTCTCTTTTCTTTCTTTGTTCATGTGTTCTATTTCTTAAATTCCACATACAAGTGAAATCATGTGGGATTCATCTTTCTCTGTCTGACTTACTTCACCTAGCAGTATACCTTCTAGGTCCATCCATGTAGTTGCAAATGGCAAGAGCTTGTTCTTTTTTATGACTGAGTAATATTCCATTGTGTGTACAGACCACATCTTCTTTATCCATTTATAAATGGATCCATTTATCCATTGGACTGCTCCCATAATTTGGCTACTGTAAATAATGTTGCAGGAAACATAGGGGTGCATGTATCTTTTCACTTTAGTGTTTTCATAGCCTTTAGATAACTACCCCATAGTGTAATTACCAGATCATATAATAATTCTATTTTTAATTTTTTTTGAGGAACCTCCATACTGTTTTCCAGAGTAGCTGCACTAGTTTGCATTCCCCAACAGTGCACGAGGGTTCCTTTCTATTCACATCCTCGCCAACACTAATTGTTTCTTGTGTTTTTGATTTCAGCCGTTCTGACAGGTGTGAGATGATATCTCATTGTAGCTTTTTGTCTTGTTTTAAGTTTTTATTTTAATTTCAGTTAGTTAGCATGAAGTGTAATATTAGATTCTGGTGTAAAGTACAGTGATTTGTCACTTCCATACATCCTCCAGTGCTCATCACAAGTGCCCTCCTTAATTCCCATCACCTATTCATCCATGCCCCACCCACCTCCCATCTGGTGACCATCAGTGTGTTCTTTCTCATTATAGTTCTGATTTGCATTTCCCTGATGATGAGTGATACTGAGCATCTTTTCTTGTGTCTGCTGGCCATCTGTATGTCTTCTTTGTAGAAATGTCTGTTCATGTCTTCTGTCCATTTGTTAATTGGATAGTTTGGGTGTTTTGGGTTTGAAGTTGTTTAAACTCTTTATATATTTTGGATACTAGCTCTTTATCACTTATGTCATTTGCCCATATCTTCTACCATCCCATAGGTTGTCTTTTAGTTTTTTTGATTGTTTCCTTTGCTGCACAGAAGCTTTTTATTTTGATGTAGTCCCAATAGTTTATTTTTGCTTTTGTTTCCCTCGCCTCAACAGACAAAGCTGAAAAAATACTGCCGTGACCAAATGTCAGAGAAATTACTGCCTGTGCTCTCTTCTGGGATTTTTATGGTTACAGGTCTCACAGCTAGACTTTTTTTTTTTTTTTAGGTGAAAGTTTATTAAATGAAGGTAGGAGCAGAAAAGAAAGAAAAGGAGCCCTCCAGAGTGAGAGGGGTCCCAGATGGGTTGCCCTAGACTTTTTTTTTTTTAAATAGAAATTGATAAGCTGATTTTAAAAGGCAAAGGACTTTGTATAGCCAAAAGCAATTTTGAAGAAGAAAAGTGTTGGAATACTTATTCTGTATAATGTGAAAACTTACTATAAAGCTACAGGAATCAAGATATAGTGGTATTAACATGGGCATAGAACAATCAGTGGGTGGAGCAAGATAGAATGCAGCAACGGAAACACTTACACAGCCACCTGATCATTTCAACCTCACTGAAGTATAATCAACAAACAGAAATTTAAGATCTTTAAACTGTACAGTGTGATAGTTTGATACTTTAAACTGTACAGTGTGATGGTTTGATACATGTTTTGCCTTGCGGAGGGATTTCTCCCATCTAGTTAATGTGTTCATAACCTCACATACTTCCTTCTTTTGGTGAGAACACCTAGGTTCTATCTCAGCCAATTTCAATGATCACAATTCAGTGTTATCGACTCTAGTCATCATGTTACACTTTGGGTCCTCAGAACGTACTCGTCGTATAGCCATCAGTACACCCATAGGTTGTTTCTAGACCTTGGTTATTGTGAATAATTATGTAAGGAGACTAGAGATGTATCTTTGAGATACTGATTTTGTTTCCTTTTAATATAGAAGTAGGATTCCTGGATCATATGGTACATTTTTTAAAATTTTTTTAAAGATTTTATTTTATTTTTTTTCCAATTTATTTATTTTCAGGAAAACAGTATTCATTATTTTTTCACCACAGCCAGTGCTCCATGCAAGCCGTGCCCTCTATAATACCCACCACCTGGTACCCCAACCTCCACCCCCCCGCCACTTCAAACCCCTCAGATTGTTTTTCAAGTCCATAGTCTCTCATGGTTCATCTCCCCATATGTGCTTTTGGGTACATTTTTTTTAATTTTGAAGGGAAACTCCATACTTTTTTTCCATAGTGGATATACCAGTTTACTTTCCCACCAACAGAGTACAAGAATTCTCTTTTCTCCACATCCTGACTAGCATTTGTTATCTCTTACATTTTTGATAGTGGCCAACCTAACAAGCATGAGGTAATATCTCATTGTGGTTTTGGTCACATTTCCCAAATGAGTAGTGATATTGAGCACTTTTTCGTGTACCTGTTGGTCATATGTATGTCTTCTTTGAAACAATGTCTAATTAAATCTTTTGTTCATTTTTTAAATTGGGTTTCTTTGGGGTTATTGTTTTTTCTGTTACCAAATTATATGGGCTTTTGTATATTTTGGATAAATATTTTGGATATTGACCTCTTATAGGATATGAGGTTTGCAGATAATCTTCTCCCATTCCATAGGTTGTTGCTGATCCTGTTATGGTTTCATTTGCTGTGCAAAAGCTTTTTAAGTTTTTTTTTCTTCCAATTTATTTATTTTCAGAAAAACAGTATTCATTATTTTTTCACCACACCCAGTGCTCCATGCAAGCTGTGCCCTCTATAATACCCACCACCTGGTACCCCAACCTCCCACCCCCCCGCCACTTCAAACCCCTCAGATTGTTTTTCAGAGTCCATAGTCTCTCATGGTTCATCTCCCCTTCCAATTTACCCAAAAGCACATACCCTCCCCAATGTCCATAACCCTACCCCCCTTCTCCCAACCCCCCTCCCCACAGCAACCCACAGTTTGTTTCGTGGGATTAAGAGTCACTTATGGTTTGTCTCCCTCCCTATCCCATCTTGTTTCATGGATTCTTCTCCTACCCACTTAAGCCCCCATGTTGCATCACCACTTCCTCATATCAGGGAGATCATATGATATTTGTCTTTCTCCGCTTGACTTATTTCGCTAAGCATGATACGCTCTAGTTCCATCCATGTTGTCGCAAATGGCAAGATTTCGTTTCTTTTGATGGCTGCATAGTATTCCATTGTGTATATATACCACATCTTCTTGATCCATTCATCTGTTGATGGACATCTAGGTTCTTTCCATAGTTTGGCTATTGTGGACATTGCTGCTATAAACATTCGGGTGCACGTGCCCCTTTGGATCACTACGTTTGTATCTTTAGGGTAAATTCCCAGTAGTGCAATTGCTGGGTCATAGGGCAGTTCTATTTTCAACATTTTGAGGAACCTCCATGCTGTTTTCCAGAGCGGTTGCACCAGCTTGCATTCCCACCAACAGTGTAGGAGGGTACCCCTTTCTCCGCATCCTCGCCAGCATCTGTCATTTCCTGACTTGTTGATTTTAGCCATTCTGACTGGTGTGAGGTGATATCTCATTGTGGTTTTGATTTGTATTTCCCTGATGCCGAGTGATATGGAGCACTTTTTCATGTGTCTGTTGGCCATCTGGATGTCTTCTTTGCAGAAACGTCTGTTCATGTCCTCTGCCCATTTCTTGATTGGATTATTTGTTCTTTGGGTGTTGAGTTTGTTAAGTTCTTTATAGATTTTGGACACTAGTCCTTTATCTGATATGTTGTTTGCAAATATCTTCTCCCATTCTGTCAGTTGTCTTTTGGTTTTGTTAACTGTTTCCTTTGCTGTACAAAAGCTTTTGATTTTGATGAAATCCCAAAAGTTCATTTTTGCCCTTGCTTCCCTTGCCTTTGGCGATGTTCCTAGGAAGATGCTGCGGCTGAGGTCGAAGAGGTTGCTGCCTGTGTTCTCCTCAAGGATTTTGATGGATTCCTTTCTCACATAGAGGTCCTTAATCCATTTTGAATCTATTTTTGTGTGTGGTGTAAGGAAATGGTCCAATTTCATTTTTCTGCACGTGGCTGTCCAATTTTCCCAACACCATTTATTGAAGAGGCTGTCTTTTTTCCATTGGACATTCTTTCCTGCTTTGTCGAAGATTCGTTGACCATAGAGTTGAGGGTCTATTTCTGGGCTCTCTATTCTGTTCCATTGGTCTATGTGTCTGTTTTTGTGCCAGTACCATGCTGTCTTGATGATGACAGCTTTGTAATAGAACTTGAAGTCCAGAATTGTGATGCCACCAACTTTGGCTTTCTTTGTCAATATCCCTTTGGCTATTCGAGGTCTTTTCTGGTTCCATATAAATTTTAAAATTATTTGTTCCATTTCTTTGAAAAAGATGGATGGTACTTTGATAGGAATTGCATTAAATGTGTAGATTGCTTTAGGTAGCATAGACATTTTCACAATATTTATTCTTCCAATCCAGGAGCATGGAACATTTTCCCATTTCTTTGTGTCTTCCTCAATTTCTTTCATGAGTACTTTATAGTTTTCTGAGTATAGATTCTTAGCCTCTTTGGTTAGGTTTATTCCTAGGTATCTTATGGTTTGGGGTGCAATTGTAAATGGGATTGACTCCTTAATTTCTCTTTCTTCTGTCTTGTTGTTGGTGTAGAGAAATGCAACTGATTTCTGTGCATTGATCTTATATCCTGACACTTTACTGAATTCCTGTACAAGTTCTAGCAGTTTTGGAGTGGAGTCTTTTGGGTTTTCCACATAGAGTATCATATCATCTGCGAAGAGTGATAATTTGACTTCTTCTTTGCCGATTTGGATGCCTTTAATTTCCTTTTGTTGTCTGATTGCTGAGGCTAGGACTTCTAGTACTATGTTGAATAGCAGTGGTGATAATGGACATCCCTGCCGTGTTCCTGACCTTAGTGGAAAAGCTTTCAGTTTTTCTCCATTGAGAATGATATTCGCGGTGGGTTTTTCATAGATGGCTTTGATGATATTGAGGTATGTGCCCTCTATCCCTACACTTTGAAGAGTTTTGATCAGGAAGGGATGCTGTACTTTGTCAAATGCTTTTTCAGCATCTATTGAGAGTATCATATGGTTCTTGTTCTTTCTTTTATTGATGTGTTGTATCACATTGACTGATTTGCGGATGTTGAACCAACCTTGCAGCCCTGGGATAAATCCCACTTGGTCGTGGTGAATAATCCTTTTAATGTACTGTTGAATCCTATTGGCTAGTATTTTGGTGAGAATTTTTGCATCTGTGTTCATCAAGGATATTGGTCTATAGCTCTCTTTTTTGATGGGATCCTTGTCTGGTTTTGGGATCAAGGTGATGCTGGCCTCATAAAATGAGTTTGGGAGTTTTCCTTCCATTTCTATTTTTTGGAACAGTTTCAGGAGAATAGGAATTAGTTCTTCTTTAAATGTTTGGTAGAATTCCCCCGGGAAGCCATCTGGCCCTGGGCTTTTGTTTGTTTGGAGATTTTTAATGACTGTTTCAATCTCCTTACTGGTTATGGGTCTGTTCAGGCTTTCTATTTCTTCCTGGTTCAATTTTGGTAGTTTATATGTTTCTAGGAATGCATCCATTTCTTCCAGATTGTCAAATTTGTTGGCGTAGAGTTGCTCATAGTATGTTCTTATAATAGTTTGTATTTCTTTGGTGTTAGTTGTGATCTCTCCTCTTTCATTCATGATTTTATTTATTTGGGTCCTTTCTCTTTTCTTTTTGATAAGTCTGGACAAGGTTTATCAATTTTATTAATTCTTTCAAGGAACCAGCTCCTAGTTTGGTTGATTTGTTCTATTGTTTTTTTGGTTTCTATTTCATTGATTTCTGCTCTGATCTTAATGATTTCTCTTCTCCTGCTGGGCTTAGGGTTTCTTTCTTGTTCTATCTCCAGCTCCTTTAGGTGTAGGGTTAGGTTGTGTACCTGAGACCTTTCTTGTTTCTTGAGAAAAGCTTGTACCGCTATATATTTTCCTCTCAGGACTGCCTTTCTTGTGTCCCACAGATTTTGAACCGTTGTATTTTCATTATCATTTGTTTCCATGATTTTTTTCAATTCTTCTTTAATTTCCCGGTTGACCCATTCATTCTTTAGAAGGATGCTGTTTAGTCTCCATGTATTTGGGTTCTTTCCAAACTTCCTCTTGTGGTTGAGTTCTAGCTTCAGAGCATTGTGGTCTGAAAATATGCAGGGAATGATCCCAATCTTTTGATACCGGTTGAGTCCTGATTTAGGACCGAGGATGTGATCTATTCTGGAGAATGTTCCATGTGCACTAGAGAAGAATGTGTATTCTGTTGCTTTGGGATGAAATGTTCTGAATATATCTGTGATGTCCATCTCACCCAGTGTATCATTTAAGGCCTTTATTTCCCTGTTGATCTTTTGCTTGGATGATCTGTCCATTTCAGTGAGGGGAGTGTTAAAGTCCCCTACTATTATTGTATTATTGTTGATGTGTTTCTTTGATTTTGTTAGTAATTGGTTTATATAGTTGGCTGCGCCCACGTTGGGGGCATAGATATTTAAAATTGTTAGATCTTCTTGTTGGACAGACCCTTTGAGTATGATATAGTGTCCTTCCTCATCTCTTATTATAGTCTTTGGCTTAAAATCTAATTGATCTGATATAAGGATTGCCACTCCTGCTTTTTTCTGATGTCCATTAGCATGGTAAATTCTTTTCCACCCCCTCACTTTAAGTCTGGAGGTGTCTTCGGGTTTAAAATGAGTTTCTTGGAGGCAACATATAGATGGGTTTTGTTTTTTTATCCATTCTGATACCCTGTGTCTTTTGATTGGGGCATTTAGCCCATTAACATTCAGGGTAACTATTGAGAGATATGATTTTAGTGCCATTGTATTGCCTGTAAGGTGACTGTTACTGTATATTGTCTCTGTTCCTTTCTGATCTACCACTCTTAGGCTCTCTCTTTGCTTAGAGGACCCCTTTCAGTATTTCCTGTAGAGCTGGTTTGGTGTTTGCAAATTCTTTCAGTTTTTGTTTGTCCTGGAAACTTTTAATCTCTCCTTCTATTTTCAATGATAGCCTAGCTGGATATAGTATTCTTGGCTGCATGTTTTTCTCGTTTAGTGCTCTGAAAATATCATGCCAGCTCTTTCTGGCCTGCCAGGTCTCTGTGGATAAGTCAGCTGCCAATCTAATACTTTTACCATTGTATGTTACAGACTTCTTTTCCCGGGCTGCTTTCAGGATATTCTCTTTGTCACTAAGGCTTGTAAATTTTACTATTAGGTGACGGGGTGTGGGCCTATTCTTATTGATTTTGAGGGGCGTTCTCTGAACCTCCTGAATTTTGATGCTCGTTCCCTTTTCCATATTGGGGAAATTCTCCCCAATAATTCTCTCCAGTATACCTTCTGCTCCCCTCTCTCTTTCTTCTTCTTCTGGAATCCCAATTATTCTAATGTTGTTTCGTCTTATGGTGTCACTTATCTCTTGAATTCTCGCCTCATGGTCCAGTAGCTGTTTGTCCCTCTTTTGCTCAGCTTCTTTATTCTCTGTCATTTGGTCTTCTATATCGCTAATTCTTTCTTCTGCCTCACTTATCCGAGCAGTGAGAGCCTCCATTTTTGATTGAACTTCATTAATAGCTTTTTTGATTTCAACTTGGTTAGATTTTAGTTCTTTTATTTCTCCAGAAAGGGCTTTTATATCTCTGGAGAGGGTTTCTCTAATATCTTCCATGCCTTTTTCAAGCCCGGCTATAACCTTGAGAATTGTCATTTTGAACTCTAGATCTGACATATTACCAATGTCTGTATTGATTAGGTCCCTAGCCTTCGGTACTGCCTCTTGTTCTTTTTTTTTGTTGTGAATTTTTCTGCCTTGTCATTTTGTCCAGCTAAGAGTATATGAAGGAGCAAGTAAAATACTAAAAGGGTGGCAACAATCCCAGGAAAATATGCTTTAACCAAATCAGAAGAGATCCCAAATCGTGAGGGGGGATATCTCCCCTCTCACGATTGAGTGAGGGATCTCCTCTGATTGGGATATCCTTTGATTGGGATCTCCCAATCTCTTCTGATTGGGATCTCTTCTGATTTGGGGATAAAAAGAGGTTCAAAAAGAAAGAATGAAAAAAAAAGAAAAAAAGAATTAAAAAAAGAGAATGAATTAAAAATTCAATCAAGAATTTAAAAAAGAATTAAGAAACAAAGATTGAAGAGATTAAGATCTCTTCTGATTTGGGGATATAAAGAGGTTCAAAAATAAAGATAGAAAAAAAAGAAAAATAAAGAATTAAAAAAAAGAAAATGAATAAAGAAAAAAATATATATATATTAGATAATCTAGTTAAAAAACGTTAAAAAAGAAAAGGGTAAAAGTTATAAAAAATTTTAGCAGAAGAAGAGAAAAAAAAATGAAAAAGAAAAAAATTAAATTAACTGCAAGACTGAAAAATCACAGGCAGAAAGCCATGAGTTCCGTGGTTTGTTTTCTCCTCCTCTGGAATTCTGCTGCTCTCTCCTTGGTATTGAAACTGCACTCCTTGGTAGGTGAACTTGGTCTTGCCTGGATTTCTTGTTGATCTTCTGGGGGAGGGGCCTGTTGTAGTGATTCTCAAGTGTCTTTGCCCCAGGCGGAATTACACCGCCCTTACCAGGGGCCGGGCTGAGTGATCCGCTCGGCTTTGCTTTCAGGAGCTTTTGTTCCCTGAGCGCTTTCCGTAGAGTTCCGGAGGACGGGAATACAAATGGCAGCCTCCTGGTCTCCGGCCCGGAGGAGCCGAGAGCCCGGGGCCCGCTCCCCAGTGCGCCCTCAGCGAACAGCTCCTAGTAACTCGCGTCTGCCTAACTTCCGGCCGCGCTCCGAGCTCACCGAGCTTGCAACCGGTTCAAGGCAACTCCGAGCTGCGAGCTTACTGTCGGCTCTGTCTCTGCAGCTGGCTTTCCCGTTCCAATATCCGCAAGCTCTGTGACACTCAGACACCCCCAATCCTTCTGTGACCCCGCGGAACCTGAGGTCACGCCGACCCCGCGTGGGCTTTGCCCCGGTTTAGCCTCCGGAGCGATGTCCCTCAGCGGAACAGACTTTTAAAAGTCCTGATTTTGTGCTCCGTTGCTCTGCCGCTTGCCGGGAGCTGGCCCTTCCCCCCGGGGTCTATCTTCCCTTCGCTTTGGATTCACTTCTCCGCCAGTCCTACCTTTCAGAAAGTGGTTGTTTTTCTGTTTCTAGAATTGCTGTTCTTCTTCTCTTCGATCTGCCGATGGATTTGCAGGTGTTTGCAATCTTTAGATGAGCTTTCTAGCTGATCTCCTGCTAGCTGAAGTAGTCTCAGCCTGCTACTTCTCCGCCATCTTGACTCACCAACCAAAAGCTTTTTAAGTTTTAATAATGACAGAGGAACCAGGAATATACAATGGAGGAAAGATAGTCTCTTCAATAAATGGTGTTGGGAAAACTGGACAGCTCCATATGAAAGAATGAAGCCAGATGCCTGTCTGACACCATACACAAAAAATCAACTCAAAATGGTTTAAAGACTTGGATTTAAGATCTGAAAGAGTAAAACTCCTAAAGAAAACATAAGGAGTAATCTCCTTGACATCAGTCTTGGTGATAATTTTTTGTGTTTCATACCAGAAAGCAAGGCTACTAAAGCAAAAATAAATGTGGTACTACATTGAACTATAGTCAATTAGTTTGGACAGAGGAACCAAAGCTATTAAAGAGGAAAGAAAAATATTTTCAACAAATGGTACAATTACATATCCACATAGAAAAATGAATTGGTAAGGAGAAAATATAGTTAATAAGTTAGGATATGGGAAAGTTGGTAAATTCAAAAAGTAAATCAAATAAATATCTTTTTTTTTAAAAAAAATATGGTAAAAATGACACATATATTAGGAAAACTCCTAAAAAAGGTATAAGGTAATATTTTGTCCTCTGAACATTAATGTGAATACCTGGGCCTAACAGATAATTTTCTAGCAATATAAAAAAATATATAACTGAGAAGACAAAGGAAGTTTAATAGACCGATTGCTAGTATTAAAAAACTACCCAGACAATATTATAGATGTGTACTATTAAATCTTTAAGGACCAAATAAAATTTACTTTCTCTCCAGAAGGTTCTCCGAGAGAAATATCTCTCCATGATGTGTTAAAAACAAAACAAACGAAACAAAAAACTTCTTTCCTGGATCAAAGCCTTTAAGGTCCTTTCAACTCCTTGCAGCTGTCAAACCCAATATGCCTTTCACTTTTTTTTTTTTAAACCTTCCTGATGTTGTCAAGATTTTTCACAAGATTTTGAAACATTTTTTTTAAAAGATTTTATTTATTTATTTGACAGAGAGAGATCACAAGTAGATGGAAGAGGCAGGCAGAGAGAGAGAGAGAGAGAGGGAAGCAGGCTCCTTGCTGAGCAGAGAGCCCGATGCGGGACTCGATCCCAGGACCCTGAGATCATGACCCGAGCCGAAGGCAGCGGCTTAACCCACTGAGCCACCCAGGGGCACCAAAACATTTTTGAATTTTCTCCCAGCGGTCCCTGGGTGGCTCAGTCAGTTGGGCATCTGACTCTTGATCTCAGCTCAGGGCTTGATCTCAGGGTCATGAGTTCAAGCCCCAAACCCTCACCTGGCAGAGGAGCCGTCAAGAATCTCATGATGTTGTTTCTAAGAACAGCAAAGACTCTGGACCTGGACTTTCTGGGTTCACATCAGGTCCACAGTTTACAAACTGTGTGAACCCTGGCAAGTCACTTAATCCCTGGGCCTTGGGTGTCTACCTCCAACCTAAGATGAACACTTACTTTCCTCAAGCCCCACTTGTTACATGCGAACCCCCACTGGTACGCAGACTTCCAGTGGTACTGACTGCGTTAGACCTGGGTGTTCCCTGTGGGTCTTCTGGTACCTGCCTCCTGGCAGAGGTCCCCTGCCCTCCCTCCCGCAGGTGATTCCTCAAGGCCTCAAGGGTCTGTGTTACCCTTCTATTCAGTTATAATGAGTGTTAACAGCATTCTAGCAAGTCTTCCACTCACATCCAAAGAAAACACTTAAATATCTATCAGGGCACCTGGGTGGCTCAGTCAGTTAAGCGTTTGTCTTCAACTCAGGTCGTGATTCCTGGGGCCTGGGATGGAGTCCTGTTCCTTGCTCCCTGCTCAGCAGGGAGTCTGCTTCTCCCTCTGCCTCAGCCCTGCTCATGCCCTCTCTCTCTCTCAAATAAATAAAACTTAAAAAAAAAAAAAAAACAACCTATCAGTATGCAAGTGTATACTATCTGAACCAGCAGGTCTCATTTATGATGTTCCAAATCCAAATGTTAGTAGAAACTCTGCGACCACAATCTGTGTCAATGCAGTCAGCAAAGGCAGATGAAAAGTTGGCATTTTAATATCATCATCTGCATATCCATCATCCACGTTCAAGTCGGGAATGCTGGGCCGAAGGGCTGGGACTGGCTCTGGCTGCCAGGCTGCCCTCCCACAGCCCTCTCTCCATGTGTTGAAACTGCCCCAAGCCAGAGCTTAATGTCACCAGACCCCCATGGCCAACCTCAGTGGTCACTCCAGGCTCCTCCCAGGAGAGGCTCCAGGGAACCAGGTTGTGGGGAGGCATGCCCCATGGGGGGGCCTCACTCCCTACCATCCTCCTCTTTATTTATATATTTTTTTGAGTAGGTCATACATTCAATGCAAGGCTTGAAGACAATCCTGAGATTAAGAGTCCTGAGATTAAGAGTCACATGCTCTACTGACTGAACTAGCCAGGCACCCCGGATTCAAAATTTCATGGACATCAGGGAAATTTCAAATCAAAACCACATTGAGATACCACCTTACCCCAGTTAGAATGGCAAAAACGAACAAGGCAGGAAACAACAAATGTTAGCAAGGATGTGGAAAAGGGGAACCCTCTTACACTGTTGGTGGGAATGCAAGTTGGTGCAGCCACTTTGTCAAACAGTATGGAGGCTTCTCAAAAAATTAAAAATAGAGCTTCCCTATGACCCAGCAATTGCAGTACGGGCTGTTTATCCCAAATATATAGATGTAGTGAAAAGAAGGACCATGTGCACCCCAGTGTTCATAGCAGCAGTGTCCACAATAGCCAAACTGTGGAAGGAGCCAAGATGCCCTTCAACAGACGAATGGATAAAGAAGATGGGGGTCCATATATACAATGGAATATTACTTAGCCATCAAAAGGATGAATGCCCACCATTTGCATCAGCATGGATGGAACTGGAGGGGATTACGCTGGGTGAAATAAGTCAAGCAAGAAAGACAGTTATCATATGGGTTCACTCATGTGTGGAACATAAGGAATAGCATGGCGGACATTAGGAGAAGAAGGGAAAAATGAAAGGGGGGAATTCAGAGAGGGAGAGGAACCACGAGAGACTGTGGACTCTGGGAAACAAACTGAGGGTTTCATAGGGGAGGTGAGTAGGGGGATGGGTTAACCCAGTGATGGGTATTAAGGAGGGGATGGATTCCACAGAGCACCGGGTGTTACATGCAAACAATCATGGAACACTACATCAAAAACTAATGAAGTACTGTGTGGTGACTAACTTAACATAATAAAAAAAGATAATAAAATGTAAGCAAGAAACAAAGAAAAATGAAAATAAACCCACCATAAGAATTTTTCAGTAGAAAAAATAAATATGTATGAGTAGCTATTCTTTAAAAAGAAGATTCTTGAATCTGATAGTGTTTGCTCTATTAGACATGAAAATACATTATATTATAGTTACTATGATTCCTAAAAATTTTGGCACTGGACCATGAATAGAAAGATTGATTAAATATAAGATTCTATAGGTATATTAGAAATGCATTCAGTGATCTAGTGCATGATAAAGGTGTCATTTCATATGAGTTGGAAATGATAATTTATTCAGTAAGTAAGAGGAATAATTGGAAAATAATCTGGGGGAAAGTAGCATGATCAGTACTTCAGAACTAATTCAAGATGGATCAAAATTTTAAATGTTAAAATGAGAGATGAGAAAGGAAAGTAGAAATTGTTGTTAACCTAGCAATTCTGCTTTTAAAAATATGCACTGCAGAAGTGTTTGTCCATGATAATAAAGACACTTCTCCCAGGACATTTACTACAGCTCTGCCTTGTACTAGCAGAAGTCTACGATGAGAAATAGTCAGTAGATTTCATTAATCAGAAAAGGTACAGTCCTATAATGGAATCTATTTGGTTCTTAAAAAAAATGAGGCACACACAAGCACAGATAATGACTATAGTAAGTGAAGTGGAAAAAGCAAGACACAAAGTGTGTTCATTGTGCTGTCATTGTGTACAGGGGTCAGGTGGATGAACATGTCTTTATGGATGGAGGTACCAATGTACAAATAGTTCTAAATGTAAGTTATATGCATTGATTTGCCTTTCGATACAGAGTATCAGTAATGGTTCCCTTGTACTGCATATATATATATGTATATATGAACATTTCCTGAATATATATACCAGAAGCTATCAGGATTGAGTCTCTGGGGAGAGACCCAGAGTACTGGGTTGAGGGTTTATTTTATTTGACGAGATTTGTTCCCTGTGTCATTTGAATATTTGTATATTTTAAAGCATATGTATGATAACCTTCTAAAATAATATAAAGTCCAGAATACATTAGCCTTAAATTGGGAGCTTTTATAAAATCAAACTATAAGAAAATAGGACCTGTATTTTGCCTATCTCTGATGCTATTTTGGGGGTTTTTGTTTGTTTATCCTAGTTCTTAGCAATGTTCCAAGTAGTTGAACCTGTCAGGCTGAGGATGTCAGATGTCTGTGTTCTCTACAACAGAATGGCACATATCAAGATGTAAGTCAGAAGATTTGGTCATTCATTCATTCACCAAATGATTACTGAGAATGTACTAGGTTCCAGCCAGTACTCTCCACACTCTTGGAAAAACCAGAGAACAAACGTGAGCTGGTACTCTGTGTCTCTGCGGACTGAAGCTAGACGCTTCTGAGACCGTGTGGGTGCGTGCTTTAAGAGTTTTCACATAACAAGAAAAGATTTAGGATTTGTTGTACATGGTTAACAGAGCATTTATTTTTCTTTTAAATGCATCCACATGTTTGTTAAGTGTCAGCTCAAGGGGCAGAAGTCCATAGAAATTAGCCACGAAAGAGGCTTTGACATTCAAAATATCTTGCTTTGAATTTCTCTAACAGGTATGGTGGGCCAGCCAGCGGAGCAGCTAAAATGTGTTTATGGCTGGAGGGAATGCAAAGTGGTGCAAGCATTTCCGAGCTCTGTTTGGTAGTTTGCAATAAAGTAAAATATACAATGATGACAGGCGATTCCACTCCTAGGCATTTACCCAAGGGAAGTGAAGAAGTTTGTTAAAAAAGCAACATGGATTGGAAACATTATGCTAAGTGAAGTAAGTCAGAGAAAGACAAATACCATATGACTTCACTCATATGTGGAATTTGAGAAACAAAGGAACACACAGAGGAAAAGAGAGCCCAAAAACCAGGCTCTTAAATACAGAGAACAAACAGGTGGTTACGTGGGCGGAGGGAGTGAAATTGATGTAGAGGATTAAGAATACACTTGTCTTGGATGGGGGATGGGGTAAGTGGGCGCTGTGGAGGGCACATGATGTAAGGAGCCCTGGGTGTTCTATGCAATTGCTGAATTACTAAACTAATGATACATTGTATGTTAGCTAACAATGTAAATAAAAATAAGTTTAAAAAAAGAATACACTTGTCTTGATGGGCACTGAGATTGGTATGGAATTTCTTAATCATTATATTGTACCCCTGAAACTAATATAACAGTGTTAATTATTCCTCAATAAATAAAATGCCCTGTAATTTGTGGGAAAAAAAAACAGTTTATACAAATATTATTAACACAAATATTATTGGCAGCTTTATTTGTTCTAGCCCCAAACTGGAAACATTCCAAACATCCATCCATAGGTGAAAGAATAAGCAAATTGTGGTGTATTCATCCAATGGAATAGTACTTGCCAATAGAAAGGAACTGCTGATCAGGTGGTTGGTTTTTTGTTTTGTTTTGTTTTTAAGGCAAATCTTAAAAACACTAACGTTCAGTGAAAGAAGCCAGACTCAAAGTTTATACCCTACGTGATTCCCTTTATGGAACATTCTAGAAGAGACAGCCACTCCCTAGTGACAACAAAGAGACCAGTGGTTGCCTGCAAAGAGATAGACAGAACCTTCTAGGGGTGACGGAAATGTTGTGTATCTTGACTGTGGTCGTGGTGTCATGGGTATATACACATGTCAAAACTCATCAAACTGGACACTTAAAATGGGTACATTGTACTGTGTGTAAATGATACATCATAGAAGTGATTTAAAAAGAAAAATGTGAAGTAGGAAAGAAGACACCATATAGGATTCTCTATTGGGATGAAGTCATTAGAACAAATGAAAAATCCTAACATATTTACTAAAAGAGTACTTGAAACCTCCCAAGAAAAGAAGGTAACAGATTTCACCCAGTACAACTGGAAATGACCAGAAAATAGAATATATGATATTCGAATGGCCCAGTATTCCACGGGTAACCAAGGAGCCAAAACCACATGGGGCATAAATTTGTCCATGGCCATGACTGCCTAGCCCCGCTTCTACCCCAAAGTGGAGGATGGGGGTGTCTCTGAGGTCCCGTGCAGACATAAAGGGTGAGTAACTAATTACAGGAAACAAAGGGACCCGAGACACACAACCGTCTGATGTGACTGGATGTAGAGGCAGAGCCTTGGGGCCTGATTTATGTGTCCATCTGCTCTGGGCTGGCAAGAGCCTTAGTGAGAGATATGCTCGGCGGCACAACTGTGCTTATGATTTGTAAATAAAACGAAGTCAGACAACTGCAATCAAACAGTGTGTGGTGTGTCTTCTGCCCAAATTCAACCGGAGACTCAGCAAAGGCCTGGTGTGTTAGAAAAGCGAATGTCTCTGAGGTCAGCGTCGTGCTGGAGTTTGAAAATCAAGGACCCCAGTCTTCCCTTTGAAAACGAAACTGCTCAGTGTGCAGAAAAGGCCTTAATGTAAATAATGGGACAGCGTTGTGGAGAGGCCTCTCCAGTGCTGGTGGTCTCCGAGCACTCACTGTCTGGCATCTCACGTGGTGTTTCCAAACCAGAATCATTACAAGCCGCATAAATCTGTCGCTTCAGTTGAGTTTGTACATCACCAAATCCCCAACTAATTTTTCAGAGATTATCCTCTGCCCCAAATGAAGTCTAGGCTCTTGGACCCACTGGGCTTTCCTGGGTTGTCATACCGCCCATGTCCCAGCTTGAGTTTTTATTATGTGAATGAAAATTCTCCAGGAATGTTGGATGGAATTTAACATTACTAATACTCCATAGAATATTTAGGCAGCCAAATTATATTGAACAATGTTGCAGATCTCCTTCTGACAAAAACATCTCAAGGGAGGCATATTTGTTTCACGTTGGTCTCCACAGTATCTTAGTTAATATTCAGACACAGTTCTACCTTGTACTTCCCTTCTGGGGGACATCGCTCCATGACTCTCCCTGGAAACTCGGATCCTCTTTATTCCCTTAGGTTATATGAAAGCGTCCTCAGTCCATCCTTCTGATTTCCCCACTTCCCTCCAGTTATAAGTCCCAGTTCCCTGGATTCTGTTACCAGCTATTTTATTTTTAAACTTTAATTTTATTTTAAAATAAATAAATTTAAATAAAATAAATAATTTTAAAATAAAATTAAAGTTTAAAAATAAAATAGCTGGTAACAGAATCCAGGGATTTTTTTTTAATAAAATTTTTTAAAAAATAAAATTTTATTTTTAAAAGTGACTTTTTTTTAAAGCATTGTACACTAAGGAACAATTTAATTTTTAAAGGAAAGGGGGACGTTTTCCAGTGCTCCATGTCTGCATTCTTGGATTCCTTCCCCTAATTTACACATCACTACACATTCTTCTCCTCCAGGCACCTAACTAGAAGCAAAGAAAGTTCTCTAACTCATATTCAACCCTTTCTTCCTGCCATCTTTTTACCCACCATATACTTCAGAGCCCAGAAAATCTACCCCAAGGATGTTGTCTATAGTGGTGTCTCTCACAGCTGTTCATAAATAAGTCAACTGACTAAGTTCCAGGTGAAGTTTGCCTTTTCTCCCTATTCTCCTTTCTGGCCCCATCTCCGTGCCTGCCCTTGGGACAAGGCACTTCTAGGAGGATGGACACAGTCCTCTGCCCATCATCTGCTGAATGCCACTAGTTCTCTAAGGCACAGTCATTATCTAGCTACCTAGCTACTGTGCTCCCATGCGTGAGCATCTCGTGCCAGGCTCCATTTCCTACCTTTTCAAGGTGCCCACACTGCCCAGGATATGTAAGGAAATGGATGGAAGGTCTGTCTCTCTTATGTATTATTATACTCTGTTGGAAGGGACTTGATTTAATACTATTCATGCCTCATTGTCTTAAGAAGTTTTATTGGACTGGTTCATTCTGTTTTCATGTTTGGTTGGTCCCCTCTTCAACAAAGGACACACATAGGACTGGTGGCATACTTGGCTAAATGGCTCTGCTGCTATAATGATTTGGACATTTACAGGAACTCACTCAAAGTTACCTATTTCCCTGATTTCTTTCTTCAAAGGTTTTCCTCAGGCGAATTGATATGGGTAACCTGCAGTAGAATTCCAACACACGTGAACTCCGGGAGTCAGTAGAGCTAAGACTGAAACAAAACAAAACAAAAACAAAAAGAATGAGACAACCACTATCCCTCTAATGAAATTTTGAACATTTATACGTTTTCAACTCACATTATGAGATTATGTTGACACAAGAGTGAGTGATATTCTATTTTCCAAATGTGTTTAGCCATTTTAAAAAGTTTGAATATTAAAACTCATTGCAGAACTTGAGCCCAGATATTTGAAAATTTGATTAGGAGAAATCTCAAGATTCCCCCCCCCACCCCAAGGGTGATAGGAAGTCGTTGAAATTTTTAAGGCATGGGGTTGATGATATCAGATGGATGGAGATGAGAAGTAGACTTTCTGTAAGCAAATGTCTTAATTAGCTTCTATGACAGTCCCACAGACTGGGGGGCTTCAAGACCAAATACAGATATGTCTCTTCTCATAGTCCTAGAAGCTGGAAATCCAAGATCAGAGTGCCAGAGACAGACAGTGAGCTCTCTGGTTTCTGCTTGTAAGGACACTAATCCCATCATGACTCTCTACCCTTATGATTTCATCTAGACCTAACTACGTCCCAAAGGCCCCAACTCCAAATGCTATCCCATTGAAAACTGGGGATTCAACATAGAACTCAAGGTGGACATGATTCAACACAGCAGCACACACCCACATGCATACATACCCCTGGAGTCCTGGTAACCTGCATAACCACAGACTCTTCACTCCTGTAGATTCAGGAGAAATTGTTGTTCCGGTCTGAAAATTAATCACATGATGGTCTGCAGTAGGGGTGGAGACATGAGATCCACACGTAATTAGTGAGTGAGGTTTACTCCTCTTTGTCTCAGCTCTCTCGTCCATGGAGTGATATTAATAAAATGACCTTAGAAGAACTTTAGAAGTTGGAAATGGAGTATATCAAAGGCCTGGTTGAGAGCCTGATCTATTGTAAGATATAAATGGACGTCCTATTATAAAGCTGATGTTCTGCATGTTGTCCAGAAAATGGGAGAGTCAGAGAATAGGAATTTATTAGTGTTTACCCAGTGTTCTCTCTAAGTCACTAGACATGACTCATTAGAGAGGTACTCTGCATTCATACCTGGGTAGTGTCAATAGCTTCAATTTTAGAAACAGTCAAAAATATTAATGCAGTCACGAGCCATATATATCAAGAACCAGTTCTATGCCAGACATTGCACCGAGAACCGCTGACCTAGAAGTGAGCAGAAACACCTCCACGGAGCATCCAGTGTGCTTGTGAATCTAGAGTTTGACTTAGTGGCTGCAAGTAAGAGAAGTTCTATGAAAAGGGAAAGATGGGGTAGGTGGGGTCTTGTAATACAGGAGCTAAACTGGTCATGGTGGGCCGGGTCGGGGGGTCAGGTGAGTCATCTTTGAAGCAGCAACCATTAGGCTGAGACTTGAGGGGTGGGCAAGGGTCATATAGTACACATTGGAAAGGAGAGGGTTCCAAGCTGAAAGAAGAGTACTTCTTAAATGTTTGGAGACACACATGTGGGGGTCCTCAGAGGTAGGAAAGAAACAGTGGGACTAGAAAAGAGAGTGGGAAGGGGAGAATGGTCCAGGATGATACTGGGGAGTTGGACACAGCATGGAACACAGAGGGTCTTGTGGACCGTAATGAGGGTGCTGGATTTTTCTGAAGGCAATCAGTGAAGAGCTACCAGCCTGGGATGTCACACCAATGCCCGATCCACACTCAAGAAATAGTAGTGACAAGAACTAGGACAGGGTAAAAACACCTAGGGGCATCACAAAGAGTGGTGACCACCTTGGGCCCTGAGTTCTGAAGGGTTGGGACAGGGTCTCCCTTTTTAAATATATTGCTAGGCAGTGACCTAAAGAGATAGCCACGAAGGGATGTTGATAGGAAGAAGAGGGAGGAGGTTCTGTCCAGATGTAAAGAAGGTTTTAGGACTACAAATAAGTGAGATCAACACAAAATCCTATGACACTTTTCATAAGCTACACAGAATGGGAATAATTTCTATTGTTGGAGATCTCTGTGTTGAAGGTAATAGAAAATCCAGTACTCAAACTCATTTAAAAATAATTAAACTACTTGGCTCAAGTACTTGGAAGTTCCAGAAACAAGGTGGTCTCCAAGTGTAGTTGAATCTGTGGATTCTGTCTCTATTTCTCTGCATTTCTCTTAGCTGCACCTTTCTCTGTGTTGGCTGTATATCCTCCTGGCTTTCCTCCTGGTGGCAAAATGGCTACAGTACTGTACACACACATAGTCCAGGAGAAGAGAGAGTGTCTCTTCCAGTGAGTCTCAATGAAAAGCAGAGAAATTTATTTCCAAAAAAACTGGAGCAATCTTTTCCTCATATGATTCCAATTGGATTCCATATCCATTTTTGAAACATTCCCTGTGGTTGAGGGGTTTCCATGTACTGGTTGGCTTAGACTTGGGGTCCTGTTCTATTATTCTGTCAAGCTTAATGGGACTGTGTTTGGACACACCGAGAGAGAAGAGGGTGAGCATCCCTTGGAACACCTGGGCTGCATGGGAAAGGAGTGGGAACATAGACAAACAAAGATCCTATTAGGAAAAAGAGAGGAATGGATTCTGCGTAGACACCAATAATCACCTATACCAGGTGTTGGCAAATTTATTCTATAAAGGGACAGATAGGTCCCTTTAGGGTTTATGGGCCATATGATCTCTGTCACAACTGACTCAATTCTGCCATTGTACTGGGAAAGAATGAATGGGAGTGGCTTTGTTTCAATAAAACTTTATGAATGGAAGTGGCTTTGTTTCAATAAAACTTTATTTAAAAAACAGGCCAGATTTGACCCCTGACCCACAGCTTTTTGATCCCTGACCTGCACTATCATATCTTGATCACTACATTTTGGTCTTCTCTAGATTACTTCCATCTGAACATCTCCCTTCATGTTTATTTTTAATCTTATTTTTATTTACATATAAAAATGCTGGAGTTGCACATGTGTGCAGTGAGTAGAAGAGAGTTAGAATATAGTAAGATAAACAGTGTGTTTTTCCCCAGCGTCCTGCGCCCCATGGATAGGTTCCCTCCCATAGGGATGGTTGCTTTGTCATGCTATGACATTTTCAGATGGTGTTATTTGAAAAGCTTTAAACCTAATCCAAATAAAGAATGTAGACCTCATTTCATATTCATTGCCTCACACACTAACAAAGCCTTAGAAAATTTGCTAAATGTGGAATTGGACATGAGTCATAATTTTTACTAGTGGAGTCATAGCTAAATTAGAAAGACAAGACACAAAGGCATTAAGGGGACATTAAAGGTGATACATAGGACATGTTGCTGAGGCTAGATGTCCACCATTCGTAAGTTCTTCCTGATCTTTTTCTATTTTGGAATAGAGATTGGGGAATTAAATTCCAAGAGAAGGAGATGGATTTACTTTCAAGTTGCAAGAAAGTGAAGAAAGGGTAAATGCCTTCCCACTGAGCACACAACGGCTCATTTTCTGGCACTGTGTTTGACAAGAAGTGATTTCTGACTCACTTGCTTATTTCCTTCAGATTTCAACCAAAGAGTCTGGGAGAAAGTCAGGATTTGCAAAATGGGTGTTCAGGATCAAAACAGCAACTAAACCAGAGAGCCAAAATGGGGTGGAGAAAGAAGAAAACCTAAGGCAGAAAACTATGTTACATATAAAATAAGAGTTTCCTGTACTGATCGATCTTTAGACATCATCATGAGCTGGAAGGAATTAGGGTGAGGTGTGTTGCTCCGAACTGAGTGTTTGAATCTGAAAGGTAACAATAAAGATTAGAGGAATAAATCACATTTGCAAAAATTAAATCATATTTATGTTTTCTCAACCCACTGATAAATTTAGGCTGAAAAAAATACTCTTCAGTTATTGACTTTAATCAGATAACATGAAGATACTGTCAGTCCAAATTGTATTGATTCTTTGCTTATACCTGGACCTGCAAACGGTGTGTGTGTCTTCCCTCTTAATAAGTAATACAAAGAATTGGAAGTTAGACCTAAGTTCCCAAAAAGCTTTCTTTGTACTCCTATCAAATTCATGTTTTTACTAAACTGTGTCAACAAACAGAACATGGTGGAAGGCTAGCAAACTCCTGTGAATACCCAGATTAGGATAATAATTCACAGTAACACTGAAAATTAAAGACAACAGGATGAAAACACGCCACAGTCTGATACCACCTGACCTAATCATAATACAATGTGGCTAGACTGAGTAAAAACTTACCTAGCCTTCAGCTAAGGCAAACCTCAGCTTTTGAAATGCAGTGTTATCTTTACCAAAAAAGTAAGGCAGTGCTTTGATTTGCTTCTGCCCTCCCACCCTCTGCCTTTTGTCTCAGGGACCTATGGCCTAACCAAATGTGGAAACAGAACAGGTATCCCTCTGACATCTTTAAGTGTGTTCTAGGAGGCAAGAAAGTTATTCTTCCCAATTTTACCCCCAGGAATCCATGTCCTTGAAAATGTTAAGAAAAAATAAATAATAATAACCCAGGAGACCAGCTGGGCTGCATGGAGAGGCCTGGGAGTGTTCATCTATTACCCGAGGTGCCTTCTTTAAGAGTAAGATGATCAAAGTGGAGATGAAACCAAAAAGAATCTCAAGGGCTGTGCATTTGGGGATTTTTGTTTTGCAAGTTTTGCATCAGTTCAAAACCCAGCAGGAATGGACAAAGATGCCCCCACTGAAGAACAGAAAAAAAAAAAAAAATGTGTGAACCGCCATCCCACACCAGAACCAGGAATGAGATTGGAACGTTAAAATACTCTCCAAGCTTCAGAGCTTGGAAGTGGATCTGCCACCACCCAGTGTAAAGATAACAGGACCCAGATCCAAGCACTCATCTCATCTTTAGATGAGACCTGAGTCTGGAAAGATGTGGAGAGAGCACCTTCTTCAAGAGTTTGAAAATGAGGCATATTAAAAAAGAGACTCTAAGGCAATACATGAGGATAACATTCAGACAACTAAGGGGGAAACAGAGTGAAGATTATCTAATGTAGAATCCATGTGAAAAATTTAGATGACTGTTTAGCTTTCTCAACTTGGTTAATGATGCCATAATCTCTACATTGCATCATAAAGAGAATATAGGCTGAGATAAAAGGGGACTTGAGTTGGGGCCATGAAATTCAAGAAAGAGAAGAAGATGGGATTGTTTTCAAGATGTAGAAGCTGAAATATAGAAGGTCTGCAAGAAATTAAAGGCATAGTAGTAGAATTAAAATTAGCCTGAAAGGCAGTTAAGAGCAAAAGAAAACAATGTCATGGCAGCCAAATTTGCAGATTTCCCAGAAAGGGCACAATCTGACTTCTGCCTACTTTAGCCCTAATTTTTAGCACTCACCCCTAACAGCCTATTCTTCAGTCACAGGTGTTTCCTCAAATTCTCCAGCCTCTTTCCCTTCTCACAGTCAATAGTTCCTTCTGACTAAAAAGCATTCCTTCCTGCTCTTTACTTGGCTGAGTTCAAATCCCAGCTCAGGCAGTTTACTTGATTGACCTCTTGGGTAGTCAGTCTCCTTATCTGTAAATCTGACTTATATCAGAATCTTTGTCACTTGAGCCAAACCTGAACCTGGTACGTGGTAAGTGTTTGATACATGTTAGGTATTCGTAACACCAGTAGTGATGTGGTAGAAGTTTACACTTCTAATGACTGCCTTGCTCAGACTAATACTGAGTTTCATGAAAACAGAGACTTTACCTTTTTCGTTTGTCTTTATGTGTATCTGCACCTAAATGACAGCATTTTATAATGGTATAAAAGTTATAATTATATGAAAGCTATAATAGAATTTTTTCCTTTTTTTTAAAAGATTTTATTTACTTTTTTTGTCACAGAGAACACAAGCGGGGGAGAGCAAAGAGAAAGGGAGAAGCAGGCTCCTCACTGAGCAGGGAGCCTGATGTGGGACTCGATCCCAGGACCCCGGGGTCATGATCTGAGCTGAAGGCAGATGCTTAACTGACTGAGCCACCCAGATGCCCCATAGAAGGACATTTCTTGAGCCCAAGAAAGAATTATCAATACCGAATAAAGCTCACTGTGTTTCACTCATATTCACCCTGAGAAAAAGTCTTAAGAAACTCTTCAACTACATAGATGAAGAAAATTTATCAAACTTCTATATAAGGAAATAATAGGAAAAAAGTAACCCAGGAATAAATGGGAATTAGGCTGGTGACAGTCCTCTTTAGTGCAACCCTAAAGGAAAACGGGAGACCTCAAAGCATTTTGAGAGAAAAATACAGTGACCCAAGAATTTTGTACCCTGTATGTCAGTCTTTTATATGTGAAACCAACAAAAATGATTCCTCAAATGAAAGCAGTCAGAATGTATTAGGCATGTAGGCTTTGTGTAAAAACAGTTTCTTTTATTCTTCTTTGGAAAAAAGCTTCTTGAAGAAGTATAACCAACAGAAAAATCAAACTTCAATGTTTGGAGCTGGAAAGATCATCATAAAAGTATTGGCAATGTGCACTGAAACAAATTAAAGTTAACAGAGCCAAGCGAGTGTAAACCTGTCATAAAATTGTTATAAGTGAAAATTGTTCTCACAAAGAAAGATAAAATATTTTAGTGCAAAGTGGTATGAATAATCTAGATCTATAAACTCACGTTACTTTAACAAAGACCACAGTGTGAATGGAGAAAATAAAATGTAGAAATGTGTTAAACATTTTGCCTAATTGAGAGTGTCTGAAAAGTCAGAAGTTTCTTAACTCTAATAGTTTTCTAGCAATAGGCTAAATAATATATTAGAAAAACTCAAAAACAGAAAACAAACAAACAAAACCCTAGGCTGGTCTGATGAGGAGGAAAAGAGAGTAAAAGATTTCAAGAAGCAAAAACAGAGAAAAAGGAAAGAAAACGTGGATCACATGTAATACTTACAAGAGTAACTGTAAATGAGATAAACTTGCTTATTCAGAAAGATGTCCTTAAATTGGTATGTAATAAAACCAAGTCCAGTTATCTTCTGTTGACTAAAGACATACCTAAAGCTAATCCCTATAAAAATGTCTATCAGGCAAATGCAAGCAAAAGGAAAAAATGAGTTATAATATTAATAGGAGACTATATAGAAATTAAGATTGGGCACATTACATGAGACCATGAGGCAAAGACCACCATTTTATATTGTAAAAACCAAAGAATGGTAGGGCACCAATTAGCCAAATTAGTGGCGAAAATATATATAAAGCTAACATTCTTAAAAGTACAAGGAGAAATTCATAGAAGCATACCTATCGCAGAGTATTTAAAGGGTAAGCAGTGATTTAGAAAAAAATATTAATAAAACAATTACATTATATTTAAAGGGAACATGTCAAACCATATATCCTATAGAGAGTATGCCCTTTTCCAGGGGAGATGGAACTTTTTTTAAAGTGTTACGTATTAAGCCACAAATCAAATCTCAAGTTTCAAAACATAGAAATAAAATAAATATAGAAAAAAAAGGCAGTAGCTTTCCCTATTTACCACCAAGAAGCATTTAGAAAAATACAGTGGAAAAAGATCCTAATCACTAAAACAATCCACAAATATAAACTAGCTGGGGATATGCTTCAAAATAAAAGTACAGATGGAGAAAAGCCACAAAAGTTTACTGAGAGCTGAGAACAAGATTCAAATTCGAGAAATACATTGTTTGGGGGGTAGTAGGACCTGATTGTGAGGAGATGCTGGTTCTCTCCTCAATAACCTACAAACTTAATGCAATTTCAAGAAAACAAAAACAAAAACAAGAACACTATTCAGGGGAAACATGAGCTTCTTCTGTGGGAAGAAAATTTGAAAATAGCCAAGGAATGTATGAAATGATGGAGTAGTTAGAAAGATGCAGTGAAAATGAAGAACATTTGAGGAAAACGGAACAGGTCTTTCCTGAGTGGAAATTGGAGCAAAGATAACAAAGGTGTGTAGGGAAAGGAGTGGGTCTCCAAGAAACATAGTCTGGCACAGTGGTTCTCCAAGTGTGGTCCTAGGTCTCCATATAAAAAAATTGTGTGGTCCTAGGTCTCTCTCCATATACAGAAACTATTAATTGCACAGTTCTTAAGACAGTGGAAATTAAGAGAGTGAAGATATTCTAGATGACAGAATGGAGAGGATAGAAGAGTAAAGGGAATCTCATATAAAAGCAGACTAAAAAGTCTAGGGCTGATTCATTGGGAACCCCAGTTCTGAGTTTCTGTCCTTTTACAACACAGCCAGAAGATCTTGGGCTAGTCTCTTCGTGCTTCATCTCACAGATTCCTTAAGATTCCCCATCTCTGTGACGCTAGAGTGGAACCTGGTGACACGTGAAACCCCTTCCATCCTGAAGTGCTTCTGAATTGAAGATAAAATTATACACCCATGAAACTCAACTGGACATGTACAAAATAGACAACTTAATTTGGCTTAGTTTCTATCACAGTGCCCCATCTCTCTTGCTGGCAAACAACAACAACAACAACAACAAACAAATAGAAATTCAATTCTCAGAAGACCCATTTCAGATAAATCACTCAGCTCTGGATTTCACACCCTTGTCCTTCCTAGATGACACTGAAGTTGAGAACTGTAGCTAGGGGGGGGAAGGGTGGAGAACCATGGCATCCATTGGGATTCCCTGTGCTGTCTGGTCCTCATCTATAGTTATCCCTCATATGAGTGGCTAATGAGGTTCCTATGATTTCACACATCCTCCAGGTACATAGTCTGGTCTCTTCCTCTTTCTGTTACAGTCTGTCCTTCTTCTGGTGATAAGACTCCTTTACATCTACCATCTTTCTTCAGTGAAGTTCAGTGCCTTCCCATTCTATTCTGGGTCCACTGAAAGCAAGCTCTGGAAGGCTGTTGGAGATGTTCTCTGCCCTTTGCCTCCCACATTGCCATCTGTCCCCACTCTGCTCTCTCAGGGTGGGTGGCAGTGCCCCAAAGGCTGCATTTGACTGCTTGGGGCTGTTTAGTTCCTGATCCACATAAGTGTTCCTGTGGTTTTTTAACACAAATGTATTCTTTCCCTCAAGTGTCTTCTAGCAGTTCTAGAAATAAAAAAGGAATCTTTGAAATTCAAAACTCGATAGATAAGTTAAATTCTAGACTTGACACAACTGAACAGTTACTGAATTAGAAGATGATACTAAGGAAATCACCTCAAATACAGCAGTAAAACCATTTAAAACCAAGGAGAAAAGTTAAAAGAATAGACATTGACTGAAAGGCTCTAACATATATCTAATAAGAGTTATTATGTAAGAAATAGGTAGGACAGCTGAGAAGTAACATTTAAATGAAATATGCTTCATTGGTCAGCAAATGATATCCTTTTAGGTCAGATTTGCTGGGAATGTTATTTGAATATTCTACATCTCTATTAATTCTTTTTTTTTAAAAAAGATTTATTTATTTATTTGACAGAGATCACAAGTAGGCACAGAGGTAGGCGGGGGGGGGGGTGCGGGGAAGTAGGCTCCTCACCAAGCACAGAGCCTGATGCGGGGCTCAATCCCAGGACCCTGAGATCATGACCTGAGCCGAAGGTAGAAGCTTAACCCACTGAGCCACCGAGGCGCCCCTTTCCCTATTAACTCTTGACTCGCTTGTTCTATGTAAACAAGACAAGTGTGTTTATTCTCCTACATGACTGTGAATATACCTACTTCTTATATTCTTGCCAATGTTTATTCAGTGTTTTGGTTCTCTTATGAGATGCATCAACATTTAGAATTATATATTTATGATAAATTGAAATGTTTATCAGTATGAATTATCTCCCTTTATCTCTAGCAGTGCTTTTTTGCCTTCAAGAAATGTCTGATATCAATATAGCTGCATCAGCTTTCTTTTGGTTAATGTTTGCATGCCATATCTTTCCCCATTCTCATCCTTTAAATCTTTCTGTATCCCTGTCAGATATGATTTCTTTTAATATCATCTAGCTCTCATCTAGTATGACAGTCTGAATTCCAGTTGAACATTTAGTCCATTTACGTTTAATGTGATTACTGATACATTGGAATTTAAAGCTTCCATCTTGCTGCTCCGTATCACTGATTGTCAGGGAATGCAAATCAAAACCACATGGAGATACCACCTCATACCTGTGAGAATTGCCATCGTGAAGAAGACAAAAGATAACAAGTGTTGGTGAGTATGTGGAGAAAAGGGAATCCTTGTCCACTTTTGTGGAAAATATAAATTGGCCTGGCCACTACTGAGAACAGTATGGAGGTTCCTCAAAAAATTAAAAACAGAGCTACCCTATGACCCAGCAGTTCTACTTCCAGGTATATAGTCAAGGAAGTGAAAATAGGATATCGAAGAGATATATGCACCCCTCTGTTTATCACAGCTTTATTCATTATGGCAGAGCGCTCATTATTTAACAACTTCAGTGCTTATCAACAGATGAATGGATCAAGAAGATGTGGAATATATATACACAATGGAATCAACCCCGAGAAAGAAGGAAATTCTGCCATTTGTGACAACAGTAATGGACCTTGAAGACATTATGCTAAGTGAGATAAGTCAGATAGAAAAAAAGGCAAATACTGTATGGTATCACTTATATGTGGAGTCTAAAACACCCAAAATCTTATGAACAGTATAACTGTGGTTACCAGGGGTTGGGGGGGAGGGGTAGGGACATATGAGAGATTTATTTAAGGGTACAAACTTGCAACTAGCAGATAAATAAGTTCTGGAGATCAGATACACAGTAGATTGATACAGACAACAGTATTGTATCAAACTTGTTAAGTTTGATTGCTTCTCCCACTGTTGGTTCCATTCCACTGTGTTTATATTTTATAAATACATAAAATACATATATTTTATATAAAATATAATATATAAAATATTTTATATTCATATAAATTTACCTACATATTTATATGCATTTTATCTTTTAAAAATCTTCCACATTTATATTAAAATAACTACAGATCCCAGGTTATGTTTCTTAGTATGAATGAATGGGTGAAGAAAAATATGGCTTTGAAATCTTTAACAATGTTTCAGAATCTCTTTGGACTTGCAGCCCAGTCATTATGGGCATTTCCTGAGCAAAAATTCAAAAGTCTTGTCTGACACATGGCGTGAAAATGGGCCACCAAAGTAGTCATTAGAATGACTCAGAAAACCAAGCACAAAGGGTGGCTTCATCTGGAATCATTTGATTTTAACACGACCCTACCCTCTACCACTTCATATATCCTAATTAAATGTCTAAATTAAAATCATTTTAGGGGTGCCTGGGTGGCTCAGTCAGTTAAGCATCTGCCATTGGCTCAGGTCATGATCCCAAGGTCCTGGGATCATTTCTTTGAAATGCCTGGAAGCATCTTGAATATGACAAATTCAGTGAAAGAATCACATCCATGAGATAAGCAGGTCAGGTCAAATGTCTGAGTGGAGGGCAGCATTCTTCAGAGGCTCTAGCAGCTATAACCTGTGCAAATCCAGCAGAGGGGTGGATTGGTAATGAGGTGTTTGAGGGTGGGAGGCAACCCATCTGTGAGGGCAAAGCAGCATTTCTGATCTTAGGCAATTTATGTGAGCTGATGGGTTCCAGCAACTGAAACTGGGAGCACAGGGGAAAAAAGTCCTTTACCAGATAAATGTCAGTAAGTGGATTACCTGGGATCTTCTCTTCCCACGGGCACTTGGAGAGCTGTGTGAGGGTTCCTGGGACTCAGGGTATGTCCTTCAACACAGGCAGCTTCTCCCACTTCACTCTGACTTGTTCTCCCCACTGTCCTTGTTCAGCCTGAACCTGGGGAGAGATGTGGGGGTATGAAAAATACCAAGCAAGTTTGTAGGTCATGATACCTTGTCCAACATGGTATTTTCACCCAAGAGCCAATCCTTCGACCATTCCCAGAGCTGCTGGCCATTGTGGGGAGTGGAGCGTTGTCCTTTCCAGGATTTGTGGATTTCTTTTTCTTCTTGTTTTAAAATAGATTCTGTGGCAGTTTAGGAGTAGCTGAGGTGTGAGCCACCAAGTCCTACAGTGTGGCTGCTACCAAAAACTCATTCCTATGGGAAGACCTGGCTTTTACCCATGATAGTGTATGGACTAACATAAAAGTTACATAAGCTCTCCTGCTACCCTTGTTCCCTTTCATCTCTGAACTCATCAGGGATTGAGCAGATAGTATCCAGAAGTGAAGAAAGCAGCACAAAGTCAAGATATGCATTGTTTATTTACTCAAGGAACCAGATCATTCTATCACATCCATCCTTATAGACCTGGGCTGGGTTTTTCCAAGAGAAGGGATTTCTCTTTGATGTTCTAGAGTCCCTGCTGCTTAGGATTGCTGGAGTTAGCAAATAAAAACCCAGGACCGTCTTTTTGCATGGAACGTAATTACACAGAGAAATGATTTGTCATTTATCGAAACTGAAATTTAACTGGCCTCCCCATCTTTCATGGGTAACCCCACCAGAGTTGATTTTAGGGTCAGATTGTACCACTTTCCATTGCTCACTGTTGTGTGTCATGTTTTGCTTCACAAGCCTGCAGACTCTTGGGAATTACTCTAGATCATAAAAGCACCTGGTTCAGAGCTGAACTTGTAGGATGACTGAACTAACATAGGTTTAATTTGGTCTGACATGGATTCTTTTGTATCACTCTGGACAACAAGCTTGAAATTGTGGAGAGTATGAGAGGACCCAGCACATAGGATCTGAAGATGCCTCTAGGTACCTGATTCCAGAAATGATGCTGTAAGCAGTGAGCCAGTGGGAATAACAGCGTGGTCTGGCTCAGTGTGGTCCAACAGAAATGTAATGTGAGCCTCATATATAATTCAAATTTTTCCATTAGCCACATTTAAAAGTAAAAAAAAAAAAAAGATGGAATCAATTTGAATTATATATTTTATTTAACTCAACTAACCCCAAATATTGTCATTTCAACATGGAGTTAACATAAAGAATTTTTGGCAAAATAGTTTGTTTCTTTAATACTACGTCTTCCAGGTCTGGAATATATTATACATTTACACACGTCTCAATTTGAGGGCTAAATTTCATCAGAAATACTTACTTTGTATTTATGTTTGCTACTATTTGCCATTGGAAAAGTAGATTCACATACCCAAGTCATTTCAAATATACTTTAAAGTTTCCTGGTAAAGGAATTTTTAAAATTTAAATTAATTAACCTTTATAAGGGCACCTGGGTTGCTCAGTGGGTTAAAGCCTCTGCCTTCGGCTCGTGTCATGATCTCAGGGTCCTGGAATTGAGCCCTACTTCGGGCTCTCTGCTCAGCAAGGAGCCTGCTTCCTCCTCTCTCTCTGCCTACTTGTGATCTTTCTCTCTCTGTCAAATAAATAAATAAAATTTTTAAAAAGTTAACCTTTATAAGATAAAAAATTTAATTCCTCCTTTCTAACTAGCCACATTTCAGGTACTCAGTAACCACAGTGCAGACCCTGATTGTTTTTGGAACGTCTTCTAAAATCCTCTTAACCCAACTTAACAAGGCAAATAAAACAAGTCTGCAACCAGTGGGATCTTCCCAGCATCTGGGATCAACAGAACACACTACAGTTCCCTGCAATTCCTAATAATTCATCTTTGCTGCCAAATATCCCTTGAGTCATCCCCCCCTCCGCCCCCCGTGACAAAATGTGATTTTCCTTGAAGGCCACCGCAAGAGCAAACGTCTGTGCTGTGCAGGTTGCTTCAGGGATGCTGGTTTAATTAGAGATCCACACCCCCCCGCCCCGCCCGCACCCCGCCTTGCAAACTTTCCGGAAGATGTATTATGTTGTCAGCCATCTAAAACGATCTGAACCAGTCTGAAAATGCAAATGCCAAAACCTGCCCCCGCAGTCCAAACAGTTTGTGGACTATGTCTAAATAGTCTGGTGTGCTAACCACAACTGAGGAATTTATTAGAGGGCTACAGTACTGTAACAAAAATGTTGTCATTCAAAGGCTTGGGGGAGGAGGGTCGTAGTCCTCCAGCCAGACGCTGGGGCTCTGCCAGACTGCAGGCAGAGAGTGTCGGGATCCCGGGGATCAAAAGGTGATCGAGGGGCATCTAATTGAGGAGTGCAGCAATGATATTTGCAGTTTCCTTTCCAGCCTTGGAATTCAGTACAACCCTTTGAACAGCCAGCTCTGGGACCCTGCAGGAAGAGGCCCTCCCCGGGGGTTCCTGGAAATTACAAATAATGGGGGTTGGGCCTTTGTCCATATGTGTCTGGAAACAGAGTCATCCTCCTTAATAGTCTTTATGCAGCGCAGGACATCCTTATCCCCAGCTAGGACCTCCCAGTGGAATTAAATTTATACCTAAGACACTGGAAGATGCTGGCACAATTAAATAAAGACACAACAAAGGGCTCATTCGGAGAGAAATACTGTGTAAATGCAGTGTAAATGTCAGTGCATCTATCATCCCAATCAAGATATGTGCTACTTGGATTTCTGGTCATTCGCTGTGATGGCTTATGCAAATATTTCTTCTTTAGCTCTTCGAAATTGATTCATTTCCCAGAGTCTTCATAGATGTCTTATCTTCACTTTCTAGCCCTCAACTTTATGCATAAGAGTGGCAGGGGGGATTGAGAGAAAGAGAAGAAATAAAGTAGCTTAATTCTCTCCTTCCCACCCAGAACAGACTGGAGTCTTGATGGGGGGGGGGGGGACATGTGTCTGATCATTTAACCCCATTTCCATTGAACACTTTGTATGTTGGGACACTGAGGGGGTCACAAAAAGTTGGGAGGTGGTTTATCACCTGGTAGAAACTCCAGCTTTACCACGTTGTCTGACCTTAAGCCAATTATTTGCATTTTTTAAAGCTTAGTTTCTCCAGTTGCAAATTGGGGCCGGATTGGGGTAGGAAGACATGCGTAAAGGAGAAAACATGCAGAATATTCAACAAATGGTGTCTATTATCATTATTATTAAAGATGTTTTAATAATAATTAAATTAAAACATCACTCCTCCATACCCGATTGTTTTGTTTCGATTTGCCCATTTTCGCTTGCTAAAATGATGTTGCCATGTCCAGACCACAGTTCATAGTCATTTAGATTTGGAAAAGAAAGTTCATCAAGTAGCTCATATTCTTGCCCTCTTTAAAGTGACGCTGCCTAAATTTTTTGGTGTAAGTCCACAGCCACTGTTATGTGGGGAAAAAAAATACCTTTATATAGCCGAGGGAAGAAGGTAGTGTGACCCAGGAAAACCTTTCTTTTTGGAAAATTGCCATTCTCGTATACACTCTGTAGAAATCCAGCCACAGAAGCCTGATAGTAGAGAAAGCTGCTACAAGTTGCTGACTTGGCATCAGCTGCTAGGTAGTTTGGGATCACTTCCGGTTTCTTCCCAGTCCGATTCCCCAGTCCCTGTGAAATTCAAAGATACTTCATTTTCTTGGAAGTGTTTTTGCTGCATGGAGGCATTTTATCTTACTTTAAAAAAAAATTATTATCATCCTCTGCTTTCCCTTCGAACTACAAATGTGATGTGTGTTTACTGTGATAAACCGAACTTCACAGAAAAGGCTGATGATCATCCTCCAGACCCATTCTCAACCCTCCCATTGGAGGTTCACCTCTAGCCACCTTACCAAATTCTCTTACGACTTCCAAACTCATCTTACGCTTTCAACATGTATAATTAGATCATCTGCAAAAAATGATGACTCTACCTTTTAATTTTCTTTTTTAAAGATTTAACGTATTTATTTGTCAGAGAGATTGAGAGAGACAGCACAAGTCCAGGGAAAGGCAGAGGGGGAGGGAGAAGCAGGATCCCCACTGAGCAAGGAGCCTGACGTGGAACTTGATCCCAGATCTCTGGGATCATCACCTGAGCTAAAGGCAGACCCTTTACTGACTGAGCCACCCAGGCGTCCCTGCTTTTTCATTTTCCATATGTACTTTGTCATCATGGCTTTCCTACCTTAATCAATGAAACAGAAACTCTAAAATCTCCTGTAGCCATTGTTTATTTCTTGATTTTCCTTGGAATAGTTTTATACATAATGATTTTATATTCAATGTAAAGCTGGCCTCAGGTCAATAGTCATTATCAGCTTTAAGAGCTTTCTAGTACTACTTTCCTTAGCAGTTTTATTAGGAATGAGACTTGACAAGAATTATCAACATCGTTGGCTCTTGCAAAACCAGCTTTTGGTGGTATTTTTAATGTCCAGTGAGTTTTTCCATATGTCACTGATTTTGTCTTTATTAAATTTCCTCTCCAAGTTTTTTCTTAAGTTATTTTGAGTTTCTTTTCTTGTAACAGTTTTATTTAAGTATATAATTCACAGACCATACAGTTCATCCATTTAATGTGTTTAATTCAGTGGTTTTTAATATATTCACCAATATGTGCAACCATCATCACAGTCCAATTTAGAACATTTTTCATCCCCTTAAAAAGATATCCTGCATACTTTAACTATAATTTCCATACCTTTATGTCCCACTACCCTTAAAGAACCATTAACCTACTTCCTGTCTCTCTATAAATTTGCCCGTTGTGTACATTTTGTACAGATAGAATCCTAATAGGTGGTCTTTTGTGATTGACTTCTTTCACCTTGCAAAATGTTTCTAGGTCAGTTTATGCTATAGCATGCACCAGTACTTCTCTCCTTTATATGGCCAAATGATATTCTGTTGTGTGGTGTTTGCAGATTACCCAGCTGAATTTGGTTTTGTTCTGTTGTGTGTGTGTTTTTTTTTTTTTTTTTTAAGATCTTACTGGCTTTATTCAACAATCTGTGAATTGGGCATCATCCTATCTAGCAAACAGAAAGGAGCTCTGAAGAACCAAAAAATGAAAGAGTTCTATAGGCAGAAGGCGGCAGAACAAGGAAGTTGCTAGCAAAGAGCGGATGGTGTCAGATGAGGCCATCTTCTTTTGGGGGTACAGTAGGGATCTACCAGAAAGATTACTTCGCTTGTGTGTCCAGGAAAATTCCAGACTGGCTGGTTAAAATTACATTGCTGGCAGAGGCGGAAATTGCCGATAGGTTAGATATTAAGTCTTGGTTTAGTGATGTGAGCTTAGCAGAATTGACTCCACTGGGGTGAGTTGTCTGTTTTTGAAAAATGGATGTACAATATTTGTTTATCCATTCATCAGTCAATGAGCATTTGGGTTGTGGTCATCTTTCGGCGATTGTGAATAATGCTGCTACAAACTTTCCTGTATGAGTTTTCGTGTGGACATGTGTTGTCGGTTCTCTGGGGGTAAATACAAGAAGTGGAACTGATAGGTCATGAATTGAACCATTTGAGAATCTACCAGACTATATTCCAAAGCAGCTAAACCATTTTGCAATCTCACCAGCAGTGATTCAGATACAGATTTCTCCACGGTCTCTCCGACACTTCCTGTTGTAGAACTTTCTAGCTATTTTATTTTTTGAAGATTTTATATATTTATTTGACAGAGTGAGAGAGCACAAGCAGGGGGAGCGGCAGAAGCAGGTTCCTAGCTCAGCAGGGAGCCTGATATGGGGCAGATGCTTCACAGACTGAGCCGCACCGGTGCCCCACTTTCTAGCTATTTTAATGGATGGGGAATAGATCTCATTGTTTTGGTTTGTATTTCCGTGATGACTAATGATCTTTTCATGTGCTTGTTGACCACTTAGAAACCTTTTATTTTTTATTTTTTTAATTTATTATTTTTTAAAGATTTTATTTATTTATTTGACAGAGAGAGATCACAAGCAGGCAGAGAGGCAGGCAGAGAGAGAGGAGGAAGCAGGCTCCCTGCTGAGCAGAGAGCCCGATGCAGGGCTCAATCCCAGGACACCGGGATCATGACCTGAGCCCGAAGGCAGAGGCTTTAACCTACTGAGCCACCTAAACCTTTTCTTTTTTAAATGTGTTTTCAGTTCTTACTTTGTCCACTTAAAAATTTGTCTTTTTATTATACATTTGTAAGAATTCTTTATATAGTCTAGACACGGATTCCTCATCAGATATGTAAATTGAAAATAATCTCTCTCATTCTATACATTGTCTTTTCACTTTCTTGATAAAATGGTCTTTGATGAACAAATTTGTTTAACATTGGTGAAATTTGGTATATCCATGTTTTCTTTTGTTTTTCAGGATTTTGATATTATACCTAAGAATCCATGGCCAAATCCAAGGTCATGAAGACTTACCTGTGTTTTCTTCTAGGAGTTTTATAATTTTAACTCATATAGGTCTTTGAGCCATTTTGAGTTATTTGTTGTATACAGTGTAAGGGTACAAATTCATTCTTCCTGTAACTATTTAGTTGTTCCAGAAGTATTTCTTGAAACTGTTCTTTTCCCACTGAATGACCTTTGCGTCCTTGTGGAATATCAGTAAACGGTATATATGGGCTTACTTCTAGGCATTCAGTTCTGTCTCCCTGGTCTGTATGTCTTTTCTTATGCCAACTCCACAATTTGATGACTGTAGCTTTGAGTAAATTTGAAGTCCAAATGTATGAGCTCTCTGATGTTGTTTTTCTTTTTCAAGTTAATTTTGACTATTTGGGGTCCCTTGCACTTTCATACCAATTTTAGTATCCATTGATTTTCTTTTGCTTTTTTACCCTACAGTGTCATACTAGTTCATTTAATTTCAGGTTATAAATAATGAAAATTTTATAAAACTATGAATTGTTTTCCAAGAAAAATAATTTTAGATGTAAATCATAGGTAGAAATGTAAGTGTTTTTCTTTTTATTAATTTTACATATTGTAGACCGTACTTTTTTCTCTAATACAGGCCTTGTTTAGAATCACAATCCTTAATATCCATGTTCTCTCTTTTTAAATGGGTTGATAGAATCACCTTTTTATGTGATTTTAGGTTTTCTTGTTTAATGAGTTTTGACTTACAAAACTCTACACTAGGACTCCTGGGTGGCTCAGTGGGTTAAAGCCTCTGCTTTCAGCTCTGGTCATGATCCCAGGGTCCTGTGATCAAGCCCCCCATTGGGCTCTCTGCTCAACAGGGAGCCTGCTTCCTTCCCCTCCTTTTCTCTCTGCCTGCCTCTCTGCCTACTTGTGATCTCCCTCTGTCAAATAAACAAATAAAAATCTTAAAAACAAAACAAACAAACAAAAAAAAACCTCTACACTTTGGAATATGCTACGGGTTTTTTTTTTTTTAAACCAAGTATGTGATCAAAATATATGTGTTTATGGGCATGAGAAAACCATATATTCTCCATTTGTACATAGCAAAATATCATACTGCCAAGCTGGGTGATTGGTTTTTCAAATCTTCTATATCTTTGTTTATTTTTTGTCAACCATCATGCTTTAAAAAGTTATATGTACATACGTAATTACATGTAGTCTGGCATCTTGCTTTTTTCACACAACATGATTTTTTATTTCTTAGGATTCATTCATGTTGTATGCACCTCCACTTCGAATTAATATTCCTTAATGACAATAATTTATATTTTTTTAAGATTGTATTTATTTATTTGACAGAGAAATAGAGGGCACAAGTAGGCAGAGAGGCAGGCAGAGGGAGAGGGAGAAGCAGGCTCCCCGCTGAGCAGAGAGCCCGATGTGGGGCTCGATCCCAGGATCCTGGGATCAGGACCCAAGTTGAAGGCAGAGGCTTTACCAACTGAGCCACCCAGGTGCCTCAGTTTATAATATTTTTAACCATTGGCCTATTGATAAACATCTAGGTTATGCTTATTTTGTTTGTACTGCTAAGATATTCATATTCATATTTCCTGAAGCATGAGAGCCTCTACTGTACACACAACCATGAGCAGAAATATTAAGTTAATTGCATTTGTGGTCAGAGAATGCAGACTTTCTTATTCTGAGTCTTCAAAATTTTTTCAGAATTGACTTATTGCCTAGTACATGGTCTATTTCTGAAAATAAACTGTGGGTATTTGTGGAGAATGTACATTTTCTTCTTGTTGGATGCTGAGTTCTATTTATGTCCATTAGTTCAAACATGTAATTTGTGTTGTTCAAATCTGAAATATTATATTCTTTTAATTTTGATCCTTGTGATGCATAGATGACTTTTTGGATATCTGACTCATCTCATCAATTTTGTAAAAATTTCACCTACTCTCTCTTTAAATATTGTTTCTGCCTCTTTCCCTATCTTCCCTCTGCTCAGATACCAATACCACTGTTGACAATTTTTTAATTTTACTCTATTCCCTATAGTATATTCTATATTTTCTTTCTTTTTTTTTTTTCTTATTTCATTCTGGCTATATTTTCCCCTAACTTCCTGTTCACTGAATTTAACTGAATCTGGTTTATCATTAAACTTATCTACAAGGTCTTCATTTTGATTCCTATATTTTTCATTTCAATATCCATATATTTTTCTACTGTTTTTTGTTCTCTGATGAAATTCTTAATTTTATCTTTTATTTCCTTGGTCATATTAAGGATAACTGTGTTAAAACTGTATCTGATTTCTTCCTTAGCTAGATCCCTGCGTATCTGTCTTGATTGTTCAGAATTTATTATCATTTAGGTTTTCCAAACCAAAAAGTCAGTCCCTTCTCAGTTTCTTCTTATCCCCGTTATTTGCCCCGTAATTATTTCCTGCTCCTTAATTCTGAAGCTTCAAGCAAATTTTCTTTATTTTGTTCTTTTTTTTTGGTCATTCTCAGTGTAAACACTGATGTAAATTTTTGTCTTGCTTTTTGTGTGCTATTTTTTTTCTTTCTTTAAAAAAAATTGATCGAAGGGGTTTTATCATCACTCAGTTTTTACTGTATTGGTTTATAATTTTACACATTTTAAAATTTTATTTACTAATGACCCCTGAAATTTTATGATATACATCTAGCTTTACGAAGTCTAAAATTAAACAGTATCATAATCCTCCCCTGAAAATACAAGGAATAAAACAATTTTAATATTCTCATACTTTCCCAATATGCTTGCTATTTTTTGTTTCACAGCTTAATTCTCTTCTTTTTTCAAAGTCCTTATATATATTATTATAAATATTATTATTTCTTTATACATAAGTACTTGGTTTATGCATTTTCTGTTTTATCTGCTTATCATTTCTTGGTGTATTTTGGAATGTATTTCTGGCATCATTTTCCTTCTCTTGAAGTAGATCCTCAGTATCTTCTTTGTTGTATGTTCTGTTGTAAATTCCATTTTTCTCCGCAAATAGTTTTATATCAACCCTCATTGTGGAAGGTAATTTTTCTTGGTAACCATGTCTAAGTTCATAGTTTTTTTTTTCCTCATCACTTGAAAACTGTTATCCCTTGTCTTCTACCTTCCATACTTGCTGTTGAAAAGGAGGCTGTCAACCTTATTGCTGCTCCCTTGCGTGCCTGTGAACCTTCTTTCTTTCTCGCTTTTGTCTGTTTCTGTTGTTGCTGTTTTTGTTTCACACTGATATGTATAGACATGTTTGCTTTTTAATTTATCCATTAGTGGGAACTATTTTGTGTTTGCTAGATTTGGGATTTATTATTTTTTTTAATCATTTCTAAAAAAAAAAAAATCATAGCTATTCACTCTTCAAACAATGCCTGTCCCTAATTTTCTTTTTTTTAAGCTTTTTTTTAAATTTTTAAAGATTATATTTATTTATTTGACAGAGAGAGCGAGCATAAGCAGAGGGAACAGCAGGCAGAGGGAGAGGAAAATGCAGGCTCCATACCATGACCCTGAGATCATTACCTGGGCTGATGACAGATAATGACTGAGCCACCCGAGCGCCCCGTCCCTAATTTCCTAAACTCTTCCTTTGGGTACCCAATAAGATGTATGCTAGTTTTTCTTATTCTGTCATTTGGATTCCTCAACGTCTGTTGCATATTTTCCATCTCTCTGTTTCTCTGTGTTGTGACCTATACGGTTTCTTTGGAAATGTTTTTCACTTTACACTTTTCCTTTTTCAGTTATTTCTTATCTATTACGTAACCCAACTTTGAATTATTTATTTCAGGGTGCTTGAGTGACTTACTCAGTTAAGCATCTGACTCTTGGTTTCAACTCAGGTCATGACCTCAGGGTCATGAGATCTAGCCCTGTGTCCAGCTCCATGCTCAGTGGAGAGTCTGCTTGAGATTCTCTCTCTTTTTCTCTCTCTCTGTATCCCTCTGCCCCTCCCCCGCTCTCTCTCTAAAATAAATAAATAAATCTTTAAAAAATGAATTATTTACTTGATTTTTTTTTTTCATTTCTACAAATTCCTTCTTTGGGGGGTTCCTGGCTGGCACAGTCAGTGAGACATATGACTCTTGATCTTGGGGTCATGAGTGTGAGCCCCATGTTGCGCATAGAGCTTACTTAAAAAAAAAAAAGTTTTAAAAAGTAATTTTTACTTTTAAAATACTGTTTTTTAGTTTAAAAATTCCTTTCTTCAAATCTTCAAGTTCATTTCTGTTTGTGATTTATAATTGTGTACTGCTTAAGAACATATGGCATTGTTCCCAGTGGTCTCTTCTTGCATCATTTTCCTTTTCATAATAGCATCTTTATTTTTTTTTAAGTTTAACACGTAAGGTTTTTATATCTTATATATTTATTTGACAGTTCCAATATTTGTAGAACTTGGGGATCTAAATTGGTTGTTTCTGCTGAATGTCATGCATTGTCCTTGGGCTTGTTTTGATGATCAAGATCTTGATTGTGACTTTATTGCTTAATTTTAATTTCTAGGAGTTTGGGGGCCCTCAGTGGGAGAAGCTCTTATCTGGAGAGTTTATTTCCATTTCTTCTGGTAGCCAGATTTAAATAATCTTGGTCAGCTTTAGCTCCTCAGAGAATCTTTGTCCGGGAGTGGGACTGCATTGCCATTTAGTAAGGATTTAGAATACCAATGACAGTGCTATTTGGAGCAACTATATTCAAGCAACCATAGTCTTCCAGATATTCAGTGCTTTGGTCCCGGCTTTCTAGCATTTGGGAACCAATTTAGTCTTTATTTATGGTTCCCTTACCTCTGTGACATAACCAATACCTCAAAAAATTGTTTCTATTTATGCTCTTGTCCTTTGTGAAATGTGTGGACTGTATGTATCCGGGTGTGTGGGGGGGTGGGGGGATGTCCCTCAATGCATCTAATCAAGTTAATCCTAATGTCCAAAGTTGAATTTTATATTATATCATTAATCATTACTCTTGTTATACCTGACCTATTTTATACATCCAGAAGTTTTATTATTTGCATATTGGATATATTGTATCTGTCCTCTAAGATTATCTTCTCTGTTGGGTTTTTTTTGTGTGTGTGTGGATGGGGTGTGTGGGTTGGTTTTGTTATATTTTTGTATTTTGGTGTTCTTTGCCAGATGTATTTTTTTAATCTGATCCTCCAAGCCATTAATGCAGCTTCTTGGGAGTAACTTCATATGTTGCATTGCATTTTAAATTAACAAATTGGTTTTAGAGACAGACCTTGTATTTTGTACTCTCTTCATCTTGAAAATTTCCACTACAATGCTATTTTACTGTATAGCCTTGGACCGTCTTGCCTTTAAAAACAGGGTGATAAGTTTTCTCCTTGATTGAAAATACCCACGACTGAGTTATCACAAAGGCTTCCCTAGCCACAGTCCTTGATGAGGGAAATTTCAGTAACTTGAGCAAACTTCGAACCATATACTTCAACCTTTTGAGCTCACCTCAGGATTTAGCAGAGAAGACCAGGCAGTATATGGACCCAAGGGAAGATAATCCAAAGGGTGACCACCACCTATACGGTCTTGTTACAAACAAAACAAAACAAAACAAAACAAAACAAAACAAAACAAAAAAACAACTAGCCAGTAGATTCTCTATCTCAGAAAATTGAACAAAATTCATTAAAGACTTTGCCAATTGTCAAGAGGTTGAAGTAAGGAGGTTATGATATACAGCTAAGATTATAGGGAGAGTAATACATTAAATGAAGCAATGAGCAAAATAAAGTCTGAGTCAGCTACCCCTTATGATTCCAGGTAGATGCTAATAATAATCCCTCTTTGTCAATACAGTGGGGTCTTTCTTGGGTTCAAACATACCTCCCAAAGTCATTTTCTCCTGCTACTGAATGCCTGGCACAAGATCATTGTGTCTTCCTCAGCTCAGTGTGGATCTCTGATACCCACAGTTTGGATAATGATTAAGGTTACTAGATAAACACTAGTTGTGGTCTTGAAATACAAAAACTGGGGAAATGGGAAATTCTCTGATTGTTTCCAGTTACCGCATACCCTTCCCTTCAACTCATGCCAACTCCTTGCTGCTCTGAAAAAAATACCTAAATGCTGCTTGTGATGGACAGACTTTAGGGTAGCTATGGAACCCCTTCCCCTTTGTGTCCATGCCCTAATATAATCCTCTCCCCTTGAGTGCAGGCAAAACTTATGACTTGCCTCTAACCAATGCAACAAGGACAACGGGATGTCACTCTCAGGTTTGTGTTGCATTGGACGGTGAAACTGATAGGATGTCATGTCCACAACCTCACTACTTGATACAAAACTCCATCTTCGCAGATTGAAACTAAAGCTTCTCCTTGAAGACTTAATGAAGTAAGAGAAGACTCATTGGCAAGAGATTGAGGCTGGGCTCTAGGAACTTCATGCCTCTAAAACCAAAGAGCGGCCAACAGCCACCAACAAAGCTTTGGCTCCAACATTTAGCCACAGAAAATGAAATGTGCCAACACCAGGAATGAGCCAGAAAGCAGATTCTTCCCTAGCTGGGCCTAGCTGAGAACACAGTCCGACCAACACCTCGATTACAGCCTTGTGACCCTGAGCAAAGTGTCCAGCTAGACTGCCCTGATTGATGGCCCACAGAAACCATGTCGTAAGTGTGTTGTTTTAAGCTGCTGAGTTCACTGTCATTTGGTTAGGCAGCAATAGAAAACAAATACACTTGTAAAGGAGATTGATAAGAAAGTACAAAACCCAGAACATAACTCTGCCCCCACCATCTCCCGTTCAGCATGATACGCACAAGTGGAATGATGCCATGTACTGTTTTTCCACTTGGGTTAATACATTATGGTGTGGCCAGTCCCTCCTCAAGCATTTGTAAGATTCAAGTGTCTCACTAGGAAATTTTATCGGGGCTAAAATGAAAGTGTTTATTCACCAAGGTAAACGGGCTGTGGAATTTGTTGAATTATACTTGAGTAGAACTTCTGCTAGTTTGAATGTGTGTTTACACACATTATCTCCGCTGATACTCATAATCCTGGGAGATGTGTAAGCAAGCGTTCTTCTCCTGAAAATGAGAGATTAAATGGCTCGTCCAAGTAGCTTAGTCCATTCAGGCTGCTATAACAACACACCATAGATGGAGAGCCTTATAAACAACAGAAGCTTCTCGCAGTTGTAGGGGCTGGAGGTCTGAGATCTGGGTGCCCACGAGCTTGGCTGAGGACCTGCTTCTGGGTTGCAGACTTCTCGTGTGATCCTCACATGGCACAAGGGGCTCTGGAGCTCTCCTGAGCCTCTTTTATAAGAACATTAATCTCATTTATGAGGGCTCCACCCTCATGACATAATCACCTCCCAAAGTCCCCGCCTCCTAATACCATCATGTGGCATTAGGATTTTAACACATGAATTTGCCGGGAAGGGGGAATGGGGGGGGGGCAATCACCAAGATTACCAGCTAGTGGTGAGTGAGAGAGTCAGAAGTGAATGTAAGTCTAAAACCAAAACCAGTTTTTTCCCTCTACATGAAAACCACCTCTTGTAGAGAAGTCATTACCTGAATCCCAATAATAATATTTAATCATGGCAAAATCTTCCCAAGTTGGTTGTTTTTGTTGTTTTTTTTCCCCCAAAAGTAGAATAAAATTAGAAGCTGGAGATCAGCACTCCCTCTAAAATTGTAGAGGTCATCTGGTATAGTAAGGCTTATGAAAGGAATTAGATGTACTATATATAATGGAAACTCTGTCATCATCAAAGAGCATTAACAGGAATATCCATGCACGTATCCTTGTGTCAGAGGTTGGATTCATACTGACTAAGGCCTTCAAAGACCACTTCAAATACAGAAGATAGTTATATTCAGAGGTTGGAAGTCAAGCTGTTTAGATAAAAAATTCTGTGTAGGCTCAGCACAGAGGAATGAAATTTTGCTTCTCTGCAGGAAGAGACTGCTTCCTTTGACATTCCAAAGACAAGTTCTCTGTAACCTAAAGCCTTGGAAGCTTGATATAAAAATGTGTATCGCCAAGAAAAACGTTTTGTTACTTGAAAAGCGATTGTCAGATGAAAAAAAAATGGTAAAAAAGACAAGGAACTCGCTCTACTTCCAACCAAATATTTTCAAGGGAGATGAAGCTTTTCCTTTCGGAGTAAATTCTAGTTTATGTGATAATATAAACGTGTTTTGAACCCAGAGAACATCTCACAGTAGGTTTTTATCATTGCACTTTGTGACTACAGATGCACTCTGGGTTTGGCTAGAAATGCAATGGTCCCTTGACCCATTTTCTAGGTGCAGGGTATCTGGTGATAATGAAACATATACACAAAACACATGGATACTCAACAATTTCTTAGTGTTGCTATCTCCTTCTTACTATTAGAATCTGCCAGCTGGTAGATACACACCCCCGTCTCTTCCATCTTCAACAGCCCTCAGTACTTCCATAAATTACCTTTCTAAAATAATAAGTTTAATCATGTTACCATCTCCTGCTTGAAAATTTCTGACATCTGGTCACTCCATCCGGGAGAAAGTAAACATCCAAACACTTGCACAACCAACTTTCCATTCTTGTCTCTGTACCTCATCTGCCACTACTTCATGCCTCACATCCTATTTTTTTTTTTTCCTCACATCCTTTGTTTAAACTTAGAAATTTCCCACGGATACATACACACCCAGGAAAATACAAGAATTTGTTATTAGGAGATTTTTCTTTCAAAATTACTTCACCATGAGCACACCCTCATTTTGTGGGAAATGCAGTGGGTTGAATACAAAATCAAATTAATAAACTTTTAGGGCAAAATTTGGTATAGAAGTATAATAGAAGAGGAAGGTAGGTGTTATGAATATTGAATTTGATTATTGAAAACAAAATAAATACTTTGGATTTTATGTCTCTCAAACTGCGTTTTCAATGCAAAATTACTTTCTCACTAACCGAAATGTGGTAGAGGTCAATAAGGGATGGCACATTTCTTTTTATGCAAAGGTATCTTAACAAAATCATGACTCAGAAAAAAAAAAATCATGATTCAGGGGGAGCAAATCCTGCTGCATTTTAAAGTTGCCAGAGTGTGATGGAACAGGTTGAAAATGTACCTTGAAAGAAATGCCCATGGCTAATGGGCACAGAATTTTCTTCTGTGTATTGAAAATATTCTCAAATTACATAGTGATGGTAGTTGTACCACTATATGGACATACTAAAAACCACTTATTGGACACTTTAAAATGGTGAATTTTATCATACCTAAAGTATATCTTAGTAATAATAATAAATGTAGGAAAGTCTTCATAGACATAATTAAAGTCCTAAGATAAAGAATCTGTCAGGTAATAATGATGAACTACCCCAGAGTTGTAAAGGTTACCAATATTCTTACCAATATATTGATATATATATCAATAAATATAAAAATAAAAAATTTTAAAAAACAAAGAAGGCACCAGTGGAGAGAGAAAAGAATGAGTTTTTTTTTTTTTAAATAAGTTCTTTAAGGGACCCATATTTGATGAGAGACAATATAGAACTATGGACTCATATGAGGGTACCAGTACATAGCTAGAAGAAAAAAGGATTAAAATATGGGACTCAGTACAAATCTGCCTCATGAGCCCCCTCTATGTTAGTCATATGACGTAGTTGAAATCTACATGTTGTGCAGGGGGTGACTTACTGCCTATGTGACTTTGAGATAGTCATTTAATCTCTCTAATTTTCAATTTCCTCTGTGTAAAATGAGAGAATCATAGTACCTACCATGTAGGGTCATTATAGGGATTAAATGAGAGACCAAGGGAGGGAGGGAGAGAGAGAGAGGGACTGAGAGATTATCTGTAGCCATCTGGAAAGCACAGTGCCTGATATATTATGAACATTTAATCAGTTGCAGTAGTGATTAGGAAGGATGATGATGATGATGATGATGAGGTGTGGTAGTCATGGGTGCTGATGCTTTTCCATTTTATAAATCTCACTCTTCACCAGGTTATGGGGTATGTTCCAGCCAAATCAGTCTACTTGCCAAATCAGTGTCTCTAATCCATCTTGTTTACTTTTTATTACTTGATTGTTATTGCCTTCTTCAAGTTATTTCTTCTTCCTGAAATGGTACCTTCTCTCTACCTTTGAAATTCTACTTCTTTTCCAAGACTCACCTCCACTGTTGACACTGCCCCCATCCTCCCATTCTAACTGATCACATCTTTCCCCAGACTCTTGCTCCATATCAATTTTGGCTTATGTGTACATGGTTTGGGTCACATCTGCTGAGGATGATACAAGACAAATGAAAAAGGGTCCGTGAAGAGAGAGGGGAGGTGAAGTAGATGGCAAAGCTAGGTTGCACCTGTAGCAATGAAAGAGGGGAAGGTAGATAGTTATAGAAAAATAATTAAGATCTCTGAAACCACACATATAGCCATACAACTAAACATGTCTGTCACATATGTCAGCATCAGCAATTCCAGAATCAAATCATTTGAACATTTGCTCATTTATTTACAAGTCTGCAAATGGTTTGTCATGTCCTAAAACTGTTTAGGATAAAATACATGAATAAGTCTAAAGCTGTATAACCTGGATGTGGAGCTGGAGGATCTCCATGGCAGGAGAAGGAACTTTTTGAAAGATTCTTAGCCAATTTTGGCGTCCTGAGGTACTTATATAAAGATGACCTAAAATTTTTGCAGTGATACAAAAATGGGATTCAGAATGAGGAAGGGATCATCACTGAATCATAAAACCACAAAGATATTGGGACACCTGGCTGGCTCAGTCAGAAAAGCATGCAACTCTTGATCTTGGGGTGGTGAGGTCAAGCGCCATATTGGATGTAGAGATTACTTAAAAATAAAATCTTTTTAGGGGGGAGGAGTCAAGATGGCGGAGAAGTAGCAGGCTGAGACTACTTCACCTAGCAGGAGATCAGCTAGAGAACTTATCTAAAGATTGCAAACACCTGCAAATCCATCGGCAGATCGAAGAGAAGAAGAAAAGCAATTCTAGAAACAGAAAAACAACCACTTTCTGAAAGGTAGGACTGGCGGAGAAGTGAATCCAAAGCGAAGGGAAGATAGACCCCGGGGGGAGGGGCCGGCTCCCGGCAAGCGGCAGGCAGAGCAACGGAGCACAAAATCAGGACTTTTAAAAGTCTGTTCCGCTGAGGGACATCGCTCCAGAGGCTAAACCGGGCAAAGCCCACGCGGGGTCAGCGTGGCCTCAGGTCTCGCAGGGTCACAGAAGGATCGGGGGTGTCTGAGTGTTGCAGAGCTTGCGGATATTGGAACGGGAAAGCCGGCTGCAGAGACAGAGCTGACAGTAAGCTCGCAGCTCGGAGTTGCCTTGAACCGGTCGCAGGCTCGGTGAGCTCGGAGCACGGCCGGAGGTTAGGCAGACGCGAGTTACTGGGAGCTGTTCGCTGAGGGCGCACTGGGGAGCGGGGCCCCGGGCTCTCGGCTCCTCCAGCTGGAGACCAGGAGGCCGCCATTTGTGTTCCCGTCCTCCGGAACGCTACGGAAAGCGCTCAGGGAACAAAAGCTCCTGAAAGAAAAGCCGAGCGGATCACTCAGCCCGGCCCCTGGTAAGGGCGGTGCAATTCCGCCTGGGGCAAAGACACTTGAGAATCACTACAACAGGCCCCTCCCCCAGAAGATCAACAAGAAATCCAGGCAAGACCAAGTTCACCTACCGAGGAGTGCAGTTTCAATACCAAGGAGAGCAGCAGAATTCCAGAGGAGGAGAAAGCAAAGCACGGAACTCATGGCTTTCTCCCTGTGATTTTTTAGTCTTGCAGTTAATTTAATTTTTTTCTTTTTCATTTTTTCCTCTTCTTCTGCTAAATTTTTTTTTAACTTTTACCCTTTTCTTTTTTAACGTTTTTTAACTAGTTTATCTAATATATATATATATATATATTCTTTTTTATACTTTTCTTTATTCGTTTTCTTTTTTTTAATTCTTTTTTTCTTTTTTTTCTTTCTTTATTTTTGAACCTCTTTTTATCCCCAAATCAGAAGAGATCCCAATCTCTTCAATCTCTTTTTTTAATTCTTTTTTAATTGTTGATTGAATTTTTAATTCACTCTTTTTTTTAATTCATGTTTTTCTTTCTTTCTTTTTGAACCTCTTTTTATCTCCAAATCAGAAGAGATCCCAATCAGAAGAGATTGGGAGATCCCAATGAGAGGAGATCCCAATGAGAGGAGATCCCTCACTCAATCGTGAGGGGGGAGAAATCCCCCCTCACGATTTGGGATCTCTTCTGATTTGGTTAAAGCATATTTTCCTGGGATTGTTGCCACCCTTTTAGTAATTTACTTGCTCCTTCATATACTCTTAGCTGGACAAAATGACAAGGCGGAAAAATTCACAACAAAAAAAAGAACAAGAGGCAGTACCGAAGGCTAGGGACCTGATCAATACAGACATTGGTAATATGTCAGATCTAGAGTTCAAAATGACAATTCTCAAGGTTCTAGCTGGGCTTGAAAAAAGCATGGAAGATATTAGAGAAACCCTCTCCACAGATATAAAAGCCCTTTCTGGAGAAATAAAAGAACTAAAATCTAACCAAGTTGAAATCAAAAAAGCTATTAATGAGGTTCAATAAAAAATGGAGGCCCTCACTGCTAGGATAAATGAGGCAGAAGAAAGAATTAGCGATATAGAAGACCAAATGACAGAGAATAAAGAAGCTGAGCAAAAGAGGGACAAACAGCTACTGGACCATGAGGTGAGAATTCGAGAGATAAGTGAAACCATAAGACGAAACAACATTAGAATAATTGGGATTCCAGAAGAAGAAGAAAGAGAGAGGGGAGCAGAAGGTATACTGGAGAGAATTATTGGGGAGAATTTCCCCAATATGGAAAAGGGAACGAGCATCAAAATTCAGGAGGTTCAGAGAACGCCCCTCAAAATCAATAAGAATAGGCCCACACCCCGTCACCTAATAGTAAAATTTACAAGCCTTAGTGACAAAGAGAATATCCTGAAAGCAGCCCGGGAAAAGAAGTCTGTAACATACAATGGTAAAATATTAGATTGGCAGCTGACTTATCCACAGAGACCTGGCAGGCCAGAAAGAGCTGGCATGACATTTTCAGAGCACTAAACGAGAAAAACATGCAGCCAAGAATACTCTATCCAGCTAGGCTATCATTGAAAATAGAAGGAGAGATTAAAAGCTTCCAGGACAAACAAAAACTGAAAGAATTTGCAAACACCAAACCAGCTCTACAGGAAATACTGAAAGGGGTCCTCTAAGCAAAGAGAGAGCCTAAGAGTGGTAGATCAGAAAGGAACAGAGACAATATACAGTAACAGTCACCTTACAGGCAATACAATGGCACTAAAATCATATCTCTCAATAGTTACCCTGAATGTTAATGGGCTAAATGCCCCAATCAAAAGACACAGGGTATCAGAATGGATAAAAAAACAAAACCCATCTATATGTTGCCTCCAAGAAACTCATTTTAAACCCGAAGACACCTCCAGACTTAAAGTGAGGGGGTGGAAAAGAATTTACCATGCTAATGGACATCAGAAAAAAGCAGGAGTGGCAATCCTTATATCAGATCAATTAGATTTTAAGCCAAAGACTATAATAAGAGATGAGGAAGGACACTATATCATACTCAAAGCGACTGTCCAACAAGAAGATCTAACAATTTTAAATATCTATGCCCCCAACGTGGGCGCAGCCAACTATATAAACCAATTACTAACAAAATCAAAGAAACACATCAACAATAATACAATAATAGTAGGGGACTTTAACACTCCCCTCACTGAAATGGACAGATCATCCAAGCAAAAGATCAACAGGGAAATAAAGGCCTTAAATGATACACTGGATGAGATGGACATCACAGATATATTCAGAACATTTCATCCCAAAGCAACAGAATACACATTCTTCTCTAGTGCACATGGAACATTCTCCAGAATAGATCACATCCTCGGTCCTAAATCAGGACTCAACCGGTATCAAAAGATTGGGATCATTCCCTGCATATTTTCAGACCACAATGCTTTGAAGCTAGAACTCAACCACAAGAGGAAGTATGGAAAGAACACAAATACATGGAGACTAAACAGCATCCTTCTAAAGAATGAATGGGTCAACCGGGAAAATAAAGAAGAATTGAAAAAAATCATGGAAACAAATGATAATGAAAATACAACGGTTCAAAATCTGTGGGACACAACAAAGGCAGTCCTGAGAGGAAAATATATAGCGGTACAAGCTTTTCTCAAGAAACAAGAAAGGTCTCAGGTACACAACCTAACCCTACACCTAAAGGAGCTGGAGAAAGAACAAAAAAGAAACCCTAAGCCCAGCAGGAGAAGAGAAATCATAAAGATCAGAGCAGAAATCAATGAAATAGAAACCAAAAAAACAATAGAACAAATCAACGAAACTAGGAGCTGGTTCTTTGAAAGAATTAATAAAATTGATAAACCCTTGGCCAGACTTATCAAAAAGAAAAGAGAAAGGACCCAAATAAATAAAATCATGAATGAAAGAGGAGAGATCACAACTAACACCAAAGAAATACAAACTATTATAAGAACATACTATGAGCAACTCTACGCCAACAAATTTGACAATCTGGAAGAAATGGATGCATTCCTAGAAACATATAAACTACCAAATTTGAACCAGGAAGAAATAGAAAGCCTGAACAGACCCATAACCAGAAAGGAGATTGAAACAGTCATTAAAAATCTCCAAACAAACAAAAGCCCAGGGCCAGATGGCTTCCCGGGGGAATTCTACCAAACATTTAAAGAAGAACTAATTCCTATTCTCCTGAAACTGTTCCAAAAAATAGAAATGGAAGGAAAACTTCCAAACTAATTTTATGAGGCCAGCATCACCTTGATCCCAAAACCAGACAAGGATCCCATCAAAAAAGAGAGCTATAGACCAATATCCTTGATGAACACAGATGCAAAAATTCTCACCAAAATACTAGCCAATAGGATTCAACAGTACATTAAAAGGATTATTCACCACGACCAAGTGGGATTTATCCCAGGGCTGCAAGGTTGGTTCAACATCCGCAAATCAGTCAATGTGATACAACACATCAATAAAAGAAAGAACAAGAACCATATGATACTCTCAATAGATGCTGAAAAAGCATTTGACAAAGTACAGCATCCCTTCCTGATCAAAACCCTTCAAAGTGTAGGGATAGAGGGCACATACCTCAATATCATCAAAGCCATCTATGAAAAACCCACCGCGAATATCATTCTCAATGGAGAAAAACTGAAAGCTTTTCCACTAAGGTCAGGAACACGGCAGGGATGTCCATTATCACCACTGCTGTTCAACATAGTACTAGAAGTCCTAGCCTCAGCAATCAGACAACAAAAGGAAATTAAAGGCATCCAAATCGGCAAAGAAGAAGTCAAATTATCACTCTTCGCAGATGATATGATACTCTATGTGGAAAACCCAAAAGACTCCACTCCAAAACTGCTAGAACTTATACAGGAATTCAGTAAAGTGTCAGGATATAAGATCAATGCACAGAAATCAGTTGCATTTCTCTACACCAACAACAAGACAGAAGAAAGAGAAATTAAGGAGTCAATCCCATTTACAATTGCACCCCAAACCAAAAGATACCTAGGAATAAACCTAACCAAAGAGGCTAAGAATCTATACTCAGAAAACTATAAAGTACTCATGAAAGAAATTGAGGAAGACACAAAGAAATGGAAAAATGTTCCATGCTCCTGGATTGGAAGAATAAATATTGTGAAAATGTCTATGCTACCTAAAGCAATCTACACATTTAATGCAATTCCTATCAAAGTACCATCCATCTTTTTCAAAGAAATGGAACAAATAATTTTAAAATTTATATGGAACCAGAAAAGACCTCGAATAGCTAAAGGGATATTGAAAAAGAAAGCCAAAGTTGGTGGCATCACATTCCGGACTTCAAGCTCTATTACAAAGCTGTCATCATCAAGACAGCATGGTACTGGCACAAAAACAGACACATAGATCAATGGAACAGAATAGAGAGCCCAGAAATAGACCCTCAACTCTATGGTCAACTAATCTTCGACAAAGCAGGAAGGAATGTCCGATGGAAAAAAGACAGCCTCTTCAATAAATGGTGTTGGGAAAATTGGACAGCCACGTGCAGAAAAATGAAATTGGACCATTTCCTTACACCACACACAAAAATAGATTCAAAATGGATTAAGGACCTCTATGTGAGAAAGGAATCCATCAAAATCCTTGAGGAGAACACAGGCAGCAACCTCTTCGACCTCAGCCGCAGCAACATCTTCCTAGGAACATCGCCAAAGGCAAGGGAAGCAAGGGCAAAAATGAACTATTGGGATTTCATCAAAATCAAAAGCTTTTGCACAGCCAAGGAAACAGTTAACAAAACCAAAAGACAACTGACAGAATGGGAGAAGATATTTGCAAACGACGTATCAGATAAAGGACTAGTGTCCAAAATCTATAAAGAACTTAACAAACTCAATACCCAAAGAACAAATAATCCAATCAAGAAATGGGCAGAGGACATGAACAGACGTTTCTGCAAAGAAGACATCTGATGGCCAACAGACACATGAAAAAGTGCTCCATATCACTCGGCATCAGGGAAATACAAATCAAAACCACAATGAGATATCACCTCACACCAGTCAGAATGGCTAAAATCAACAAGTCAGGAAATGACAGATGCTGGCGAGGATGCGGAGAAAGGGGAACCCTCCTACACTGTTGGTGGGAATGCAAGCTGGTGCAACCACTCTGGAAAACAGCATGGAGGTTCCTCAAAATGTTGAAAATAGAACTGCCCTATGACCCAGCAATTGCACTACTGGGAATTTACCCTAAGGATACAAACGTAGTGATCCAAAGGGGCACGTGCACCCGAATGTTTATAGCAGCAATGTCCACAATAGCCAAACTATGGAAAGAACCTAGATGTCCATCAACAGATGAATGGATAAAGAAGATGTGGTATATATACACAATGGAATACTATGCAGCCATCAAAAGAAACGAAATCTTGCCAATTGCGACAACATGGATGGAACTAGAGCGTATCATGCTTAGCGAAATAAGTCAAGCGGAGAAAGACAACTATCATATGATCTCCCTGATATGAGGAAGTGGTGATGCAACATGGGGGCTTAAGTGGGTGGGAGAAGAATTCATGAAACAAGATGGGATAGGGAGGGAGACAAACCATAAGTGACTCTTAATCTCACGAAACAAACTGTGGGTTGCTGGGGGGAGGGGGGTTGGGAGAAGGGGGGTAGGGTTATGGACATTGGGGAGGGTATGTGCTTTGGGGTAAATTGGAAGGGGAGATGAACCATGAGAGACTATGGACTCTGAAAAACAATCTGAGGGGTTTGAAGTGGCGGGGGGGTGGGAGGTTGGGGTACCAGGTGGTGGGTATTATAGAGGGCACATCTTGCATGGAGCACTGGGTGCGGTGAAAAAATAATGAATACTGTTTTTCTGAAAATAAATAAATTGGAAAAAGAAAAGAAAAAAAAACAAAACAAAACCCATCTATATGTTGCCTCCAAGAAACTCATTTTAAACCCGAAGACACCTCCAGACTTAAAGTGAGGGGGTGGAAAAGAATTTACCATGCTAATGGACATCAGAAAAAAGCAGGAGTGGCAATCCTTATATCAGATCAATTAGATTTTAAGCCAAAGACTATAATAAGAGATGAGGAAGGACACTATATCATACTCAAAGGGTCTGTCCAACAAGAAGATCTAACAATTTTAAATATCTATGCCCCCAACGTGGGCGCAGCCAACTATATAAACCAATTAATAACAAAATCAAAGAAACACATCAACAATAATACAATAACAGTAGGGGACTTTAACACTCCCCTCACTGAAATGGACAGATCATCCAAGCAAAAGATCAACAGGGAAATAAAGGCCTTAAATGATACACTGGGTGAGATGGACATCACAGATATATTCAGAACATTTCATCCCAAAGCAACAGAATACACATTCTTCTCTAGTGCACATAAAACATTCTCCAGTATATATCACATCCTCGGTCCTAAATCAGGACTCAACCGATATCAAAAGATTGGGATCGTTCCCTGCATATTTTTAGCCCACAATGCTCTGAAGCTAGAACTCAACTACAAGAGGAAGTTTGGAAAGAACACAAATACATGGAGACTAAACAGCATCCTTCTAAAGAATGAATGGGTCAACCGGGAAAATAAAGAAAAATTGAAAAAAATCATGGAAACAAATGATAATGAAAATACAATGGTTCAAAATCTGTGGGACACAACAAAGGCAGTCCTGAGAGGAAAATATATAGCGGTACAAGCTTTTCTCAAGAAACAAGAAAGGTCTCAGGTACACAACCTAACCCTACACCTAAAGGAGCTGGAGAAAGAACAAGAAAGAAACCCTAAGCCCAGCAGGAGAAGAGAAATCATAAAGATCAGAGCAGAAATCAATGAAATAGAAACCAAAAAAACAATAGAACAAATCAACGAAACTAGGAGCTGGTTCTTTGAAAGAATTAATAAAAATGATAAACCCCTGGCCAGACTTATCAAAAAGAAAAGAGAAAGGACGCAAATAAATAAAATCATGAATGAAAGAGGAGAGATCACAACTAACACCAAAGAAATACAAACTATTATAAGAACATACTATGAGCAACTCTACGCCAACAAATTTGACAATCTGGAAGAAATGGATGCATTCCTAGAAACATATAAACTACCAAATTTGAACCAGGAAGAAATAGAAAGCCTGAACAGACCCATAACAAGTAAGGAGATTGAAACAGTCATTAAAAACCTCCAAACAAACAAAAGCCCAGGGCCAGACGGCTTCCCGGCGGAATTCTACCAAACATTTAAAGAAGAACTAATTCCTATTCTCCTGAAACTGTTCCAAAAAATAGAAATGGAAGGAAAACTTCCAAACTAATTTTATGAGGCCAGCATCACCTTGATCCCAAAACCAGACAAGGATCCCATTAAAAAAGAGAGCTATAGACCAATATCCTTGATGAACACAGATGCGAAAATTCTCACCAAAATACTAGCCAATAGGATTCAACAGTACATTAAAAGAATTATTCACCACGACCAAGTGGGATTTATCCCAGGGCTGCAAGGTTGGTTCAACATCCGCAAATCAGTCAATGTGATACAACACATCAATAAAAGAAAGAACAAGAACCATATGATACTCTCAATAGATGCTGAAAAAGCATTTGACAAAGTACAGCATCCCTTCCTGATCAAAACCCTTCAAAGTGTAGGGATAGAGGGCACATACCTCAATATCATCAAAGCTGTCTATGAAAAACCCACCGCGAATATCATTCTCAATGGAGAAAAACTGAAAGCTTTTCCACTAAGGTCAGGAACACGGCAGGGATGTCCATTATCACCACTGCTATTCAACATAGTACTAGAAGTCCTAGCCTCAGCAATCAGACAACAAAAGGAAATTAAAGGCATCCAAATCGGCAAAGAAGAAGTCAAATTATCACTCTTCGCAGATGATATGATACTCTATGTGGAAAACCCAAAAGACTCCACTCCAAAACTGCTAGAACTTGTACAGGAATTCAGTAAAGTGTCAGGATATAAGATCAATGCACAGAAATCAGTTGCATTTCGCTACACCAACAACAAGACAGAAGAAAGAGAAATTAAGGAGTCAATCCCATTTACAATTGCACCCCAAACCATAAGACACCTAGGAATAAACCTAACCAAAGAGGCTAAGAATCTATACTCAGAAAACTATAAAGTACTCATGAAAGAAATTGAAGAAGACACAAAGAAATGGAAAAATGTTCCATGCTCCTGGATTGGAAGAATAAATATTGTGAAAATGTCTATGCTACCTAAAGCAATCTACACATTTAATGCAATTCCTATCAAAGTACCATCCATCTTTTTCAAAGAAATGGAACAAATAATTTTAAAATTTATATGGAACCAGAAAAGACCTCGAATAGCTAAAGGGATATTGAAAAAGAAAGCCAAAGTTGGTGGCATCACATTCCGGACTTCAAGCTCTATTACAAAGCTGTCATCATCAAGACAGCATGGTACTGGCACAAAAACAGACACATAGATCAATGGAACAGAATAGAGAGCCCAGAAATAGACCCTCAACTCTATGGTCAACTAATCTTCGACAAAGCAGGAAAGAATGTCCGATGGAAAAAAGACAGCCTCTTTAATAAGTGGTGTTGGGAAAATTGGACAGCCACGTGCAGAAAAATGAAATTGGACCATTTCCTTACACCACACACAAAAGTAGACTCAAAATGGATTAAGGACCTCTATGTGAGAAAGGAATCCATCAAAATCCTTGAGGAGAACACAGGCAGCAACCTCTTCGACCTCAGCCGCAGCAACATCTTCCTAGGAACATCGCCAAAGGCAAGGGAAGCAAGGGCAAAAATGAACTATTGGGATTTCATCAAGATCAAAAGATTTTGCACAGCAAAGGAAACAGTTAACAAAATCAAAAGACAACTGTCAGAATGGGAGAAGATATTTACAATCGACATATCAGATAAAGGAATAGTGTCCAAAACTGTAAAGAACTTAACAAACTCAACACCCAAAGAACAAATAATCCAATCAAGAAATGGGCAGAGGACATGAACAGACGTTTCTGCAAAGAAGACATCCAGATGGCCAACAGACACATGAAAAAGTGCTCCATATCACTCGGCATCAGGGAAATACAAATCAAAACCACAATGAGATATCACCTCACACCAGTCAGAATGGCTAAAATCAACAAGTCAGGAAATGACAGATGCTGGCGAGGATGCGGAGAAAGGGGAACCCTCCTACACTGTTGGTGGGAATGCAAGCTGGTGCAACCACTCTGGAAAACAGCATGGAGGTTCCTCAAAATGTTGAAAATAGAACTGCCCTATGACCCAGCAATTGCACTACTGGGAATTTACCCTAAGGATACAAACGTAGTGATCCAAAGGGGCACGTGCACCCGAATGTTTATAGCAGCAATGTCCACAATAGCCAAACTATGGAAAGAACCTAGATGTCCATCAACAGATGAATGGATAAAGAAGATGTGGTATATATACACAATGGAATATTATGCAGCCATCAAAAGAAACGAAATCTTGCCAATTGCGACAACATGGATAGAACTAGAGCGTATCATGCTTAGCGAAATAAGTCAAGCGGAGAAAGACAACTATCATATGATCTCCCTGATATGAGGAAGTGGTGATGCAACATGGGGGCTTAAGTGGGTAGGAGAAGAATCCATGATACAAGACGGGATAGGGAGGGAGACAAACCATAAGTGACTCTTAATCCCACGAAACAAACTGTGGGTTGCTGGGGGGAGAGGGGTTGGGAGAAGCGTGGTTGGGTTATGGACATTGGGGAGGGTATGTGCTTTTGGGTAAATTGGAAGGGGAGGTGAACCATGAGAGACTATGGACTCTGAAAAACAATCTGAGGGGTTTGAAGTGGCGGGGGGGTGGGAGGTTGGGGTACCAGGTGGTGGGTATTATAGAGGGCACATCTTGCATGGAGCACTGGGTGTGATGAAAAAATAATGAATACTGTTTTTCTGAAAATAAATAAATTGGAAAAAAATCTTTTTAAAAATCCACAAAGATACTTAACATTTAGACACAAGTTTAGAAGTAAACAATAAAATACCTCTTCATATGTCTATTACTTGAAACAAAGGAGAAAAACAACTCATAAGTTCTTGTTAAAATTTTGTGGTGGAAGATTTTTTTTCTAAGTCTGAAGCAAAGGATGAGTTAAGTTCAGTTTATAGTCCTCATTGTCATTAACTTAAAAGCTGTGAAATGTGATTGATGGTCTTATTTTAAATATTTGCTTTATTTGCTGATCATCACAAAAATACCTATATGGGTTTTCAGAGAACCACTTCAATCCTAAATCTCCCTAAATCTTTTTTTTCCACAAGAAAACTCCAAATTCTGTTATCGCAAAGTTTCAAGACAATATGCGTTACTATAAGCGAAATGAAGAAAAAGTCATTAGCATTTTAAAATGCAGAAATACAGGCAAAGTGATAATAAATGAATTATCTGACATCAGGCATTGGATTTGTGATAGAAAATGTTAGAAACTATTACAGGTTGGGTGTTTGTTTGTTTGTTTGCTTGTTTTTCATTTTTCCAGGGTAACCACACTGTTCACTAGTCCAGCTGCCCTGACTTTGAACTGAACTTTGAGCAGAATGACTGGATAGAACCCTCACATGCAGCTTAGTTCATAAACTTAGAGCTTTATTAAAACATGGCTTTCACTTTCACTTCTGTTTTCTTTTCATTACATTTTCTAATGAATTAATCATGAAGTTTAGGAGACCCATTGACTTTTGTATGCTGATCTTGCATCTTGCAAACTTGCTGGAGCCTTTTATTCTGAAATTATGACTTTTGGAGGAAAGTGACCTACAAGTAAAACCGCTCACATTTTTAATTCCTATATTTATCATTTCTGTTTCTTTTTCTTTTCATATTGCATTGGCTAGCATCATCAATAAATGCTGAATAATAACAACAAATATAAGCTTTAGGTTTTAATACTGCTTTAATTTTACGCCATAAAGAATATATTAGCTATTGATTTTGAAGAGATACTCATAATCTACATAGGAAAATTTTCTTTTCTTTTCTTTTGAATAGTTTTTATAAAATCATGATTTGGTGTCAAGTTTTATCAAATTCTTAGTATCTTTTGAGATAATCAAATTATTTTTCTCCTTTTATCTGTTAATACTCTCATATGGATAGATTTCTTTGTAGGAGTGTTCATTCTTGCATCCCTGAAATAAACATTACTTGGTCACGCAACATTATTTTTTCAGTAGTCTATTGGAATTGATTTACTGTCATTTCTTTAGAAGTTTTACAACTAAATTCATAAGAGAATTTAGCCTATGTTTTTCTTAGAGTCTCTGTGTCTAACTTTGGTCTTAAGGTTATATTAGCTTTATAAAATAAAACCTTTCATCATTTGTTTTATTCATGAATCGTTTCTGTAACATTGGAATGATCTGTTCCTTGAAGTCTTAAAAAACACAACTATTAAG